>NC_092862.1:24586687-24588129 GCF_032062135.1 Pyxicephalus adspersus
ACTGTTGCTGCTCAACAGTATGATATTGTATGTATTGCTGTTAAAGTGACCCTGTCACATAAATGCCTGTAAAAATAAAAAATAAAAAATTAAAGCTCATTGTAAGCTGAGAACATAGCTACTTATCTTTCTTGCTGCCATCTACAATTTAAACCACTACCACTGCACCCTCTAATTTGTATAAATACTTACTTTTCTTTGCAAATTGCAGTTAAATCCGAGACAAATATTTAAACAAATCAGAACAACCAAATAATGAATGCACGAAAAACGGCTTCTTTGGCTCTTTGGTCAAGTCTAATCCTTGTATCTTGATGTGTATTGGGTTAGAATCATTTCAGTATTATTTGACACTGTGTATTTTAGAAACAAATCTTTTATGTAAATATTTTTTTGCTGTTTAGTTTGTACAAAAGATCTTTCACATGTTCTTTGTCAATATCTATGCTTGGCCTACTTTATTAGCTTGCTATATGTTTGAAATTCTCTGTGTATCACATTTTCCTGCAGGCACTTTGGAGGAAAAGATCTATCAGAGACAGATTAGTAAACAGGGTCTTTCTGGAGCTGTAGTTGATCTAGTAAAAAAGTCAGAACATATCTGCTTTTCTGTGGATGAGCTAAGAGATCTCTTCACTCTCCATGAAGACAGCGACTGTGTGACCCATGACTTGCTGGAGTGTGACTGTACACAAACAAAGCACTATGCAGGTAACCTACATCTTTCCTTTCCTTCCTTCTCTAGTTTTAGACTTAAACATGTACATGCAAGAAGCCTGAGCAAAATTGAAGGTTCTTTTTAATTTCAAAGGCCTGTGTACTGCCTGGACCTTGGATCCTCCATAGGAACAACCAAAGCTACTTGCAAGCAATATGCATTTCAGAGCTACTTGCATGTCATCACTGTTGTTCTGTCAAAAACATTTTAGGGTGGGTAGGTTCACATGAAATTGTATCAGTACATTTAAAATAAACCAAAACTTCCAGCCCCCACTTTTCTCATCTTCTCACCTCTTCACAATTACCTATAAAATTACAGACTTAAAATTCAGGCATTACTGCATGTTACCAATAGAGGACTGCTGGGGCCCAAGCAGTGGTTACCACTCATGGCATTCTGTAATTGCAAGTGTCAAGTAAAATTATAAAGAACAATACCTGACGATGTACCAAGCTAGAGATAATCATTGTTGTCGACTGAGAATAGGAAGTCCTGCGCTGTATTCATCTTTCTAATGCTTCTACCAGTGTTCTAGTTTGTCCCAACCCCTGTAACTGTTACTTTCGCTGTCCTGCATGTAGATGTGAATGTGAAAAAGGAATTCATGCAAAATACAGTTAATTTGGGTAATAATCGTATATAGTCCCAGAATATAATATTCTCTATAGAGATTTTTTTTTCTATAGAGAGCTTCATTCTTCTAATATATGGTATGTTAATA
>NC_092862.1:24589664-24591024 GCF_032062135.1 Pyxicephalus adspersus
TTTTTTCCCATTTACAGCATGCTAAATAACCCAATGTCGCGCCTGCGCAGTGCGAGATTGGATGATGAAGCCAGAAGGTGTAGGAGGACCAACACAGGACCCTATTGAGGACATCTCCGGCAGGATCCAGGAATCTGCAGAATTAAAGGTAAGCAATTTTTTTTTTTTTTTAATAAGTTTAGTTCTTGCTTTAAATTAACCTGAGAGTTACAAAATTCTCATTGCTCAACAAACTTCTTTCAACGTTTTGAGGATCCCTAGGCTTCCAATGAATCCTGGTTGAGAAACACTGGATGAAAACTTGCTATACACCAATGGATTATTCATTTTTTGCTCAACATTGTTTATGTAGTGTGGCCTTGAATATGGGGTACAGCCATGAGATTCCGTGCACCTCTAGAAACTGCTGTGAATGCGTCAAAAACTTTGCACTAAACCTCACGTTAACCTCACTAAACCTCACTGTGTAAAAAAAAAAAACAGATAATTATTTACTGGTGGCTATTGGAAACACAGTTTAGTACCTACCAGACTTTACCCTACCTTTAGACATGCATGCTCTCCTCTTTCTCATTTGACCCTGTTGTTCCCCTACATTTCTTCCTATAGCTGTGACTCAGATTGTACCACTGTATAGTCTCATACTTTAATTTATGACAAGTGCATACATCTTTCTGTAAATTATTTACCTGATAATTCAAGCAATAGGAATCACATTCACCTAAAATTGCTCATGCCGGTAATGCACTGAAATCACCTCTGCAGTTATTGTAAATCTGCATTGTCTTTTATTGCAAACAGGTTGACTGTCTATTTATTTTCCATTCGTTCTGGCCCCAAGCCTTGAATGAATGTTTTATAATAGTTCCAGTAATCTGAAGTAAAGCGAATCTATTTAAACCTGAGGCATCCATTTCAGCCTTGATTTCATATCTTGCAGGATCTGCTTGTCTTTTCACTCCTACTTGCTGCTACTCTGTTTTATTTTAACAGCATCGTAACCAAAGTGTTCAACAAAACATCATTTGTCGCTGTCTAGGCTCATCTCAGTGACATGGCGAAAACCACAGGCCGCGCTGAGTCAATATTACAAGATATATGGGGGAGTGCTGGCAAGGTGCTCCAATAAAACAAACACCGTTGCTAGGCAAAGAAATAAGTATTAAATCAAGTGAGAAATACCTGTAGTTCAGTGTTATTGCCGGAATAACTATACATAGACAACAGCTGCAGTGTGTACTGTTTGGAGAAGAGCAATGTTGATGGCATTTCAAGACATATTGGATTGGCAAAGAAGTGGGGTGTATGGCCTTACCTTAACTTGTTTTGGCTTTAGGTCTTAAGGTAGAATTGCAGTTTT
>NC_092862.1:24592802-24619018 GCF_032062135.1 Pyxicephalus adspersus
TTGTTTTACTATCTTGAATGATAGTTTGTTGCCAAAAAAACCTGTTGTACTGTTCCTCTCTCTTTGTACTAATCTTGATCATATTTGGGTTTGGCAAAAACTAATACTTAACAGTTGTTATATGACGCAAGATTTACCTATTACCCTTTTCTTTTAAGATAAAATATATGATTATGCGGTTCACCAGAAGAGACACAAGAAAAAATATACGGAGAGACCGAAGAACAATTGGTATCGAGTTCCAGGCTTGGATCTTTGACCAAAGTTTAGCTCCAGGCCTGAATTTTTTTCTGATGTAGCTAGTAAAGGTTATTTAGGTTAATTTCATGTTATTAGGAATGTATTACTGAATCAATCACCTTGTTGGGATCAAAGCCTGGCTAAATACACCCAAAATGGTACTGTTGTGATAAACTAGATCAAACTTTCAATGAAAACTTCATCTTTTCATCTTAGAAAGAAGGGAAACATATATTTTAATGATCAGGAAAAGAGCACATTCAAAATAGAGATATAAGAGAACACACGTAAACTTTATCTTTACATGATCTTATTAATGACATCCTGCCTCTTCCATTTTGAAAATATATCTAGTATCCACCCTATCATCATATCATGTCTCCACTACTGCAACATCTTTCATTGTTGTCTATCAACTAACAGACTGAAATCTCTCCATTCCCTCTCAAACTCATCTAATCCACCTCTTCTTGCACTGCTTGGATACGGCTTCCGTGTCAACTCTTGTCCCTATCTTTATTGGCATGACTTTTAAAGGCTAGGTTTCAAGGAATAGGAACATCTCTGAGGCTCTGATTCCTCAAGCTCAAAGCTAGGAAGCCTACTGCCTGCAAGGTCTATTCGTGGAAGGTGTATTTTGATGTAGTGAGTCTAAGGGATTTTCCCCAGGACTTTGAAAGTAAGTACTGTATGTATCATCTTTATACAAAAAAAGTTAATTGTTACGTGGGTGTTTATAAAAAATAAATTGATCCCAGTGAATCTCTATATTTAATACAGGTCCATATCTGAGATGGAGGGCTAGATCTATATGAGTATGGTCAGTTGTATACTAATAAATGGTTGTGGAAAATTCATACAGGTGAGTGAATAAAGAAAAGTAGGCTTTAAGTGATGGTCTAAACTTATTGTCTTATGCTTAATACTTACAATATCAGCACAATACTATCACCTATGCCTCACAAAATTTGCACACCATCTGCTGTTTATACAATACAGTTTTATTAAACAGCAGCAGAAGGAATGAGTAAATAAATATGCCGGGTAACACAGGGAAGTAAGCCAGTGTATGAGCTGATGACTTTCAGGAATCTGCAGTGACTTAGCAATATTTTTTTTTGTTATGGCCTCTCTGCTCACTGCATTTGGAGGTATTGTAATCTACCTATTATTATTATTAATATTAATAAACTTGGTTGAAACTAATAATAAAACAAAAGTAGAAAATACTAAATCCAAGGCTACTTACACGTCAGATGATTCTTGTCCGATTATCGCTTCAGTGCTAGTATTGGAGGAAAATCCTATCATTTTTATTTTTGTAACACCAGCAAAATAAATTAGGAATGTTATGGAGTACCAGGACAGAAAGACAGAAAAGGTCCATAATAATGTCACAGAATCTTTATCTTGATGACACCTATTCCTCCTATTTTAATTCCCAATTCATAAAGAAAGTGAAAATGCTTTTCACCCTTCCTACAGTATACAAAAAAATAAAAGATTTTCTACATTACATGTAACAGGATAATGAATGCTTTCCAAAAAAGTTCAGTGACCAATGCAAGCTATGTTCCAGGACAGATTTAACATCATGGAAAAACTAACTCTTTTCCAAAAAATATCAAGATGTGGAGAAAAGAAGTAAATAAGCCAACTGTTGGCAAATTTGTAATAAAGTACGACAGTTATACTCGTGAGACTTGTCAACTAACAAGTTCTAACCATATCTTTACGAGGTAAATTTCTTGGTATGGTTATAGACAGAAACCTAGTTCCTGCTTACGCTGTTCCACAGGCTTTTATAAACTGACTTTTTATGTATACACAGCACCATCTAACGTAAGCAGTGACCGAGTATCACAATCTGCAGGTGTAGGTAATTGCCCTGTTCTCATTACTGGAACTGTCCCCTTACTGGTGTGAATCATCAGCTTCCAGCAACATGCTCTGTAGCGTAGTGATGGGCTGAGCACTGGCAGCAGAGGTCACTAGTACTACGTAAGTTATGTATAATAAACAATGCTAAGTAATGCAACAATAAGTGTTTAATTGGCAGAGATGCTGCCACAGGGAATGTGACCTGTTAAAGATCCAGTAAACTAATCCAGTTTGTGTTAAAAACAATCTTGTTCAGATAGCAGGATGAGAATGAATGAAGATGCTGAATTTCACTCAAAAATTTAACAGGAGAAAGAGAATTTGACGATGAAAGAATTTGCAACCACGCCTGTGTTAGTCGAAGGCTGAAATAGAAAACATGAAGATTGGATATAGATGCATGAACATACTGGATGTTGTGCATGTTTTAGATGTGATACAGATTTTACTTCTTGATCTGAATGAGCTCTTTAGTGACAGCTCAGATTCCCTAACTGTACCAGTTTATGTAATACAGTACCATTTTTAAAAACATGAAACTGTTCCTCTGAAATGTGCTGTTCTATCCTTGAATCACAGCTCTCCCAAAATGTCCTTCCTCTTGTCACTATCTCTCCAAGCAGCCCAGGCGCGTTCTCAAGCTCCCCTGTTCTCTTCTCCTGACACCAACTTACTCCTTCACAACTCTCCTAGCTGGCTGCTGTTACTGGTAAGCATACCTGGAAGGGTAAGGTTACACACTTACCTGGAAGGTTTGTGTTAGGGGTTATTAGGAATGAAGAGGTTACGGTGAGGTAGCAGGGTGGGATTTAAGCACTTGAAGTAGGACAATTTAGGAGGTAGACCATTTTATCAGAATGCTAGCTTTATGTTCATCATTAACATCAGGAAGCTGTTACCATAACCCATCAATTGGGTTGCAGGAGGAGGTGAGCATACCTCTGCTAGGCAACTGGTGCCAATTTTCAGGAGTTCTTGGCATACCAAAATGTTTTAGAGTGTTTTAAAATGTGACGTCATCTGTGCAACAGATAGATCATGCATCAGGACAACAATCCCAAGCAAACCAGCAAATTTACAACAGAATGGTTAAAAAAAGGTCAAAGTGTTCCAATGGCCTATATCCAGACTCTAACCCAATACAAATGCTGAAACTTAAAGTTGCTGTGCATAAACAAATGCCCCAAACCTCAATGAACTAAAGCAATGTTAAGGAGTGGGAGAAAATTCCCTAATGATGTCAGAGACCAATAAAGTGATACTGAAAGCAATTACTTCAAGATGGTTCTACAAGCTAATGAAAAATGGGGGTATTACTAATTGTTTTACACATGGCTTCTCAATTTTGCTTTTGTTAAATAATGACACAGTGTTATCTGTTTTGTGTTGTTTAAGAAGCTGCTAAAAACCAGATTTTTTTTATTTACCAGTACATAAAACCTTAGAGCTGAAATAGGATGTACTTTCTTTTTCTCGTGTATGTACCATTTTTTTGTGATGTCCCATTCCTTAGATATTTAATCTTCCTGCATGTTAATTCCCTGCTAGTCAACAGCATTATTCAGCCATCCAACCCCCCCCCCCCCCAAAAAAAAAGGGAAAACTTTACTGTCTCCTATCCTGAAAAGTCTGATATACCTTGCTCTGAAATTTGCAGTGGATGGGTAATGTTGTGAAATAAGAAAAAATGGATAGACACAAAGTGGAAATATATGAGGAATTGGACATCACAGAGATTAGGTAAATATATAATTAATCTCTTATCTTGCTTTAGAGAAGAATGCATAAATACCTTTTATTTAAAAAAGACATCCAGAGGTTTACACTTTAAGCAATACAGGCTAGGGTCATTGGCCCTAAAATTTTTAGGCTTGACCCAAGGCTTGTGAAACACTATGTGCACTCTGGAAGCACCAATGCATTCCAGGTATGTCACCCACTGCTATACTGCAAAATAAATGTTGACCTATAATAGGAAGAATGTGCCCATGTATGTGCCATTAGCCTATCTTAAACCTACCAGCCTTTGCAGAAAGTCTCTGACAGGTGCTGTGACTTTATCATCCCAATATTTATTGGGCACAATGAAAATTACATAGAAATATTTATTTTTTAAAGACATAAGCCAAAGCTTATCATAACAGTTTGATTGTTTTTTTTAAATATCGTGTGATTTATTATATCCCCACTACATGTAACAGGTACACTGCTATTGGCTAAAGAATCCTTAAGTCCAGCACTACATGGAAACTTTGAAGAACACACCAATTGATGCAGAGAACATCCTGAGTCCCAGGATTCAGTGGTCAGGAGGAATAGGCTGTAAAGCTTACCTGTTCTGATGAGATGAGACTGGCTACGTGGAAGTTATATGTTATATGTAAGGCTGCGTACACACATACAATTATCGCCCAATTGTCCGATAATTATTAACAAAAAAAGTGCACAACAATGCCGATGAACGAGGATTGTAGCTGGAAACAAATGACCGTCCCGGTGTATCTAATTAGGCGACAATCATTCGCAATCTATTGTGTGTATGGTCGTTCAGTAATCGTGGATGGTTCTGCGGTACACTTTCTCCTTTAAATGTCACTTCCTGCATCCTTAAAACGATCGTATCTAGCGCATGTACACTATTGGTGGATTATATTTCAGCGTTCGTATCATTACAGCATGTACAGAATTGTGCACAATACGATCGTTCAAAATAATCGCGTATAATGGTTGATCTGTCATTAGTCGTTCGCTTTCTAAGGACAATTATTGCACGTGTGTACCTAGCCTAAGTATGTAACCTCAAATACAATCTAATTTTATTAAAATAAACCATACAGCAAAATACTTGAGCCTAACCAATGGATGACATTATTTACATGCTCATAAGGGTTTATCTACACACACCCCCGGGATAGTACTGTGATTGGATAAAATGCAGACGTTGAAAAGACATTTGACTTTTTCCCTGAAGGTGTTACCATATATCCATGTACCTAAGATGCTTTGAACTATTCAGTGGATTCTTTGAATAATAGGTGGTGAAAGAGTTTGACATTACCTGAAAACTGTTGTTGCATATGACCCGTATATTAGTACTTTTATGAAAGAAAGTGCATTGATGATCATGATAACCACAGCTTTGAATTAAAAAAAAAAAAACCTTGGCAATCTTGGGATGTAATTGATCTATAATTGGGCCAACTATTTTGCATACCATGTCCAGAATAAGCTTTATTCACCAGCTATTTTTATTGTCAAGGGGCAAACCAACAAGCAAGGCAGATTTAGACCAATGCAGATGGCATGACCTCATTAACCCGGGCACAGATTACTCCACATTACAGAGAAGTTCCCATACTCTGAGCTAACTGATTTAATTCTAGCTGCCATTCTTCATTCTAAGAGGATCGATATACATTTAGACACTTTTAAGAAAATGAAATATCAATGAATGTAGCTGAGTTAAAACCAGGCCAATGCTGAAAACATTTTATTTATTCATTAGACATGACCAAAATAGGTTAGTAGGGCTTAAAGGAATTAAAGAGCGCAATCAAATTCAAGAGCAAATCACTGAGATACGTCACACAACAGCCAGATTATCCCGGGCACTTTTGTTCCAGAATCAAGAGCAGCCGGGCGTCTGTCAGGAACTGTGCACAATAAAGAGACTTCCCTGGGCTGTCTTTCCTAAAGATATGAATAGTACATTGAAGTCAATGATTTTATATGCTATTATATTTCCATCCTTTGAAAGAGAAAATGTTTTCTGACTTCATGCTGCATTTTTTATATTCCATAATTATGACATTTGTTCTATTTTTAATCTTATACGTAAAACTCAGTTGGGTTCAGTCTCTGTATTATGCATATATTCGCAGGAAGAAATGCTCTGAATTTGGAGTTAATGTATTTATAAATGCAGGATAAATATATATTGAGAAGAATATGCTATTAAAATGAGTTTCATTTATCGGTCTTTTTTTCCTTTCCATATCTATACAGAAACGCTTTTCACTTTTGCCTTATTACATTTCAGCTATTTTACTAATGATCATTGTTGGTATTTTTAGTACCAATTCATGTTTGATTGTTGGTCAGATGAGAAAAAAATTTCAAACACAAAGTTTGGGGCATTTGCAAGCAGCAAAGGTCTACACACTTGTTTAATTAATGTTAAACCTTTTACATAACAGCATTGTTTTCCATTGAAGTTGAATCCTTGTAAGCAAATAGTCATGCCATTCAAATGTTTAATGTAAACTGACTTTTCTAGAAAATTATTACTTTTTCTGGAAAAATTATTAAATATGTAAATCTTTTTGCCGGTTTAGTGATTGATGCCCCCACATTACAGGCTTGTTTTTTTTGCACCAAAGCGGGTTCAGACCTGGAATCGTGCAATCCTGGGCGGCTTCCAGTGGCTGGCACCTTACTAGTCACTTGCACTGCAGCACAGGTTCATAAAGAACCAGCATCTGTCTATTTGGCAGCTGGTGCCAGTGAGCGGTATTGGTACTGCTCACCGCCACACCAACTCATTCTCTGTTGGACTGCCATGGGGAGAAGTTACATCTTTCCAGAAGCAGCAATTCCCTGGAATGAGGCATGGTAAATGCACTGCAACCTCATGACCAGTATGAACATAGCATCACTGTTTGCATTACTGAGCTTCTTTTATTGGATGGTATTGTGTGTTATGTACCCAGATAGGACTGTGTGTGTGTGTTATGTACCAAGCTGACAGGGCAGCTTCCCCTACAACTCCATTCCTGATGTCTCTGATAATGGAAACAGGTAACACAAGGACAGCAGAGAGCTGTATGGGTGCTAGTAAAACAGACTAACATTATTAACTGGCAGGCAGCAATTAGGCAAAAGGTAATCAAAAACAAATATGGTCAAACAGCAGCTGTGCCGGTCAGAAGATATCCACAGAGTCAATAAGAACAACAAGATCAAGCAGGTTAGGTCCGAAAAATCCTTATAACTTTTCACTCACTGAGATACTTAGGTGAAATTTGCTTGAAACCGTGTTTTGTAAAATTATGTATTTAGGGTAGATTAGTTTATATTACTTACTTTTCTTTGTGTTTTGGGTTTATTTCTTTTCATTTTTGTAAATTTGATCATTTTTTGACTGACTTGTATTACTTTATTGTTTCTTTTTTCCATAATGAGAAACACCTATGTCATTTTTTTGTCACAAAATCAGGTTCGGTTAACAAATGTTTTGTAGAGTCCTGTGAAGATCTAATTTTTTTGACAAAGGCCCACAAACCCATTATCTACAATCTCCACCCATTTTGCTGGTGGTTCCATTCTCACATATGATCCACAACCTTACTTTAACCCACTATTAAACACGCACAAACCTTCTGGTGTAAACCTTCTACATCCGCCAAAATTGATATCGACCATATGTGCATCCACCAGTCATATGTGCAGACCAGCAACAGGTATCCACCTGCTCCCTTAGCAACAAATACACAGCAGAAACTCAGCTTGCATGTTGCTAGAATATATATTTTTTCAATAAACCTTTCTGAGCAGACTGCATGTTTTTTTTTTTGTTAAATTACCATTACTAAGCAGGTAATATGATTTTCAATGAACAGGTTCTCCTAGCCAAGAGAAGTTCTTCCTTCCTATTCTAACCTGACCTCACCATATTGCTTCTCACCAGCACCTGACCTGGGGCTCAAATCCAAATGTGTTTTACCCTAACCTGACCAAGTAACCCAAACCAAGCCTCTAAGTTTTTGTGATCCTAAGGGACCATTTTGGCCATTAAACCTTGAAAAAAAAGCTTTCATTTCACCTTTGCCATAAATCCAATTTGTTTAGCTAAAACAGCAAAATTCTGGTCAAAAACTCTGTTAGAAATTTGAACCAACCAACTGCTTTTGTTGGATTTACATGCACAGTATATATTAGATACACTGACCATAACCACACATTTACACATTGGTTTTGCATCTGATTGCTGTGTCAACCTACAATATCCCATAAAGGCCAACTATTCCTACCAAAGTGACTGGTAATGTTCTTTTAACCAGACACATCTACGCACATCTCCAATTTCCAATCATAAATAAATGACTAATTTGATTTGGTGCTTCAGTATGCCAAGCCTAATTAACCCATTTACATAATATTTCAATGCTGTGTATTCTTGGTCGCTGAGACAATCTAATTTATTTGTGGTCTATTTACGCATCTTGCTAATCCTTCCTTATTCTGTATCTGTCATACGGAGTGTATAAAGCTTATAAAGTTATATAAATAATATCTTGACGTCAGAATTAAGCAGACAATACCCTCTTAACTGCTTTAACTGCTTTTCTGCTTTTTCTGTCAATGATTTTATTGAAAAATGAATATTTCTTATGCTTATTATTCCATTTACTGCTGTAATATCTCAGAATGTTTTCTTTTCTGAACTCTGACCTGTTCACACTGGTATTTAAAGAGTTAAGAATCATCATTCAACACATTTTTTCAAGAATAGATTCACCTTTATTATCCAGTCATGTGAAAAGCAGATCCCTGTTTTTTTATTCATCTGCAAATGATTGGATAACACTGTGGAACAATTTTGAACAAATGTTTTGTTGACTTGTAGCGTGGATTTGTATAGACTATTAATTTATACGTAAGACAATGTAGTCAGAGGTAGTGGTGTAGTGTATAAGCAAAATGTATTTTTCTACTTACACACGTATTTCCTTTCTTTCAGATCATGTTTGGCTCTGCTGGTTCTCGTTGTAAGTGCCTAAAAAACCCTGATTCATTTTGTTATATTTGTGGCAGTTTCACTCTTCCCAGTCAAAAAGCGAACATCAGCACATTTGTGGAGCAAGCCTATTTGGCATATTTCAAAGTTAAACTTGGTGATCAAGATAAGTCTTGGGTCCCTCATCGCAGGTTTACGGATGTGGACAAGGGAACACGTGATAAGATGCCATTTGGTATACCTATGGTTTGGCGAGCGCCAGGAAATCATTTCAGTGACTGTTACTTTTGTATAGTGAAAACTTCAGGATATAACAAGAAAAACAGATGTAGAGTATCCTAGTCTACCATTGGTTATACCCCCAATGGCTCATTCACATGAAATCCCAGTGCCAGTTTTCGTTACACTACCCTCTCTTGAAGAACATGATTATGGTGATGAACTAGGTGACAACAATGAAGAAGAGTTTGAAATTGAAGAGGACTCTGTTCGTAAGGGATTTGATCAGCATGAGTTGAAACTGGAGTCATTTCTGGATTCACCAACCAAAAATTAGTAAAAAACATGTGTAAACACAACGTGTAAGATCTAACTCAACAAAAAATGTGTTCCCCAGGTGAATCTTTACTTTCAACACCTTTCAGCATGGTGGCTCAGCAATTAGCACTCTGGCCTTTGCAGCCCTAGGTCCCAGGTTTTAATCTCCAAGTGTTGCGTGGGTTCCCTCCTCTGGGTACTCCGGTTTCCCCCCCAAAATTGACCTTAGACTGTGCTAATGACATATGACTATGGTAAGGACATTAGATTGTGAGTCCGTTTGAGGGACAGTTAGTGACATGACTATGGACTTTGTAAAGTGGGTGGAGGAGAAAGTCAGGAGAGGAAGAAATGGTAAACTTGCCAGTCACAAGCTGGCCACTTTTAAACACTTCATAAATCATTATATTTTTCATGGATACAAGCTGACCCAGCCAGTGCCACCAGGGAAGACTGACATTTTAGTGCAAGTAAGACTAGATTAATAATTGAAAGACAAATTTTTATGTATAGTGGCTCTTTAATAAACCGTGTAAAAATCACTTCAATTTTCTAATGATGAGTAAAGCAAAATTGCGGTTAATATTTACACAATTATACAATTATTTGCACGTCTATAATTATTGTTTAAATAAATACTGCTTTTACTCCACTACCCATACGTGCACAAGAGACTCCCTGAAAAAGAAAAACTTATGTCTCTGGGTGGCCCTGTTGGAAAACCTATTGCAACCACTATTATTCCCCTGTGATGGGTTGGTTTCAACTTCTGTCCTATTCCAGGAAGCATCAAAAGGGTCAAACACATCTAAATGCAATTTTGATGCACCTAACACATGTCTTTTTGTGTATATGTATATACATACATAATGCTCCCAATTCGCATATCACAATATTAATATTATTAAACAGTACTTATATTATTATTATTATTATTATTATTATTAAACAGGATTTATATAGCGCCAACATATTACGCAGCGCTGTACATTAAATAGGGATAGCTCCAACATATTACGCAGCGCTGTACATTAAATAGGGTTTGCAAATGACAGACAGCTACAGACAGTGACACAGGAGGAGAAGAGGACCCTGCCCCAAAAAGATTACAATCTAAGAGATTATATATGTTGTTGAGGAAATTCTTCCTCAGACCACTGGCACTGGTACAGCTGTCCCAAACTAGAACATTTCACGTTACTTTTTTTTCTTTGGGAATCTCTAAAATTTACGATTTGCTCTCACTTTCCTTTTTGGTAACAACAGTTGCCAGTACAATTAGATTGGTGAAGCTGCCCAACAAGGACAGCATTCTATTGAAAACTAAAAGGATATAATATAAAAGATGAACTTTAACTGAACTGCATGGTAACTGTGCCTTACTTCCTCTCACTAATGATGAATTTTTGGGGGTAAAATTAAAAACTTAAAAAAAATTACTCTTTAGAGCCGTCTAAGCTTATCTCAGCAGATCCATGTTTATACAAATAATAGTACTGGGCATTTGTCAAGCCACCAGAATAGGTAAAAAATATAATCCAAAGTAAGCTTTATACCAGGAATAGATTAGCTCATCATATGTATACAGTTCTGCAAGAAATGAACGTACTGTGTGTATACATATGTGTTAAATACACACTGCTTTCGCAGGCACCAGCTTTCAAAACAGCAGCCATGTGCACAGTTTAAATTTAGTTCAGGGCAATATTTTAAAAATTGATTCTCCCTATAAAATCTTGACATCTTGTTTAGGGCAAGAAAAGGTTTCTGAGCCAAAGCAAAACTGCAACCACCCACAGTGACTAAGCAATGTTCAAATGTTTTTCAGTGTAATGATGAAATTACATACAATCTTTGAAATATTTATGTATATCCTAAAAATGGCTCATAAGAAAACAGTACCAGGACAGAGAAGTGTGAGGAACGGAAAATTCTTAAGTGGACTATCAGTGTTTGCACTAACAAAGATCTGTGTTTATTACATACTGGAATCATAGACCAGCACCACATGGTTACCATTTATACAGTTTCTTTGAGATTAATTATATGCAACCCTTCATACATTCTTCACCCCTTTGTCATCAACCATGTCATGATTTAATATAAATGGCTGACCAATGGACAAAGTAGTTACATAGTCAGGTTTAAAAAAGACATAAGTCCATAAAGTTTACCCAATAGGGAAAAAAACATCCCAGATAAAAAAAAAAAAAAAACCTATGGACATAGTTCATCCAGGGGAAGGTAAAATTAAAACCCTGGTACAATTTGCCCCAACAGAAAAAAAAAATCCTTCCTGATCCTCTGAGGCAATGGGATATTCCCTGGATCAACAGTCTCTGTTGCCTTTACTTTAAAATACCCAGTTATATTCTGTGCTTCCAGAAAAGCAACCAACTTTTTCCTAAAGCAAACTTTACAATTTGCTGACTTTACTTCCTGAGGGAGCCAATTCCACATTTTCACAGACCTTACAGTGAAGAATTCCTTCCTTATCTGAAGCTCAAACTTTTTTTCCTTCAGATGCAGAGTGCCCTCTTGTTCTTTGTAATGATCTCAAAGTGAATAATTGGGAAGAGAGTTCTCTATACGGACCGTAAATTTATTTATACAGGGTGATCATATCCCCCCTTATACGTCTCTTCTCAAGGGAGAATAGATTCAGTTCAGCTAATCTCTCCTCATAGCTGAGCTCCTCCATTCCTTTTATTAGTTTAGTTGCCCTTCTCTGCACTCTCTCCAATTCCACAATGTCCTTTTTGTGAACTGGTGCCCAAAACTGGACTGCATATTCCAGATGTGGTCTGACCAATGCTTTGTACAGGGGCAGGATAATGTCTCCATCTCTGCAATAAAATAAAGGTTTATGGGTTAACAAAGCTGGGGTTATTAGGAAATTGGCAGGGAGACTTTAGCCAATCAAAAGGATTACCAAGTCTCTATGACGCAGGGAATTGTTCCAAGTCTGGCCACCATAGTAGGTTTGGTGTAACTTCTACAGTCATGTATTGTCTGGAGCAGCTGGAAGAAAATTCAGGCTTTTCTTTCTGGACACAGAGAGGGATTAGAAGATCACTACATGAAGCTTGAAGGTGCAAACATAAGAATAAGATTGTTGGGTGATAAAAGTGAGTTTCAGTTATTATCCACAAAAACATTTTATCACCATTGCCTGTTTTTGACCATGTGTAATATCTGTCTATTTGTTGCTTGTGTATTGTCAAGAATGCCCTTTTGTTGGCTACTTATTACCAGCACTGCTTGTTTGTTGCCACGTATTCCTATGACTGCCTATTTGTTGCCTAGATAATGTCATGATTACCCTTGTTAGGCATAAATTGTCAGGATTAAAAGTGTATGTATACTCAAAACATTTTATAAATATAAATATATAAGGGAATGTTTAGAGGTTGTCAAATGTTACTGCTCATCAGCTGTTAGAGAGTTTTACCCTCACTTCCTGTCTTGGGGGCAATCCTATGACTAGCCATAAAGTGAACAAACCTATCCAATTGAGCCTCGGACAACAGTAAGTCCTAACCTAACCTATGTTTGAATCCTTCCAAACCTATCCAAAACTAAAATTAAGAAAATGTTTTAAGTATAGCATTTGTTGTCAATGTGCTGGTAAGACTGTCCTTTGTCAACACGCATTGTATTGTTTGAACATTTGTTGCCCATGTTTTGTCACTATTCTTCTTATTGGAGAAATATTGTATTGATAGACCATTAACTGGCCATTTTTGTCTCTACGGACATTTGTTGGCCTTGTATTGTCTATACCCATGTTTCTCAACCAGGGTTCTGTGGAACCCTAGGGTTTCTATAGAGTTTGCTAGGTGTTCCTTGACTATTGAGAAAACTGTGATTCTCAGGTCAGTTTAACAGACACTAATGACCATTTTGGCTGTCTGTAAGGGTGGCAGCCTTTTCACTGGCCAGCAATATAGGAAGCATTCTTCCTACTGGCCACCACACTAATGTATTGTGAGTTTTGGGTATAGTAAATATAGTAGAGGTTCCCCCCAAAGACCCAAAAGTTAATTCAAGGGGTTCCCTCATGTCTTTACAGTCCGTGGTCTATACAGTAATCCAAAGCTGTCATTCTCTAATTTGGTCCTGTTTGCAATTACTTTGAACTGCTTGATTAAACTATCTTCAAATAATACATCCCCAGTTTATCAGTCTGCAGTCTATATAGAAACAGGAGATAGCTGTATGTTATCTGAACAATGGGGAGCACTTCCAATCCCCAGATCCATCCATTTATCTATAAGCCTCCAGAAGTAATTAACGGAAGACAGAAACATATAGGGAAAGGAGAAGGCTGATCACCATTACCTTACTATGCTAGGCAGTCCTATAAAAAATCATCTAAAAAAGATTTTATTTCTATCCAGTGTGCATGTTAGTCGCAAGTTTGTATCGGATGAGCCTCAGAGGCTAAAAAAATGCTTGTATAATGGGCTGGGATTAGGGCCCATCACTAAGTATATACAACTATCCAACAGTAATATGCATAGTCACCAACATGAGTTATTAGCATTCACAAATTACGTCAGTTCATACCTCCCTTACAATTTTACTTTAAATCAGAGAATAATGAAAATACATTTTTGCTTTTGTACAGGATCTGAGGTTTAAAACAGATTCTGCAAGCCAGAGCAGAGATGGACCAAAGTCTGGGGACCAATGAAAGAAAACAGAAGCAGCTGGGACTTTGATAAAGACCAGAGAGGTATCCAGCATCTGCTCTGTAACATCTTAATGTAATTCTACATATGCAGATGTTATACTGTGCACTCTACTGTTCTGTATAGACCCCTACAGCTGGAGATCCAGTCGTCAATTAATCAATAGCTGCCTTGTACAAACAAGATGTCAGCTACCAAGTGTCCACACTGGCTGGGAGTGATGGAAGATGGTTGGTAAAGCTATGTGGAGGTTGCAGAATGCGCAGTGGAATGCTTAGTGGTGGGAATGTGTCCCTTAATGACAGATTGTAGTAGGGAAGTTCAGCAAAGGATTCTTGGAAAGGCTTTGGGACCCAGTAATAAAGAGGATATATGTCTAATACATGTTAGTTTAAGAAAGAGTACAGTAGTCATTTGAAGCATCATTTTTCTAACAACTGGGCCACATTGGGACCTAAAATAGTTCCAATATGTAAAACACATTATTCATCATAAGTCTGCATGTCCACAGTTTTCTAAGCCAATTAAAATACGAGTATTATAAATATGGAAATCATTGTTTCTAAACATTATTAAATGATTAACTGCTTTTTAATAACCAAGTTTGGCAAACACTAAATTGCTAAAGATCCACTTATCTCAAAAACCCCTTAACAAGCCATGTTTGTATCAACTTGATCTGTATTAAGGGCCCCCTTTGTGTTGCATTGTGAGTGTATAAATCCTCCAACATTCAGATAATGTGGTACCACTACAACAGCCTGTAGCGATAAGAACTCAGATGTGAACCAAGATGTACAAGCAGATATTGCTATCCAATTACCTCCATAATCTGCTGGGGTACACACTTCACAGCCTGTATTTATTGGGCCACTCAAAAACACTGGGCTGCAGTAAAAGGCCATACTGCTGCTTTTTAATTAGACCAATGTCTGCAGGGAAATAATTTAAAAATTAAGGCACACTGAATTGGAGAAAGGAGTGCTAAATGTTTTTGCTTTAACTTATTTTCATGGCCAACGCTATAGGCCAGGCCTAATTTAGCATCATTATGTGTCATTTTACTTTGTATTACAATCACGCTAACTCTCTGACTATTCTTTCCACCAGAATCATTTTAACATTTTATATGGACTTTTGGTACACACTGTAACAAAACTTTGATCATGTTTTTATTATAAGAGAAGAAGTAAATAACTCTTTTTCTCTCTCTCTTTCTATATATATATATATATAAATATATACACACACACAGGTAGTCTCCGGGTTACATACAAGATAGGGACTGTAGGTTTGTTCTTAAGTTGAGTTTGTATGTAAGTTGGAACAAATAATTTTTTTTAATAAATGCAATTAGGACAGATGTTTGTCTCAATATATTATTAGACAGCATGGTGTCAGTTACTGTATAAAATCCTCACTGTAAGGTAATCACAAATAAAGCAAAAAAAAAATCTTTATGGAGCCTAGACATTCATTAACTTTTAGAGCAAGGTGTGCTTTGATATACAAAAAGAAACAACTGCAGAGTTTGTCTTGGTCATTAAAGATTTACAAGACGCTGCAGAATGAGCCCACACCCCTCACCCACAACCTCAGCTGTGTTTAGAAAAATATTTCTTCTGCAAGCCATGCAAACCACCCCCTGCCCCCTCCAAGCCTCTGTTCTGCAAACAGCCAGCAGGGAAGCCCTGTTTGTATCTAGGAGGCGTCCGTATGTTGGATGTCCTTAACTCGGGGACTTCCTGTGTGTGTATATATATATATGTATATATTTACATATACATGTAGTTGTAAAGCTTAGGCTTTGTCTGAGCCTACTTTAGGAAATAACCTGATAAAATTAGTAAGGAAGATTCTAACAGCCCTACCTTGCACCATAACTCAGTTCTGCACCCAGCTCCCATGGCTTACCACTGCATCCTCTGTAAACTGGTCACTTCTGACCCCTGTCCATGGTGCATCTCTGCTTTGCACCCATGGCTCACTTCTATATCCCCTCTGCCTCCCTTTAACTCCCCATCCACAGCTCACCTCTGCACCTCTCTCCATTGCATCCCTCTTCTTTCCCCATCCACAGTACACCTCTAACCCCTTCTCCATTGTTCATCCTCTTTTCAAAGTTCACTGCACACCCCATGACATTTATCTTTGCAAAGCCTGTTCACAGCTCACCCCTATGTCTTCTATCCACACCCCACCTCTTTCTCCTAACACTTTTACTTTCAGCAGCATAGTAGCAGAGTACAATGACATATGACAGTGGATGAATATTTCCGACACCAGGAATCGGGTCTGGAGAGTGATCCCCTCAATGTTTTTTTTTTTGGGTGGTGGGGTATATACTAGTTCCCCTTCATAAAAGCTTACAGAAGGTTTATTTTGCAGAAGGAACCTGAGTGCTCAATCATTGAATTTAATTCTTAGTAAGCTGTAGTTATAGGTTTGTTTTATCACTTTGTCTGGCAGTGCTCCACCACCTTAACTCTAGAATATTATTACTCTCTGTGTTACTCCTGAGAAAATTTCCGCTCACCTCCTGTCAGAACAGGAAAAGTTCAAAAACAAAACTCATTTAAGTAGAGTGTGAACGTCAATGCCTTCCTGTCCCATAGACAACTGCTTCTCATTTCTTGTCCCTGTGTCATTTGAAAAAAAAAGCAACATATAACATATAACATTGCAGGGTTAAGCTTTCAATAATACATCTGATTCTAGCCATTAAGAGAAGTGAGCAATGCCTGGATGCAGGCGGATATCAGCAAAATATCCTGATGGGGCATGTCTCCAATGGGAGCCGATTTAATAAAGCTCTCCAAGACTCGTGAAGATAGACTATCATGGGAGAACGTGGGAGATCCAGCAAATCAGGAATGGATCTGATCCAGGTCTGAAGACATTTGCCAACTAATATCAAATGATTTATATGACATCCATTCCAG
Source organism: Pyxicephalus adspersus (assembly GCF_032062135.1). Classification (NCBI taxonomy): domain Eukaryota; kingdom Metazoa; phylum Chordata; class Amphibia; order Anura; family Pyxicephalidae; genus Pyxicephalus; species Pyxicephalus adspersus. The sequence goes on from NC_092862.1 coordinate 24,609,833, forward strand.
GTTTTTTGGCTCACCCAGGTCCTCCCAATGATAATCTATCTTCTCCAGTCTTAAAGAACTTCAATAAACAAAGTCCATGGGAGCTGATTTATTAAAGCTCTCTAAGACTCGTGAAGATAGACTTTCATGGGAGAACTTGGGCGATCCAGCAAACCTGAAATGGATCTAATCCAGGTCTGAAAACATTTGCCAACTATTATCAAATGATTTATATGAAATCCGTTCCAGGTTTGGTGGCTCACCCAGGTCCTCCCAATGATAATCTATCTTCTCCAGTCTTAAAGAACTTCAATAAACAAAATCCATTGTCTTACCGTCTACCACTATCTACTGCTAAGCTGCCCCTTTCTTGCATTGCAGGGGTGGAATGGTGGGAGGCTAAGTAACAGCCAACGGATCTTAAGCCTTTGAATTGTGGGTTTCTGATCGAACATGGATTTATCAAACAATTTGGTAAAAATTGATAAAGCGCACATCATGTAGTATGGACTAACCAGCAACTTCTATCCAAGAAAATCAAAAGAAGAATAAGATAATTGGATTAGTTGGTTGAGCGCATGTAGGTATAGCCTTAGGTAGCTTACCAGTTTTGGGTGTACTGACTCTTAATAACTACTTCTCCTTCCATGTACAGTTCTTTCTGTTTAATTTCTCTTCTAAACTCATTTAAGTGTTTATTAAACATGTAAATTATGGTGTTTTTGGAAATTCTGATGTAATGTTACTTGTTGCCACTTCATCCTCAGTTGTAGTTTTAAAGTTTGTTTATGGTGATGGAAGTGAGGAGAGTGACAAATCAACTGTAAACATGTAGCTTGGAATCCTGTCTGAAAGAATGAATCTGTGAGGGCTTTGAGGTCACAGACTAAGCGAAAGGAACATGCCACTTGGCTGTCATTTGGGCGATTTTCCACATTTTTGAATAGGCTGACCTTTCCTTTAGTGGCTGAGTGCTACAGCTGTTTTCATTACCCTCCAAATTGCACAATTTTATGGACTGATGATGCCAGCCCTTCAGCTCTGTCATCACATATGCCACTAAAAGAAAACGGATGTAGCTATGTTGTTTTAATTGTTTCTTGATGATGTTCTCAGCGTCTAAATTTAAAATAAAGCTGAAATTCAAATAATTTTCCATCCACTATAGCCTAATATTTACTCTCCAGGCTTTTTTAGAATCTACTTTTAGACAGGGACTCTTCTCAGGAATTGCACACAGGCAAAACTGCTGCTAATTTGTACTTGGCCAGCCAATATGGTGAATATTGCAATTAGAAATTGATTAGTTATTATCTTATCCTAAGATTTAACTTATCCTAAGCCTCAGCATACACCCTAAAAATCAACCCTTATCACCAGTGTAATCCGTGATTTAGCACTGCAATCTAGGTCCACCACTAACTTGTCTTGGTATAAGCAGCTCATTGAGAAAAGTGATCAAGTGAACATGTTGATTTGATATATGCAAAGCAGAGATAAACTTTAAAGTTCTGGCTAGGAATCCCCCCACGCCCCCCTCCCCAAAAAAAATTACACCTTAGCAAGCAACATTCAAAAACTTCTGATCCAAATGCCCTAAATACTTTTTTGAATTAATTAAAATCAATTGACGTGCCAGGTAATGAGGCATTTTCTTCTCTGTACTGGGGGAGTTCTTTTTTGGCTGTCCACATTTCCATCCAGTAAAACAGTTGGGTCCCCTAAAGATTCTTGCAGTGGCATAGAGACATTACAAAGAGGGGAAGTGACATTATTATAATATACCATATATATATTAAATTATATCATTATATTATACTTGCTATACCATTCAGGAGCTAAGAGACAGTGCCAGAGACATGGAACTTTTTCCTGGCTTTATTTTGACAGCCAATCACAAAGCATCAGTAGGGTAAAGTTGGAGCAGTGGCACACAGGGTCATCAAAAGTTACTTTACTCTTCTCTCTAACATTTAGCCTAAGAGTTAAGTTGGTGTTCAGTTGGTTAAGTTCAGAAGAGTGGTGAGGTTGTGGTGTGGTCACTTCTGCTTCGTCCATGAACCATGCCCACGTTTGAGACACAACATGTAGTCTCTCAACCATGGCTTCCCTAAGGGAACGAATAGGGACAATAGTGAACAACTGAATACCACCCATTGTCAAATGTTGAAATGCTGGTTAATTAGGAACCAGCACTGCAGTTGGTGCCATTGGGAGCTGCCAGGGAACTGCTGCTTCCTCCATTCTCTAAAATGAACCTTACAGTAATCTAAACTCCATAACTAATGACCATACCACTATGTTAAATCATTACTCTTTTATCCCTATACCCCTACAGTGCTTATCCTTTGCCAGAACTGTTTGATGTCTGCATAACACAACATATGTTCTATACAATCATGTGATGTAAAAAGCTATTCTCTCATTTATTGTCTTCCTATTAGAAAAGTCTCCACACAGCTCACAATCCATCACTTTTAATCCAACAACAGGTGGTGCCTGATTTTGTCTCATTAGGAATGATGAAATGAAATTGGCAATGCTGTATTAAATCTTTTATTAGACAAACGAAGAGCTGTGCACTTGATTAACTTCCAGGCTTTACAGTACTCAGTATATCTGTGCCTAATGCCAGTTTTGTGACTTTAAAGAAAACCTGTCACATTTCAAGCAACAACACGTATCTTTGGGTCATAAGTTCTCCCTGGCATCTGGGCCTCTGTACTTTTGGGCACAGAACCAGTACATTTCAGAACTGCTGCTTCCTGGCACAAGGTAGAGTAAATATTATTCGACAGGGTTTGGTTTAGTATCAGGGATTAGTTTGGGTTATTGGGAATTAAGATTGGGAATGGGGTTTATGGGTAAAAATGTATGTCGTGCCAAAATTTGTTTTTATGTTTTGGATTGGAGTGGAGTGTGAAGAAGGGTCAAGATTTTCCTATTTTCTCCTCTATGTTTACTTTGTAGTTATTTATATGCATACACATATATTTATATATTTTTTTCTCATTACATACACAGGTTCTGCTTCCCATTATGTAGAGCTGCTATACAATTGTGATACTACACTTTCACATGCTTTGTGCACATCCATAGGTCAACTGATTAAACCAATTATTATTATGTTTATTAATAATAAAACAGGATTTATATAGTGCTAACATATTACGCAGCGCTGTACATTAAATAGGGATTTTAAATGACAGACAGATACAGACAGTGACACAGGAGGAGAGGACCCTGCCCCGAAGAGTTTACAATCTAAGAGGTGTGGAACCTATCTCACAATAGCAGGGGAGATATGGAGTGGTGGGAAGTAATGAGGGTTTAGGAGACAGAAGACGATGGGTAGGCAGATTTGTAAAGATGGTTCTGCATATGATGGTTATGCTCATAAATAATAATATATAATAATAATAATTTACAAAGCCAGTAGGAAGGAGTTACTGCACTTTATACATACACATCAAAATGATCATTAAGTATATGGTTGTTTAAATGGAAATCCTGCTAAAACCTTTTTCTATGTTTTGTCTGCATGCTCCTTGTCAATACATGTGCACTGCATCAAAGCCTGATTGGCTCCCTGTGCTGCCCCTCCTTCTCTTAGTATGAGTGCTGCTGTGTAAGCAGCAGACTTTTAATTATATATAACTTGTGCTATGTATGTTAAAATACTTTTTATTATTTTACAGCAATGCACAGCTGCATTGAACATTATTATATCTACCTGGAGTTTAGCGTTAACATAAAAAAAGCTACCAGATTCAGAAGAAGTATATGACAAAATAATTATCCTCCTCTGCAAGATTTCACTTCACTAGTTTGAAAACTTCAAATAATGATATGCACGCTCCCGGTAGCACTAAATTGCTTTGCACCTGGGTTTTCTTGACATGCCATTTTATTTCCCAACGTGATCAGACACATTGGACATTTTAATTATAGAGATTCTTTTTTATTATTTCTTATCTTGCAATGGAAATGGATAATATTTCCACTATGTGTTGCAGTATTGCAAAATAGGAATTACATTTCCCAACCTTTGGAATTGCTGTTTTGAAAAATAATCTTTCCGGATTAGTTTGATGGAAAAAGATTTCAAATGAAGTCAAGAAGATGAACAGTTCTGATTTTGGATAAGTGATGGTGTTAGTGTGACAGCCCACCACTACACAGCATTCCCCATCATTGGCCTGGTGGGCTGGGCTCTGCTCCTGCACAGGCGGCTGACATCACGGAAAAGCTAAGTCTCTGATCACTGGTGCCTAATATAAACCAGAAATGCTGAGAAAGTCTTACAGACAGAGAACAAGAGAGGACTTAATCCATCCTTCTCCCTGTGTGCCTGAAATCCATACTTAGTGCATCTGACAGATAAGACACAGCAAACTTTACTGGTAAGTGGGGTCTTAAATGGAAATAATCAGGGAAAGAATAACATATATAATATAAAATAGTTATAAAATCAGTACAATAACCAATCAGCTCTGAAGTCTTTGAATGCTAATTTCTGATTGGCTGTTAAATTGCAGCACATCTGTGATTTTTGCACTATTTTATAGGAAAAGTTTACAATTTGTAATCTGCAATGTTTCAACTGCGTGATCAATAAGATAAAATGTATCACTTATAATAGGAATAATTTGATGTGCAGATTTGCAGACCAATTTTCTCAATGAAAAAAGTGTTTAGTAACTTAATGGAGTTTTTATAAATTATTCTATTATTCTGAAAGCAATTTAGAGTATATTTTTGTATTATTAAAAGATGTGTAGATTTCATGTTCTAATGGAATATTTTGGAAAATGTCTTTTATTGTATTTTACCTCGATGAGAAACAAAATCATGTCTATAGAAAATTATTGTATTTTACACATATGGACACTGGACACATATACTTGTCATTTTTTGGTACCAAAATAGTTTGAATGTCAATTTCATTTATAATTTAACTGGTAGTCCTCAATGGCATTGATCTGCTTTTATGATTTTAGTTTCTTCAAAAAAGAAGTGCCACTGGTATTCCTAGAATTCATATTTATTCGCTCCATATAGTATTGGCAGGAAGGCTGGGATATGTAGTTCTACCATGTAGAATTATCTAGTTCTTGTTCTTTGCTGATGGAATTACTATGGGATATATAGACATGCTTGGATTGCTTATTCTTGCATTGGGGTTTATTCACTAAAGAAGTTTGTGTTCATTAACAACTGTACTGCTCTGCAAGGGTGGGTATTCACTAAGCTTGGTGCATGCATGAAAATTCACTGCAGTAAAGCTTCACCCTATTTACCCACCTAAGTGAATTATTCCTTTGCAAAGGATTCACTTTGCTAAGTGATCTTCCTCAACTTTAGTAGTTAACCCCATTTTCATTATCCCTTCAAGTGATGGGGTTCCGGTGCTGCAAGGGTTTCAGTAGGTATAATTACCAGTTGTCATTTTGGTAATGGAGCTGCACAAGTAACCTTACTAAACATGGTAGAAAAATCAAGAGGTGGAGAGAGTATTCCCCATCCAACATCTACACGTCCCAGATGCTCCTCCAAGGCTTGTTTAGACAATCAGGGTTAACCTGCCTGGCAGCAAGGACTTGATGGAACATGTTATGAACTTAGAGGCTTTTGATATCTCTAGTGCGCCCCATATGGCCATTCTGTACAACTGCAACTGTACCATTTTTTATAGATGGGGTAGATTTGTAAAATGCTGATAGTATTCAAATGAGTCTTGTGCATGATGATTTTGTATAAGACTCAATACTATAAATGAATTTTCTGCTGTAATGCAAAGCAGTGTATAAGTAACAATAGCATCTGGTACCACCTGTATTGAGAAAGGCTACCATTGCTGGCCGCCTTCTGAAAATGCTAGCTAGCTGGCTGCCTTCTAAGTCATTGGAGCAAGCATGCAGCTAGTAAAATTAGAGAAAACGTCTAAAGTGATTTGTATTTTGTTCTATAAAGGTGAGTGTATTGAAATCTGTGCAGCAGTGGTAGCCCAAGTACAGGTTCCCATTAATAATAAATGGTTAATAGCTTTTAGAGTGTATGGCATCCTATAGAAACATGCATATATATACTGTTCAGCATGCTGAAATGGCTTGCAGAAGTTCTGATCAAAAGAAGCAGAAACATTCTTTGCGCTCTATGCAATGAGACAACATTTGCATATGCTGTGAATAGCAGCTTGTACAAAGTGCCTGCATACCGGGTGATTCTAATACTGATTAAAAATATGCTGTGTGTGGGAAGCAAAATCAGTCAATTCCCAGCAATTATAATTATATTCCAACATTTTTAACCATCTCTTGGTAATAATTTCACACCTTAATAGTAACTATATCACCCATCGTTCACACATATGCAGCTCAGTATAGAACCCCATAGTCTTTACCCCTTTATTTACAATGGAGGACAATGGCAGACTGGCTAATATGTATCTTTTTCTAGCATTGGTTTTTCCTGAGTGTGTAGTTTTATTTAGGATAAATCATACATTACGAATGCATAGTCTAATATCTTTTGTTCAGTTGTGAGTATATATTTTTGCTGTGTCGTGTTGCCTTCTCCCGGGAATTGGCTTTGGACTATGTTTATAGCAAATGACTATGGTGGTGAAATTAGATTGTGAGCTTCTCTGGAGGAAAGTTAGTGGAATGACTATGGGACATTGAGCTTTTGTCGGAGACAACTGTAAATTAATGCAATATTATTCTGAAATGTTCTAGAATGCCATGACAGCGCCTCCTAACCCTAGGAGCAATGGCACCCTGTATATTTGTACTGAAAGGCACATAGGAGATTAAATTGAGTCTTTTAAAATTGGTTCAATCCAATCCCCACAGACACCTAACTGACCAGATCATAACTCAAACCCACACTGATCAACTGCATAACCAGTGCTGGCTAGCAGCTTGTAGGCTACCAGTGTCTAACAGCATTGTAAAGTTTTATTAGATCATTGTATTTGGTCCAAGTAAATACATTTTTAGAACTTCATAAAGGTCTCCATGGGCAAATATATTATCCTTTACTTTGTATGTTTTCCTAATTCTTTGTCTCTTTTACATTTAGGGAAGCCACAATGACCCTCAACGTGACCATGCGGCGCAGCAGTAGCACAGCTGTGCAGAGCCAGCAGCGCTGGAGTATCCCCGCTGATGGAAAGAATATTAATGTACAAAGGAACCCAAATGTGAACCTCAACCGCAACCACACCATCCATCACTCAGTGAGGCCAGAGGACTACTACAGGTGCAGCTGGTCCTCCGACTCTTCAGATTCCGTCATCTCCTCAGAATCCGGAAACACCTACTATCGCGTGGTACTCATTGGAGAGCATGGTGTTGGCAAGTCTACACTGGCCAGTATTTTTGCAGGAGTTCCTGATTCTCTGGACAGTGAAATGCTAGGAGGTAAGTTAGCCAGATCAGATCAGATTTATTAATGATATATTTTTTTAAATGTTGCTTTCAATGATTCATATTTAAAAAGTACTAAAAAGAAAACTGGGAATTGCCCGTGGCACATAATAGTTACATAGTTACTATCAGAAATTGCCTTTTAAAAGGAACAGCAACAAAATGATGAAAACGTCTCTGCCCTCCTTCTATCTATTGGCATGATCCTTGTCAGCACATGTGCGTGCAACAGACCATTATTGACTTAATTTTAGTCCTCTAGGGGCCACTTACTGATATAGTCCTGATTTTGGTAAATTATCTGACTCTTTGTAAACCATATCCTTATTCATTTACTGCTGTCAGTTAGAGAAATACCAACAATGTGTGTAGGTCCTGCTCCTTGAGGACTGAATTTGAGGCCCCAGGCCATTTTTAAGAATGAGTTTTTGAAGATTAGTCCCCTAAGATAACAATATGAATAGTTCATGTCATGTAAGATCAAAATTTCTGTATCCAACCCTCATTTCCAGTCTTGTGTTGAATACAGTTGCAGTACATATTCATCGTAGATTCTACTTTGATAAACCACCCATCTCCCTCTTAAATCAGTAAAATTGAAAATCCCCTTTATTTGCTGTCAGGGGCTGAGTTACAAGTATTCCCATCTATCGGCTGTTGCTGGTCTGTCTGCACAGTTCTAAGTCATTGAGTGCTTTGCCTTTCTTTTTACCCCAACTCAGCTTCTTGCTCACCCTACTGATGGTTTTGGAGAGGTTTCTGAGGTTGGCAATGTAATCAAAAAGATATACCAAGTTCAAGTGCTTTATATTATTCCTTCCATTGTGATATTTCAGCGTGTTAGATGTTACAGTATTAATAGTTTATATTGCATATGGACGCTCTGGTTGTGTCAGCGGAATATTTTATACAGCAGTGAATCTCACATTTACCAAACATTCTCTGATGGAGATTCAATCACTTTGAAAACGCATGGAATCTGGAAGATTCGTTATGAGGGAACATGTGCTGAATGTCAGATTCACTTTATAAATAGACCCCGTGTGCAGTTTATCAAATATAGGTGTAAGATTTAATCCTAATATTCATCACTTCTGTTCGAATCATAAAGTGAATCAGATAGCAACTACATACAAGATTCAAAAAAGTTAATTAATTTCCAATGTGTATCGAAATGTAGTTTAAGTAAACACAACAAAAAAATAACCAACACATTAAACAAGAATTTATTATCAGACAATGCAAGTGTAGCTAGCAGAAGGGGTTTGCATCTCTTTAATTGAAATTCTGTAAAGGACTGTATAGAAGAGAGAAAGAAAGGGAAGAAATAGGAATACTGTCTTTGCATTTTTCAGCTGTGTGTATGATCTAAGCTTCTTCTGTCTATTAAAGAATAGGCTTTTTCTTTTAACAAAATGTTAGGATTAGCCGGGCAAACATATGAAAAGGAGCATAGAGCTCATGCTAGCTGGAAATCTGAAATCCTAAATATTTAAAGTTGCCAAAAATCAAAAACAGTTAGCACTTTTGTATAGATAAGGAAGAAAGCATAAATGGCAAAATTACATTCCCTTAAAACTGGAATGAGCGTAACTGTGCATTAATTTCAGTTTGGCGTGTGTAAGGTTAACTATCCTGTGAGCAAGTATTTTCCATTACAGAAGAAATCTGGAGTTTATCACAGTCCACAGTGGGAGACTGCAAAATCTTCATCATGATGTTTTATTCCATGTGCTGGATTAATTTCTAGAAGATGTGGAAAATGTTCTTTACAACT
>NC_092862.1:24620145-24769845 GCF_032062135.1 Pyxicephalus adspersus
TAGACTAAGAAAAATTCTAGGACTGGACTGGATCGAGGAAAGGTCCAGCTCCATCAAGGGATCTACGGGATTAGAGGTGAGTGTGATTTATTTTTTTTGCTTTAGTTCAGCTTGAAAGAGGAACTAAACTTCTCTCCATGCTCCAGCACCAATATCTTCACCTGGTCTTCTGGGTTCAGGTCTTGAATGCCCAGTCTGGAATTATGTAACTCCCATGCATGCTTTTCCAGCAGCGGAATGTTTGTTCTGCAATAAAGAGCTGTCTGCTCGCAATATATTTTTACAGTTCAGTTCCGCTTTAGGGACCAAACCATAAAGATAGGAAAATGATACATACCGTATTTCTCTGTATTTTAAGGTACTGTTATGAGACAGTGGGAAAACAGCTTTAATAGGCTTTATCATAATGCTTTATATAAACCCGACTTCTTGCTTTACTTTAGAGATCCGGAAAGAATTAAGTGCACAGGTTGCTTTTTTGGTGATACTATTGGATTCCATTGGAAGCAAACCACTGCTGGAAGACATTCATAATGATATTGAATGGCTTCCTAATTTTGCTAGGCTGCACTTTACATTTATCAGGGTTTTAGAAATATTACAATATATTCAGGAAGAATTGTAGTGATAACACCACAAAATACAGTCATAAATTACCACTCTTTTGTGGTTTTGTAAACTGGGCCCTTAGTAACTAACTATACCAAACAGGAAAAGCAAGGAAACTGTGTAATTTGGTTGCTTATAAGGAATTAGAATTATAAAGATCAGAATGCTTTCATTTTTTTTTTTTTACTAAATACGGCCACATATGTCCCTTATTGTGTGATATATTGCTGCGCTGACATGGGATATTTTTGCTTTCCACAAGCACACCAATCAATAGTTTTCATCTGGCGTCAGAATATAAGCAAAGTATACATGAGGGACAGTAAAAATGTACTATAATAAATCAAGGCACAAATGAGGCTTACATTTTCTGTGAAACTTGACATGTTTTAAAAATAATGTTGTCCTTCTAATTAAAAGTGACATTTATGTGATTAATGTTGCAAAACAAAAGTAACTTTCAAATTCCTGAACATAATTGCTATTTTCAGTATTTACAAGGACCTAATGTGCAAACATATAATGATTTATTTATATTTTCTTTTTTAAGAGAACACATATGAGAGGACCCTGATGGTGGATGGGGAAAGTGCCACACTCATACTTCTTGACATGTGGGAAAATAAGGTATTGTGCTCTGCAATATTGACTTAATTCACTGCATGATTTTTAAATAAATACTTGTGATGCACAGTGTGATATAGCCTATAGCAGTCTTTCTCAACCTTTTTATAATGGGGGAACTCTTGAAATAACTTTTAGGTCTGTAGGGAACCCTTTCTATAATCACTATATGTACAGCACACAGTACATTAGCATGGTGATCACTGACAAGAATGCTCCTTACATTGCAGGCCATTGAGAGTAATGTGATTCTTACAGATAGCTCCCCTGAAGAGGTCACATGGTGAAGCGCGTCAGAAAGAGATATTTCCTTTCCCTCAATGATTTATTTTAACAACATTGTTTTACACAATTATGTATACCTTACCATGTTCAATTTTAGTTGAGCTTTGTCTAAAATGACAATACATTGGATTAGAATACCATTGGGGTTGTCTTCCTTATTCTTAAAATATGCGTGGTTTGAGTATTTTTTATATATTGTAAAGGAGTTCTCCCACATCCACTGAAATTGTATTGAGTAGGTTCTTCTTAGTGATTCCAGTGGCAATGGAGTGCTTAGGTTCCTAGCACCGCCCTATATACCTGTCTCCATTATGATAGTAAGTGAATCTTAAAACTGTGAACAGTTGACTATGGGAGCTTAGGATAGAAATCATGATGCAGTGATTTGTATAACTTGCTTCTACCCAGCATTAAACTTTAGTTTGGGGTGAAATAATCGTTTGAATCTGCTAGCATTTCTGCCTTTTCTTCCTCTCTTGCACTAATACCTGAAAAGCTCTGTACAGACCCTGCTGAAGAAGATCAACCTTTTTGGACCTACGGATCACTAAATGCATGGACTCTGGAGCCGCGGGGAGCCGTGTGTCACTCAAAGAGGAAGAAACTTCCCCCAGAGTGATGTCATGATGCCAGAAACCGCTCACTCTCCCATGGCAGCACTGAGCTAGTGATTGGAGAATGGGTGAGTTGTGTCCAGAGACACAACCCGCCCATTGCCCTGAGCCTTTAATCTGTACAGGAGACATGGTCTGCGGCTCTGGGCAGTGTGCCCCCCCTGCAGGGTCCATCTAATGACCCCGCTGGGGGATGCACCGCCCAGTGCCTCAGACCACCAGTGGACAGACCACCAGTCAGTGGACCACCGGTTGGCGACCGCTGGTCTAGCCTAGTACAGGTATTCCACAATGTAGTTTACTGATCCACTACCCAGGATTTAATCTCTCATTGGGTCACCTCCTTCTCATAGTGTCTCATTGTGTTTATTTCTAAAATCATTTATATTTGTCCAATATTATACTAAATATTAATATGTGCTTTATGTTAATATGATGGCAATGTAGGATTTCAATAATTTGACCGCTTTGTTAAGCTTATACCTTGAAAAAAAAGTAATAAAATCCTTAAGAACTTGAAATGAGGTACCTTTGCCCCATGTTGTAGGGTAGCAAATTCCATTCTCCACAGATGTCCTTATGTCAACTGGAAGGTGTCAGTTATGCAAAGGGTTGGCCTAAAAAAAGTGCATGTGGGATTGCCATAATTGGTGGAAATAAAGCAGGTGTCATGTTTTTATTCGGTTCTGTGCAAAGTAATGTTTTTTTAGACTTAATCCATAGTCCAAAGAGCAAAGCTGAAGTTCAAAACCTAGTAACCAATTGCTGCAATTCTTACAACAGAAGTCAGATCAGAGATCATTTTGAAAGATCAGTTTGGCAGATTTCTGTGAATAGACTATGAAGTGGCTAAATTCATTGTGAACATGTGCCAGGTAATTACAGTAAAAGTTTTTTACAGAGTGGTTTAATTTTTAAGTTGATTTATATTCAGGGATTCAGAATGTTCATTCATATTACTTCTAGTGGGAAGAAAAATGCTCCAGAGTAAATGTGTTACAACTTGGTCAACAGTATACTGAAGGTTGAGTGTAACCCTACAAATCATCTTCATTTTTCTGGAGTGCCTTGGGGGTCCCAAAATAAAAATAAAGCACTCCATTATGCAAATGCTAGCTAGGAAGTTAGCATTGTGCCCTGTCTCTCCTTTCTCATATGCCCTACATTCGGTCATTGCGGCTCCCAATCCCAATGATGAGTCAATGGGTGAGAGCAGGAGAGAAATCCAAAATAGCAGCATTCTAGATAAAACTAGTATTCACCTCCTATTTTAGGGGTTACCGGGGTCTGCTGTCTTACCATGTCTGCTGTTATCCAGAAAAGCATGGTATAGGTTCTAGATAGCATTTTCTTAATAAAAGTAATTTTGAGTATACTTTAAGTGCCTTACTGTAAATATACCTTGCAATTTTTTTAGTCTGAGATAGAAGTGCATGCCAAAGAAAGGAACTTAATGTTCCTAAACAAAGTAATAAGCCTGCTGTACAAAAGCTGGAGACCCGAAGTGATGAATAGCTAACCCATATCAATAGCCCATAGGTGCCCCCTTCTCATATACTGATCTATTATCTACCAGATTATAACTGTCTGCTGTGCGTTTCAGCTTTATGTAATGTAATAAGGGAGCTTAAGAAGCTCAAAGTGCAATAAACCATAGCTTTTTTTTTGTAAATTCCATATAGATGGTACATGCATTTGTATGTATATTTTATAAACCAATTTTAATGACTGGCTTAACAATCCATCTACATATATGTATATTTGACTTCAAATGAATAGCAGGACTTTCAAATGTCTGTCATAAACTATGTATATTCCAAGAAATTGCTACAATTCAGTCATTTTGAAATGGGGAAAGTATGTTGTAGCTTCCTTATAACTATTTTTAACGATTAAATAACTTTGAGATTTAAAGAATTGGTCATGCTTAAAGAAAGAAAAACAACATAAGTATTTTTTGGGTTTTATGTTGTCTCCTATATTTATTGTAGCAATGTTCAGGCTTATTCAATTAAACAGTGTTATGTGTTAATTAGCATTAACATGAAGTATCAAATAAAACTAATAGGATTTCTCCATGTACAGCGCTAACTACAGGAATTCTGATTTGCTTTATTTAGTTCTTTGCTACTTGCATTGTTTATTGGATAAACCATTTTAATCATGGAAGACTTTATCATGGGTTGAATCATCCCACACAGATTATGGCCTGCTGTCTATATTGCAAAATCTAGGTAGCTTTTGCCTGTCCATGATTTACATGTTTATAGTAGACATCTTACATAATAAACCTGTTATCAAATCACTTATTTTATTATGTCGCTAGAGTTTTAGGCACAAAGTATGTAAGAAAAACAGTATGGGAGGTGGGGAGTGGTTAAAGGTTTTCAGTATGCACAGCAAAATTATGATTGCCTTTTTATTGTGAACTTGTTGGCTTTCCTAATATCCACTAAAATTACAAAGAATGTTTCTTAATAAAGTTTTGGACTTCATTAAATGTATCTGTATCGACAAACTGCCATGAATATATTATGTGTTACTGGCTTTGCGCTGTACAGAAAAAAGTAAATATATTTATTATGTCATTTCCTATAAATATTTTGTTAATGTTTTCTCAGATTTTTATATTGTTCTTTATAAATAAAAAAGGTAAAAAGATTATTTTCATTGTGTGCTTTTTTTTCCTTTCATCCTTTGGGTTGTTATCCCATCATTTACAAGTGAAATAAAAGATATGAGCATTGCTTGTGGTAATCAAGCTATGTAGGGCTACATTGGCCACAAAGGATGGACAGAGGTGGCTGATTCTGTGTAGAGAGGATGAGAAATCTTTAAAAGGTATATGAGCTTTATCCAAACATTAGCCACATTGACGCAAAGATTGCAATCATGGTTTAGCAATGTCAATTGTCAATAGACTAATGCTATCACCCTGTAACACATTTTATCATGCTTTCCTAGCCCATCAGTTTCAACAGCCCGGAGGTGATGAACACTCATGTTGTGAAAGTCTAACTTTATTGCATAGTTTAACCGCCATCACAACAACCACACAAAGCAGAGATCATCTTTAAAATATCTTGACTTATATAAAACATAGAGAGCTAGGGAAAACAGACCGGGGCTGTCCATAGTAAGTCATGGTTCAGTTACAGAAGCAGCCTGACTACACTGACTGTGACAACTAAACTGTCTGTAAGATAACACGCCATTTCTTGTGGTAAGTAAATAATTTGTATAAGATAACGTATGTGGAATGTGTTCAGCAGATGGTACCATGTATTACCAGACGCCTACTGAGTTCAATTATCATGATTTTTATTGATAATAAAATCCCCATATTGGGTTTCTGAATATAGTTATCAAGCAGGTGCACCATTCCAGCCTGTGTTTAAACGCCCCTTGTGTCCCAAAGCTTGATTTATCTCTAAGTATAACTCACCTACACGGGATAGACAAAGAATATAGTTTCTTCTTAGTTCTGTGATCTCAATGTTTGTCCACAGGGCTGTGAGAATACCAGTGCAGAAGACAAGAACACGATAAGTGCTGTAGTTTAGTGTTTGGAATTAGTGTAGGCATTAGGTTAGTGTTAGGGGGTTAGGGGTTTATGAATTTTTAAGCTAAGTTGGGATGGGCAATGGGAACAGGCATTTCTGGGCCAATTCTGCATTCCCAACCACATGGCTGCCCCACCATCTGCGTTTTAACATTTTCACCAGGTGACAGCTGTAATACTGAGCCGCTGTCTTTATTCATTCCCTATAAAGTGGGAGGCCACATGCAGCACCTCTAACACAGAGGCGCTTCAGAGGCATGAGGAAGCGCTAACCACAATGCAACCTCAACTAGCTAGCCCTTAGACCTAAAGTTATGGTAAAGGGGGTTAAATATTTAAAAAGGATTTGTAAACCCTAACTTTGAACTTCCCTTATTTGGTCCTTATTGGTGATGTGAATATACATTGTTATATCTGTTTGGTGCAAATTCACTAGCAACTTCAAGTTTGTTATCTTTTAAACAAAACTTTCTGAACCCTCAGCTAATTTAACTCTTGGAGAATCAAAGTAGATTCCAAGTTTGGCCTTAATGTCATCCTTAAAGTTGAAAAGTCTGCCTTCTGTCCAGAAGGTAAACCATTTGCAGGTTTAATTGATTTCTTTTAGGCTTTATCATTGAATGTATTGTTTGCCTTATCATTACTTTCACTAGATATCCAGTTAAATATTAATGTAGTCTCTTACCAATATTATGAAAAGTGAATGAAAACCTTAATAGTACAACACGGATGGGATGGGCTTTTAGGGTTAAAGTTTTGCAATATATATCAGGATATTTGGTGTAATAAATGATGTGTATAGCAGGTGGATCATAACTGAATTTGTCTCTAGGTGCCAATGTATCCCTAAGCTTAAAAATATACAATACATGTCAATGCAATAGAACTGGGGACAGTGCAACCTAATCAAATACCATATAACCCCAATAAAGTTCTCATATCTTATTACAAACATTATGGGCTTTATTTATTAAACAGGGAAGCTGATATTCCCGCAAATAATCCTTTGTGGGAATCGATTACTACCATTGAAACATATGGACCTGGAAGAAGGAATCTCATTCCTTGTTTTATAAATAGAGCCCTATGGGAAAAAAAATCCAAATTTGGTTTTTAAACAAGATGAACAACATCACTGTGACACTGGTTACAACTGATTTAAGAAATGATATTCTGATTTAATATTATATCTTCTCCTAAGCTGATACCCAATATTTTTTCTTTTTCTTTTCAGAAAATATGATATGATTAAAATTTTCACTCCTTGTCAGAGCTATCATTTACATAGATTTACAAGATTAGTAATAATTCTATGCATTTCACTTTAAGTTGACTTCTTCAGTAGTTTTTAGAAATTTCTTTATATTAGAAAACTGGTGTATTGTTTTAATCCAGATTTAATCATGGCTTCACTGTTGTTGCACTAGACTTTTCAAAACAAGGTGGATGAGGTCTGCAGAGGATCACAAACGGACACTTATCCCTAGATTCCCATGTAATTGTCCAACACACTTGGCCACAAGCAAGAGACCACTTGTTTTCCTGCAGACTTATTGGGCCTTACTTATTAAAGCTCTCCAAGGCAGGAAAGTTTACACTTTCATCAGTGAAATTGGGTGATGCAACAAAACTGGTTATTTGCTATTTGCTAGCAAATATTTTGAATCCTGGACCAGATCCATTTCAGGTTGGCTGGATCACCCAGCTTCACTGAAGAAAGTGTATCCTCTCCAGCTTTGGGGAGCTTTAATAAATTAGGCACATTGACCAAGATCCAGCACCATTCTCTATCTCACCCTCTGTGGGGCCAGACATGCAATTCTCAATCAGGCCAGTCCAGGTAAGACAGTTCACCACCACTGTATATATAATCCCTGATATCATTGGACAAACTTGTGGGTGAGAATTAATGAAAGCCACAGTTGCTTAAACAAAATTGCCAACCAAGCAGCACCTGTAAAAGAAGAGACTAAATACTGACCAGTCAGTGAGCTCATCTATGCAGTGCAACCAATCAAAAACTGTTCACATCCAAAACATTTACAAGTGCATTGCCCATCATACTCTGTACTAACATTCATTGACATCGACATGAGCACAGTCTTTGTGTATCAGAACCTATGCAGATTTTGAGTTTCTATAATTAGCATAAATAGTTTAAAAAATGTAGTAAAAATATTTTAAAGTTTAGTAGATTAGTTATGCAAAATATGTTACAGATTACAATCACTGAAACTCATTCTTTTTTTTTTTTCAATTTTCTCTATTTCACTGTTTATCATAAAATATATATTTAGGGTTAATTTTAAAATTAGATTAGCAAATGAAAGTGTCGCATGAAGGAAGGAAGGAACAGCAAGAAAACAATTGGGCACATAAGATCTGGAATAGACAAGTAATTTGCAATCTAGAATCTGTGACTACATTCCAGTGTATGATAAATACTGTATACTACTATATACTATCTACTTCTATATACTACAGTTAGTCCCCGAGTTAACGACATCCCACATAGAGACAACTTCTAGATACGAACTAAGTTACCCTGCTCATTTGTGTGCAGGATGGGGGCTTGATGGGGGGGAGGAGGGTGGTTTGCATGACTTGCAGAAGAAATCTTTTGCTTCCTCTTGTAACTCTTTAATGACCAAGACAAACTCTGCAGTGGTTTCTTTTTGCATATCAAAGCACAGCTTGCTCCAGAAGTTAATGAATGTCTAGGCTCCATAAAGATTTTTTTTTTGCTTTGTTTGTGATTAGCTCACAGTGGGGATTTTATACAGTAACTGACACCACACTGCCTAATAATATGTTGAGACAAACATCTGTCCTAACTGCATTTATTAAAATAATGTACCCTATCTGACTTACATACAATTTCAATTTAAGAACAAACCCTCAGTCCCTATTTCGTATGTAACCTGGGGACTACCTGTATACTACTTTACATTTATCTCGGCTATTTATATGCTTTTAAAAGAAAAACAAAATGTCCGGCAAAGTGCGCAATGTTTCATGAATAAGGCCATTGGATATTTAATTTAACTACTTCATGTGTGCACTAAACATGTTGGATTTGTTGTCTAAAATTGGCATGTATCCTGTAATGCCCATGTTGTTCATAAAAAAGTTCCCTGTATTATAAAATAAGAAAACAACATGAAAAGAACAGAACAAGGTTGGCTTTACTCTGCTGTATACTTGTTGCAAACCGATTTCGCAAAACCATCGGAAGATCAAGGAAATTATAACAAGAGGATTCACAGGGGATTCACAGGGGGATTCACAGGGGATTCACAGGATTCCCTGGGAATCCTTCTGTTTGCAATCCCCGGGGCACTAGAGGTTAATTAACCTCTAGTGCCGGGGATCGCACACTGTTTTCAATGAATGCAGCCACAGCTGCAATCATTGAGAAGATGCCCAGCAAAGGGGAACCTCCTGACATTGTAATATAAGTATCTCTTACAAATGATACATTTGTTACAGATACGAACGTGTCATTTGTAAGAGATACTTATATTACAATGTCAGGAGGCTCTCCTGTGCTGGGCATCTTCTCAATGATTGCAGCTGTGGCTGCATTCATTGAGAAGAGTGCGATCCCCGGGACACTAGAGGTTAATTACCTGATGCAGCCCTGGAAATCCTCCTGTTCGGCAAGAGCTGGACCTCTCGGTGAATCAGAAGGCCGTTTTCAGTAAGCTAGAAAGGCCCGATTTGCCGCAAGATTGAACTTAATATTCTCGCTCGCTCATTCCTAGTTCTCTACATTAGGGCCAGTAATTCAGCAATGCCCTTGCATTGTATTATTAGAGACACCATGTCATATCTGGTACAGCTTTTGGTGCACTGGCTGGAAAAATTGATGAACTGGATGAATAGCAATATTTGTAACTGAATGGACAGATAGACTACCAAACCTTATGAGCCCATGGCAAGCATTCTTACTTGTTTCTCTGCTCTTTTTGCCCCTTCAGTTTAAGATCATTCATATGAGTAATTCTAGTTCTCTTACATTAATTCTTTGATGTGTGCTTACTGTTTTTGTAAAAAATGAATTGCGTGCATGAAAGAGGAAATACTGTCTGTCTGTCTAACCAGATGTTATGACTTGTTTACTGCTTTTTCTAGCATACAGTTAAAGAGCTGATATTTTTATAACTTCTGTGGGACAGTTCATTATGATTGCCAAAGATTCACTATAACCGTCTATGGTGATTGGCTCTCATTCTCACTTGTGTAGAAAATAATAGGGTGTGTGTGTGTATTTTGAGATGTTCAGTATTGCTATGAATTTACAGTATCTTTATCACTATCTTCACAGTAATTACTAGCAGGGGGTTTTACATTGAAATAATAGGTAATTATAGCACTAACATTTGCTTGTAAATAGTAGTTAAAATCATGATCAGAAGGAGCATTAATAAAGTGTGAACCAAACTAAAGGTGTTTAATAGGATCTCACTTATTAACAACAGAGCTGACCTTGTTCCTCACGCTGCTTTGTCATGTACGATAATTACAGAAGATTTTTTGGCCACATCCCCTGAAAACTCTGATAGACACAACAGTTCTGAGAAATCTTTTAGACACAACAGTTATAGAAACATTTCAATATAATGAATAGTTACAATAGTTGCAAAAATGGGATGTGTAGACGTAGATGGACTTTTAGACCTCCTACCTTATAATAATATTTGGATTAAGTGTTGCATGGCCCATTCTATCTGCCTAAAGGAGCTATGGTGTCTAAAACTAAATCCTATCAGATAGTCCCCAGGATAAACTAATAATTAACAAATGATGAACAAAGTCTTCAAAGGGCTGCAAAGAGAACAAAAGTTTCATACTCTTTTTAGGACTTAGGCATCTGGGAAAGTAGAGTGATATAATGGAATTATCAAAAATAAATAATGTATGATGTATAAAAGAACTCTTTCTTGGGTGGATAACCTACATTAGTTTTGAAATCTATGAGATAAACTCCTTGATGTCCTGAAAAATTACCACCTCATGAGATGTTTTTTGGGAGACCTCCCCCAACAGGGTTGGAAAATAAAATAATGTATTGTTTATTAAGGGTTTACGTACAGGAGCTTGCTAAACTGCACGTTCAAGTATTCTTCTCTATTCCAGACCCTATTTTCAATATTGTATTGCACACTTTTCAACCAGGGGACTGGGTGGTGGCAAAGAAGCTCCAAAGGAAAGGACTAAAACTATGATTCATAGTTCAGATCAGGTTTTGCTTACTGCACCAACCTCAGGAAAACTAGAAAGACAAATTCCCTGGATTCAAGCAAATCACATTGCATAACATACTTACATAGTTACATACTCTGTTAGGGTTGAACAAATACATAAGTCCATCAAGTGCAACCACAAGGGAAATAAACATATCTCAGATAAAACCCTATAGACATAGTTGATCCAGAAGAAGGAAAAAAAAATCCCCAGTAAAATTTGCTCCAACATGGGAAAAAAAATTCCTTCCTGATCCCATAAGGCACCTGGATGTTCCTTGGATCCCTGTTGTCTTTACTTTAAAACTTTAATACCCAGTTATATTCTAGAAAAGAATCCAGCTTTTTCTTAAAACAATCTATAGAACTTGCTGAAACTACTTTTGGAGGGAGCCGATTCCACCTTACAGTGAAGAATGCCTTCCTTATCTGGAGATTAAACTTCTTTTCCTCCAGAGGCAAAGAGTGCCCTCTTGTCCTTTGTAATAACCTTAAAGTGTGTAATTGGGAAGCGAGTTCTCCCATAAGAGTGCATAGAAAACAATTCAGTATTGGTTATTGGAGATGGTCATAGGAGCAGACTGTTTATGTTACTACTGGTTATGTCTCCTTGAAAATAAAGGTAATAAATCCACACTGATAATATTGGAACGCAAAGACATCATTTAAAAGTTAAGTGGGGAAGGTAACCTAAAGGCTGAAGTCCTCCATAGCAGCAGTCGCCAACCAGTGGTCCAGAGAAAATTTTGTTTGTCCATGGCTCTGTCCCTCTTATGGACACAACCTGCCCACTCTCCCATCGCAGACTCAGACCTGCTTGCTAAACATCCTGGTGGGACAGTAGCGCACGGCTGTGGACTAATTAAGATGTTTAAGAAGCAGGTCTGAGCCTGCAATGGGAAAGTGGATGGGTTCTGACATCATCACGTCACTCTGGGGGAAGTTTATTCCCCTTTGAGTGACACACGGATCTCCACACGTACGTCCGGATTCCGTGGATTTAGTGGTCTGTGAGGTACGAAAGATTGGTGACCACTGCTTCATAGAGTAGAGCACAAACAATAATTTTCATGTTACTTTAGGGATGGATCTTATGAGTAAAAAATATTTTGAAGATCACATTTATGGATCCACTCTTAAGTTAGGTTTAGACCTGCGGCAGAAACAAGCATCACCTGTTCTGTCACTCTACTGCCTGCACCATTGCACTGGTGCGTAAAGAACCAGCATTTGTAGAATTGACAGTGGGTGGCAATGAGACTTCTACACATTCTTTATTAAACTGCCAGAGATGAGGCTCTACATGTAGTGTCCCACCCAGGGAAATAGTTCAGAGGCATCAGGAAGCAGAAACTGCAATATAATCCCATCGTTATTCCAAACATGACCTTAGTGAAATGTAAAGAAGATTGTAAAGATGTAAAGGAAGATGTAAAAATGTTTTCAAATGACCCTAATTGTGCTGGATATGACTTCTGGTACAATGTCCACATTGTGGGAGAACAAATGCAAAAAGCTAAACAGATGTATAAAGAAAAGACACATCAATCAGCACTCCTGTCCCAGAAATGATAAAATTGTATGGTAATATTATAATAAATATTGCAGTCTGACCAGGCAAGCTGTATGGTATAAGAGATAAAATCAGGTGAATGTAGATGATTAGATTCAGATGTATATAGGCTAGCCCAAAAGAAGTATATGTGCAACATTCTATTATGAAGTTTATTTGAGAAATGTACTCCCATGTTGAGAAATACCGTACTATTTTATTGATATGGCATATTGGTTAACATATCAATCTCTATCAATTACTAGTGTACATTCTTGGAAATGAGAGGTTCCATAAAATTGGAGTAGATTTACCCAAATGAAAAAATGTGGATTATATAAGTGCCGTGAGCGAAGATTTAAAGGATTTGGGCAACCAATGAGAGGCAAATGGTTAAAGTATAGATTTGTATCTAAATATAGATAGACCAGTTACATGGCTGTTATGTAAGGACATAAATGAAGGTTGTTGGAAATTTATACCATTTATTACATAAAAAAGATAAGTGAATAATGTCCTAAGGTTGGATAATTGAATTATAAAGCCACAAGCATGGTTTTCTTGGAAGGAACAAGGTGAAGTCTGTGTAATTGTGGTTAAAATTGGTAATCGCTCTTGGATGCTGAATGTAGCATCTGAATAACTGGCCATCAGCAATGCCTCAAGCAGATACCTAAAAATAATGAAAGCAGAATGAATCAAATGTACCAGTGTTGGCTATTTTATGCTGGTGAAATGCAGTTAACTTGCAAATGCTGCTAGTCTGAGCCTAGGGCTGCAGATTATAAAGTCCTACAGTTTTCTTCATGGACAGCGATCATAACTGACAAGTTTATTTTATATACTTGGAGAGGTACTATGAATTATTTTAGAGTAGATAAATGAGACAATGAGAAATTTCGTACCTATATCACAAATCAAATTTACAAGCTTAAGGGTTAGATGGAATCTTCTTAATGCAAGTTGAACAGAGCAGGTAGTATTGGATTGGGTGCCCTAAATACATTGGGCCTGATTTATTAAAGCCCTCCAAGGCTGGAGAGGATACACTTTCATCATTGAAGCTGGGTGATCTAGCAAACCTGGAATGGATTTGGTCCAGGATTGAAAACATTTGCTAAAAAATAGCAAATGACTTTTATGGAATCCATTCCAGGTTTGCTGGATCACCCAGCTTGACTGATAAAAATGTATCCTCTCCAGCCTTGGAGAGCTTTAATAAATCAGGCTCAATGGATTTGGAAGTAATAAGAAATGGATTAAGAAGGTTAGCATAACTAAAACTCAGCTGGATATAAATAATGTCCCAGAAGTATTACAACATGTCCGTATCAATACAGCAACATCCTGAAATGATGAAACTACATGATTCAATAGTGGCCTAATAAAAAGAGAACAGGAAGTGCACCAACTTGCTTTATCATGTACTCAAATACATCCTAAGTCATCATACAATATTAAATTGACAATTACAGCATTATATGCAGGGCAGATCCCTATAAATTTGAAAAAACAAGACAAAACGATTCTAGAGTTTGCCAAGAATCATGAAAATATTACCATAGTTGCCATAACCTCACATGTACTATTTCATATTTACTTCCTGTAGCAGTTATTGAGTACCATGCATATTCTCTAATTAATCCATAACTGTGTTATAGCCACAAATAAATCAGGATTTTATGATTTATGAATTAAGTCAACCTCTTTTGTTAAAAACTGGTGGTTGAAAAGAAGTAAATGTTTTCTTTGTCAGGGCAACAGGATAGGGATAAAACAATGTTGAGAAAAGAAGGGTGCATGCTTGATGAATACCTATGAATCACTATCCCACCTCTGAAAGTATCAAGATCTGGATTATTTGCTTAATGAGACAGTTTATGTAATTTATATGTTCAATTGTACTATGGAGTATTGTTTTTCTACCCCTGGTTTAGGCATTGATGTGCTAGAAAAAAAAAATAAATGAAACCTGATGCTCCTGTAAGAGTACAAAGGATTCCTTTAGGATTTGATCTGAGTTTAAAAAAATGTTTAATGTATTTTAGCAAGATGGATAAAGTCCTACAAACCCTACGAGCCTCCAAATAAAAATCCACTTGAAGTCTTGATTATGACTAGGATTGGTCGAATATCTCACTATTCGATTCGATTGAATAGGGGGATATTGTTTGGGTGACCGAATGCTGAATTCGAACACCATTGAAGTCAATGGTGGGAGAATTCGAGTTATTTTTGGGGACTATTAAGGGCTGCAAGAGCAATCAGATTGTTCTTGCAGCCCTTTACTAGTTGTATGTGTTCTAAGATAGAGTTTCTCTATCCAAGAACACAGGGAGTCCTGTGTTCTTGGATAGAGAAACTCTATCCAGGAACACATATTACAGGGCTGTAGCAGCGATCCTGATTACTGTTGGCGCACTGTATTAGTAGTATGTGTTCTTGCATAGAGTTTCTCTATCCAAGAACACAGAACACTTGTCGCCATTCAACCTCTAGTGCCCTGGGATCGCCTGCAGTCACAGCTGTGACCGCAAAGTTCCCACGGTCATGTGACTGTGGGAACTGAACTGCAGATAAACTCTGCAGTTCCACTATGATCCCCAGGGCACTACAGGTTAATTAACACTCTGTAATACATGTCACAGCTCCTCTAGGGCTGCTGGAGTGATCAGGGGAGCGGAGCTGTCAGCATAGCAGAGCTCCGCTGACTGCTCTGCTCCCTGATTTGCTGAGGAAAGGGAAATCCTGATGATGCTTGAGCTGTCATCGGGGTTTCCTATTTCTCAGCCAATCACAGAGCACTAGAGACGAATGGGCAAAAAGTCTCCCCATTCATGTCTAGTGCTGAATGGCTGAGAAACGTAAAACCTCAGCCAATCACAGAGCACTAGGGGTGAATGGAGAGTCTTGTCCTCATTTAACTCCTAGTGCCCTGCAATCCCTCACTGTCAGGAGGAGTCCCAGGGCTGTGCTCATTGCAGCCCTGGAAATCATCCTGTCATTGGGATAACCTGTAAAAAACAAAAAAAAGTTTAGTTACACAAACACACACATTTAATAAAATAATTTAACATTAAAGCCTTGTCTTTTTTTTAAAACATATTTTAACCCTTTCAGGGAATGAGTAAAGTATTTTATGTACCCCTATACTCATTCCCTAAAAGAGTTAAAAGTAAAAACTTTTATAAACGCTTATGTAAAATGGCGGCAGTTCGCGGTATAACGTGTCATAGGCGTTTATAAAAGTTTTTTAGCGTTTTAAAGTTAAGCTTTAAAACACTTGTAAAAGTGCATAAAAATGCATATAAACATGGTAGGAACGTTTATATGCATTTTTAAAACTGTTCATGTAGACCCAGCCTAAGAGATATCATGTCATTGTAGGATAACCTGTAAAAAAAAAATTGTTAAATAAACACTCAATAAATTATTTTAACTTATGTTTTTTTTTTTTAACGAATCTCATTTTTTTCGGGTCGGGTCTACCCAAATTCGAACAGCCATTTGCCGGTTGAATATAACGACAACCCGAATTCGAACACCAACACTAATTATGACCTCAAGAAACTGCAGGTGTAGCATGCTCTAGAACAGCCTTTCCTGATGTGGGAAACTCTTGAAATAACTTTCAGGTCTTAGGATCTCACGGTGTAATTGCTATACACACAGTATTAGTATTAATTTTTACCACTGTTTGTAATTTATAATAAGAAAACTAATAATTTTTTTTTTGAAAAAAATGAAAAAAAAAATAAAAATATAATCAGTGAGGTAAAAATTGCTTATTGCTCAAGGAAACCCAAGGAATCCTGGGATCCCAAAGAACCTGGTTTAGAAGGAGATGCAAATTTTTCATGGAAGGAGAGTTTTTTTTGGGCACAGTCCTATATCACACTCCAATCTTACAGCAGTATGGGTCATATTAATGGTTACTCCTTTTTGCTTCTTTTAATCACATATTTTAAAATGAAAACATTAAACTAAACTCGGAAAGGTGAACACAAGTCAATC
The DNA here is from genome assembly GCF_032062135.1 of Pyxicephalus adspersus. Taxonomy (NCBI): domain Eukaryota; kingdom Metazoa; phylum Chordata; class Amphibia; order Anura; family Pyxicephalidae; genus Pyxicephalus; species Pyxicephalus adspersus. Next base: position 24,636,652 of record NC_092862.1, read on the forward strand.
TCCCACAGCCACCAAGTACAGGACACTTTTCTACCCAAAGAGTAGACTTGAGTTCATATGGTGAGGATCATTCTGGGATTTCTATAAAAATGTGGTGATTAATGAATTCTCCAGTCTTGTAGATCCAAATATCCAAAAATCCTTTAAGGTTGGATATTGGTTCCAAAAATGATCTAGAGGAGGAATATGTGAACGTGCAAGAATTTAGTCCTCATAAAGACATTTGTACACTATTTTATCAGACGTTTCATTTACTTTTCTATGACCTATGCTCCAAATCCCAACAACAAACTGCCTTATGATATATACAAATTAAAATCAATTCTATTTTGTGACATGACATTTCCCCTTTTGTTTGGATTTCCTTGTTTGTTACAAGGTATTCAGACACTTTTCAAAGAAAAACCACAAAAGTCAGTTTTGATGAGAAGATAATTGAGTATGTAACTATGTCATGTCCCAGCAAAATATAAGTATTTGATTTGTTGTCTAAAATTATCATATAACCACATTTGGGTGGAGTTTATAATATAGTTACTTGTCCTTTAAAAAAAAGAAGTAATGAACAAAACAAGGTTAGATTATTTCTGCTGCCTACTTTTACTGTATACTGCTCTCCACATGGATGCCAATAAAGCTCAACTTTCATAGCAAGGAGTCAATGCGTTACAAAAAACTCAATCCAATCAGGGACACATGAGATAGGGTAAGGTAAATACAAATCTGGGGCAGGGAAAAAAGAATTAGTTTAGATAAGTGGGGGCCTGAAAAGACAAGTCACTTTGTGTCAAAGTGCACCCAGTCTACCCACCTAGTCTAAGGTAATATAAATGGTTTACAGACAACTGCTAGGTGCAACCTATGATTCACACTCACCAAATGAATTAATACCTAACTAGGAAACTAGGGCTGGCTCTCAGCTACTATCCACTTCATTCCAATTGATTACCTGTGACATCCTCACCTTCTTTTTCATTTCTATCTCCTCGCCCAGTTCCTTGAATTTTTGAACCTGGTTTCCTGTAAATCTTCAAGACTTGAACTTTCTGTGTCCAAAGGAAAACTACCCTGGATTACTGCTAACTTATGTGTCATTCTTCAAGACTCGGACAAGGACAGTTTCAACAATGAGGTTGAAGTACCTTTTTATTTTCCTATGCTGTATACTGGCCCAGGTAATACATATTCTATGTGTGTGTGTTTGTGTATGTGTGTGTCCTAGTAGCTGATAATGCTAACAAAAGTCTTTAATAATATGTATAGTGTAACTTACTTACCTTTTTGGGAAGGGGTAGTACAAAGGGGCATTGTTATGTGCAAAGGTAAACAATCCTAAGTAGCAAAATAGATTTTAATTGATAATTGTTTTCGCATTACCGTAGTTGTTATTGACAAATTTTGTAACGATTAGACTCAGTTATATTATGTGTGAAAAGGAAGCAAAAACCACATACAGTAACTGAAACCTTAAATGAGTTTAATCCTTGTTCAATTTATCAAAAAATGCAAAAACTGTGGCTGTAATTGGACATTGAAAGTTGTACTGAGAGAACTCTGCATAAGGTCATTGCTGATTTCCTGAGAACCCTAGGGCCTGGATGTTATTCTAGTTCAATGGTTTCCACCCTATAAGAGACACATTAGGTGTACTGACCTCACTGGCTGCATTATTCTGGTCCAATCTTTCCTTTCTTACTAAATCCAGAACAGCACAGCAAGTAGCATTATCAGAATGAGGTTAATGAAGAATGCCCATGTATTTCTCTAAAGGATGGTTCCCTGTAATTAACATAATATTCAAGGAAAATATGGAAATACAGCTGTGGTTTTGTTGGTTTTACAATATAAAGATTTTAAGAGAAAGATGATAAGATGAGGAGTAAGGGAAATACATGCTAGAAAAGTTTTGGTTTATTACATGAGCAAGAAGTATAATAAGTTGGTATAGGGGGTGTTGGGTGTATAGTATGTTTATGACAACATTTATTGACTTTATTAACAAGGGGGAACCCCTTAAAATAGCTTTCAGGTCCTCAGGGAACCCCTTCTATAATTACTCTATACACAGCTCACAGTATATTAGTGTGGTGGTCAATAGAAAGAATGCCTCCTACATTGCTGGCCATTGGGAAGGCTTCCACCCTTTCAGACAGCCAAAAAGATCACTGGTGTCACTGACCTGAGAGGAACAAATTGCTCATTGCTCAAAGACCCCCTAGCATCCTCCTCAAGGTTTATGGTATGGAATGTATGCGTTAGAAAAAGCCACAATCATCCCTCAAGTTGCAAAAAAAGAGGAAGGATTAAAGTCTATTTCTCCCTGTACATACCTAAGATATTCCCATTGTTATAAAAAAAAAATAATTAAAAAAATACAAAAAGAAAGATGTAATTTGCTGAAACAGTTAGACATGATGTATTACTCTTAGTTTATTCTGTAATATGTTAAACCGTACTGTTAATATTCATATTTATGTTTTGACATGTCTACCTGTTGTCCTAAATAAAGTTTACCAAAAAAGTCTATTTCTATTAAATTGTGAAGTAAAGACAGATGAAAGGCAAATAAGTAGACAGGAAGTAAAAGAAATAAAGAGTGGGGAGTGGTTGCAGGTATAGAGGATAAAGTTGAAGGTGACGGATAAGGAAAAATGGAGGGAAGAAAGAGCAGGATGAAGGTTGAATGAGGGTAGATGGACTACAGGGATTGTGGGGCCTGGCTGTGGAAGCTTGACTCTCATCTCAATAGTCATAAGAATTATCAGAGTAGTAAAAGTGGATTCACTCTAGACAATTGATGATGATCCAACCAAGAAGACTGTGTTTTAAAGACAGTCTTTTGTTACAGATGCTTAACTTAGGCGTGCACACTTCACAATAAATTATTTTAATTAAAAATAAAGCAGCAAGAAAGTCTCTCTTACAGCCTATCCCCTTCTCCCTATGCTCCCAATATTTGTCTGACTTTACAGACCCCTAAATGCACAACCCCCAAGCCTAACACTAATTTACCCCAATTCCTCATACTTGTCACCCCCTGGTTTAAAAACAATCTGAAATATATTGATATACATTTTTCTTTTGCCTTTTCAACAATTTTTTTTCAATAAATTGCAAATATTTGGTAAAAATGTATTTGTAATCCAACTTGTACTAAGAGGTATGGGTTTAGGTAGATTAGGTAATGATTTTCCATTACTGGGATTTATACAGCTTAGCCACTGGCAGAGCAGACAACCTGGCCTTTATTGTGGTCTTTCCTAACCCAGCCTTTGACTGGACAGTGAAAAGAAAAGCAGGACACTACTTTGTGACTCTGTTTTTCTGCACTTTCTTCTTCAGCATTTATATTTCCCTGAAGCACATCCAATTGGCTTCTTCTGTTATTTTTCCACCCAGCTCTATGAGTTTAGCTGTACAATAGGTTTTACAGGCTTGTTAAATTCAGATATTTACACTGCTTGCATTAAAACAAAAACACCTAATTCATACAATATTGCGCACACAGATGCATTAATTTGTGTCTTATATATCTGTCCGGAGTTCAGCTTTCAATATTACAAAATCCAACCCCCTGCCCTATGTGTCGTGCAAAGTACAAACATCAGCACCATAGAGAAACTCATCAGTCAATCAGAAATAATCAATTGACTGATCTTACTGCATTTAACTAAAAATCAGTTTGTGGATGTTGGTTTCTGTTGATTTCATTCTCTTTGGCCATCTTGATAGGCTGGGCCAGGATGACTTAACTCCTGCACAAGCACACCGGTGTTCATTCATTCCCAGTGACCACAGGGTAAGCGTGCAATCAGGCAGATAAAATGCTTATTGCAGAAAGGACATCCCCTGTCCCTTTTTGAAATAATACCCTGCCTGATTGCAAATTTTTAAAGTGGGACTTTAGTTTCACTTTTAGGAAGATTACTATTATAGTCCAGGTTTCATTACAAGTGATCCTGTAGTGACAGGGGGATGACTTTCGACAGGAGGGTCACTTTCGATTGAACTTGTATTTTGCCCATGCAGGCCAAAATACTTTTGCTTTGATGTCTGGTGTTGTAGCAGTAATTACTCACATTTTTCTTTATCTTCTTAAGCACTCCATTTAACAGTCAAAACCAAGGTAACAAAGTGCTGTGTAAGCTGTGAGTCACTGAAGTCAGGGTTTATACTGGATCAAGAATGGCCCCCAATGACACCACTGGACTAATCACCAACTGGAGGAGGGGGGATTAGTCATATGCTCTTTCATACCTGAAAGTACTTGGCATTTTCTTCACTCCAACCACTTAAATGGAAAGTTGATGCATGGGGACGCACAACAGTAAAGTATGATTCACTTTGAAGCATTGATTCATTACAGCACCTTGCACCACAAACATTTTTCTCAGTTAAAAATGGTGCAAGGTTTAAAAACCAATCCTGTAGTGAAGCTTTTCCCAAACTAAAATTAGGAAAAGCCTACTAAAATCTGTTTATTGGTGTCAGTGCGAATAATTCCTCCTACATTGGTGGCCAGGGAATGAATGGCCCCTAATGCAACTAAAGTGTCATGCAGTTAGCCCTTTATCATGGCTTTGGTAGGCATTCTGAAATATGAGGTCAGTCAACCACAGTTCAAAGAACCCCTTGCAGTCTCTGGATGAACCCTGGTTGAGAAAGGATACTTTAGTGTGTTAGAAGCCCAATTAGAAGGAATTGCTTGCATTCGGTTAATGCATATCAATCTGCCAAATGTCACACAGTGACTTCAATGTGAGTTAAATTTCTTAATGGACAGAGATCCCCAATAATTAAAATATAATTTGAATTCTTCAGTACATGTTTCCTTCTCGAAGCAACAGAAATCAGTATACTCTTGAAGAAGCCTTGTTTTTTTATCTGTGAAAATTTATGGCGAGCCATAGGTAAACAGAGCAGTTATAAGTTTTACAGCCTGACACTGCAATGCGGGAGGGGAGATGTGTTGCCTTGAAACTAGTCTTAGACTTTGAGCCTTGTAAATCTACAACATGATCAAATGTAGTTAGTGGAGTGGAGCTGAAGGTAGGCTGTCATAAAATAGTCACAAGAAGAGAATGTGTTCCATCAATAAAAAGGGTTCATATCATCAGCAATAAAACAAAATGGCAGTCAAACTGAAGGAAGATAAAAAAGGGCGGCTTGCTCAACAATAGCTTTATGTTATGTTGCTAAGACAACATTTCCTGCCTGACAGAGAGCTGTCTTGTGAAGTTTGAACTGTGGGAGGGAGGCGATGATCCGCTGACAAATCCTGATACTAAACATGGCAGTATACAGGCTGACCGGGTGACTAGAGATAACTAATATACAGGTCATCTAGTCTGCAAAATATTGGGCACTTTGTGCTAGAGATGTGTTTTAAGATTTTGCTACTTATGGCATTTCAAAGTGATGATGCCCCTACTTGTGAAGAATTGATTTGAGACTTTTTGTATGTGTAAGTGGTTAGGGTATGTTTATAGGAGCCATAAACACCAAGTTAAAGTGTGGCATGGCCTGGTTGAAGTGGGTGCCCAGTAAGAATGACATACAGATTTTACCAATGATAGGCAGATATTACTAGCAAGAAATATGGTGGGGAATGGGGAAGATACTTAGCAGCACAGCAGAAGATCTTCTCAGGACACAGCAAGAATAGAGAAGTCACATCCAGGAAAATGGGGTCAGACCTAGAAGGATGAATTCAAATTTGGGATAAAGGGGTCACAGCCAGAAAAAGGGATCAGACTCAGGATGGGGAAATTATTCTTTGGATAGAGGGGGCCTAGAAAGAGGCAATAAAATAGGCAATAATTCTAGCTTTGTGTAAATCCTCCTTCCCCACCACTAATTGGTCACTGCTGTCGGGTACAGGAAAAGGCAATTCAGCTGAGCGGGTACCAGAGCAAACATTTAGTGGCTGGAGACCAGGCAGGCTTAATAGATAGACTCTCCAGGCCATATTGGTCTGACCCCCCAGCCACACTCCTGCCACCCATGGTCATTGTCCTCCAGTGCATGATGTAATATATGGCCTTGCCTTGTGGAGGTGGCCAGTTTTGACTGATCTGGATTTACTAGGAACACAAAATGAGCTTATAAAATAATCGTATGCACATAGTGTGATCTCCTAAGTACACATCTTCCATACCTGCTTTTTAAATGTATTAACTTGATAACTGTTAGCCTTTGTCTGAAAAACAACAGCAAATATCAATGCATGTTTGTTATTTATTGGTTTGTCCATAGCTTGCATAATCATCATAAATAATGATCAGATCAAATACAGTGACATCCCATGTAAATCCTATTGTGAATCTGTCATTTGCCCATTCATTCTAAGTAATAGTTCCCACTGATGCCCCCCTCTCGACCCAGCAAGGTCTGCTTGCCAATCCAAGGCTTTGCTCCTAAGTCTAGGTGTTGGAGCTGCTTGCCTGGCAGTAATGCTGAGCCATTGGTTTCAATCATTTGAATTTCTTACAAAGAACATGTATTTAGATAATAACTGTCGGAATTTTCTGATCTGCATAGACAGTGGTATTGGTTTACTAAAGGGGTGTATGCTGTTCACTTAGCAAAGTTAATTATCAATTATGTCAATAAGGTGAAGTTCTACAGACTTTTTAAAACATTTTCTTGCACATGATTTGGTATTATTTCAATGGCATTTAATAAGTGGATTTTTCCTTACAGAGTGATAATTCACTTTGTGAAGTGAGCAGCCTAAATTAATTTAGTAACTCAACCACCAATGTTTGAGGTCAGTGTAGAAAAGACAGCTGATTTAATAGCCCAACATCTTTAACATCTTTAAATTGACTCTTCAGGGTTGTTAGGCAGATAGATAAAGATAAATTTAAACACAAATAAATGAAGCTATTGAATCTAATACAAGCAGTGTAAGTTCCTAATTTTGCCCTGGTTTTAGCCTTTTGCAGTCCACCAAGGGCTAGAGGCACAGAGCAGACAGAGAGCTTAAACTCAGCAGTTTGCTGCTTCCCCTTTTACTATCTAGCCAAAGCAGGGTAGAGACAAAACCTGTAAGTCAATGTAAAACTGCAGCAAAAAAAGATTAGGTCCTCTCTCCTGTCAGTTCTGCAATGTAAATCTCAGGACCTGATGGCCAAAAATACAAATCTTCTCAGTGATTAAACAGCTCTCCTACTAAATATGTTTGCGTCTGTGCATTTACCCATTTGTCGGGAATTAAGTACCTGTCATTTTTGGGTGTTTGTCTCAAGTACCAGTTTTCTGCATCTGTTAAAGGAATGGCTAAATGACTGGTAAAACCAAAAATACTCGTTTCCTTTTGTAATAAAGGAAACTTGAACCTAAATATGCTGCAGTCATTGGTGATCTTGGTGATCTGTGATCTTGAGTGAAAAGTTTATACTGTTTTAGGAATATCAGTCCTATACTTATGTGAGCCTCTAACTAGCCATTGATTGGCTCCACAATTTCTTCTGGAATGTCATAAAGCTCTGCTTTGAAGACTACAGAGTTGGGGAAAAAAATCGTTCCCATTCTGTTGTCTTCTGTAATTTAAATGAACCCAGCAGAGGTAAGAATGGGGCCACTTTATAACACTGGTGGTAGAAGAGAGTTGCTGGGAACCATCTGAGTTTGAGAACCTGCCACGATCAACCCAAAACTAAACTGTGGTTTTCTTTTTCAGACACTGGTGGAAGCACAAATAGAACAGGGGCCTCTACAAAATAAGATATTTCATGTTAAAGAACAGCAACCTGCAAAACCTATTTATCAGGTAATGTAATATAATGCTCTTTATTCTGTGTCTATCGTACTACAATTTTCAACAACCCAGCCATTATTGCATTGTGTTGTGTACAGTGAGTACAGACACTCACCCCTTGCTCCTGCTCTGTATCCCACCATCGGTGTGGTGCACCATCCTACACTGCTGTTTATTGTCCCATTTTCTGCAGAGATAAATTTCATAATGTTATGTCAACAGAAATATATAGATTATGTAAAAAGAGACCAGGAGGTGCCCAAATACCTTTCAAACACAATTCACTTTTATAATATCCTATACAATAAACAAAAATTTACAATTTTTTACAACAGTAAAAAAAAATCAGACATTGGGCTTGATTTAATAAATCTTTCCAAGATTAAAGAAGATAGACTATCATGGGCAAACCTGCATGATCCAGTAAACCTTTCCCATCCAGGATTACTGGATCACCCAAGTTACCCATGATAGTCTATCTTCTCTAGTCTTGGTGAAGTTTAATAAATGCCTACACAAATTAGAGAGCATTTACCCCATTAGGAAGCAATGTCTGTAGGGCCTCTTTTCTATCTCTCAGTACTAAAATGAGATGGACCACTCGTTTTTTTCTTCCCAGGGCAAAACATGCACATTCACCCACTGCAAGTATTTTTCAACTATAAAAAAAAATCTGGTGGTTTGATCATACATACACAGCCAGATGGCATTTAATGTAAGTGGGTAGCTTTAGCATAACTCCTACCTCGTAAGCAATATGCATTATCACCCTTTGCTGACATATACTAGTGATTGACCCAAGAGCAACCTCTGCACGCCCCCAAGCGTGGGATGACTAATACGATGAAAGGGATCAAACATCTTTTCTCTGTCTCTTTGTCAACTGTGGCCCATATATACATAAAAGTCAAATGTTCAGCCATCTCAATAGTTTATGACTATAAAAGTTACATTATACTAAGTCAGTGCCAAGCTAATTTATTGCCCCAGTAAAGGTTGGGTGTGCCACTCTTCCTGAAAACATGTGAAAACAGGAAAAGTCTTATAAAACAGAAACTATAAAATACCTATATTTGTTCACCTGTTCATACACTTCTTTCCTTGGGTATAACTATGATAAAACTTCTCAAAAGTAAATACATTATTGTTTATATTTTATACAACCACAGCGCAAAATTTTATTTTGTTCTATACATTCTGCATGCCATTTTACTATATTGCTTCCTGTTCTGTGTAATCAGATTGAGAAAAATTGATGGGGCCCATTATTATGTTGGGTGCTGGGAAAGATGTTCCCCATCCAATTCATATAATTTTATTGTAAGGAGTCATATTTCAAAGCTTTAGCAGAATTACATGCAGAATTAATTCAATCAATCTGTGAAAAAGGAGGAACAATATATATTTTAGGATCATACCATCCTAATTAATAAATGATGGCAAATTATTTTGTGATGTCTAGACTTGCCATTTTAAATACCTAACTATGGGGAAAAAGTTTATTTCACTTTTGAATAGAGTAGGTAGGAGTTAAGATTTCTCCCAGGTTTTTATTTTTGTCTATGACACCATTGGGGGAATTTTTCCTATTAATCCTAAAATCCATAAAGGAGAGAGAAGAGGATGGGAGTTAGTCCTCCCTAGGACAGAAAGGAATGAACATGGACGCTGTGTAAATATTCTTTTGTTTCTCTCCCCATTGACAACATTTCCCACCCTGGCAGTTAGTAATGGGAACATTTGTCCAGGTTTGGTTTGTTCTAGCTTTGGTGTACAAATTGCTTGGGCCTTATGTTAAAATACAACAGGTTTTATTTATTAAACAGGGAATCTGCTATTCCCTCAAACACCATCTGGTGGGAATCAGTTACCAATTGAAACATGGACCTGGACGATTCCCAAGTGGGGAATGTTTGAGGGAGTCCAAAGTGTGTATTGCCCTTATTGACTGTTTTCAGAGGTGGTAAACAAAGTAAACCCCATGGAGGGATCCAACTGAAAATTACTACCTGCTGACAGCAAGTGCCGCAAAGTTTCCCTAAAGGCACATTTGACAATAAAGCCTTGGCAGGAGTTTTATTAAAGCTCTTGGCACCAAACAATACTGATCACACCATCTAGTAGTGTCTGTGTTAGGGTCTGGGCCCATCAGCTTTTCTTTACTTAGTGTTTAGTTAGCTAAAAAGTCACTGTTATGAGGAATATTGTAATCTTTTAAGTGTTACATTTTTGTACTTTTTATTATTATTATTATTATTATTATTATTATTAATAATAATAAACAGTATTTATTTAGCGACAACATATTATGCAGCGTGGTACATTAAATATGGGTAGCAAATGACAGGCAGATAAAAACAATGACACAGGAGGAGAGGACCCTGCCCAAAAGAGCCTACAACATACTGGCAAGTAACTTACTAAGCTTACTACACATTTGCAAGTAACATGAAAATAAAAAATCCAATAGCCCTTCCATTTTATATTTGGATTTTTTTATATAGTTTAGTGTATTACAGAAAATTGCACATTGCCAGATTCAGACCTCTGTTAAAGTTCCCAATTAAAAAGGTGCTTTCAGTCCATGTTCACTCAAACCCACAGCTTTCAATTCCTTGTTCTTTTCTTCAAACAGTTTAAGAAAAGCAATGCCGATTCGCACTCATTTGTTCTTGAAGGAGAAAGAAACAATACAATTGAAATCAATTCTAATGATGGAACGCTATACACAACAGGACCACTTGACTGGATAAATAAACGTGAATACAAATTGCAGGTAATACCAGATTTATGTCATTCCTTCCTTTTAACAATATTACAACCTTTAATTTTAAATGTTTTCTAATCACTTTGATATTGACCAGATATTATAAGCATATGGCATATTACCTGCAGTTATAGGAGTAATGTATGTACAGATGTATGTACTATGAATAGAGAAAATGCCAAATATTATTGGGAATGTAATAGGAATGAATACTGTATATATTTTTTATTGGTTACAACAAGTAAAACTTTGTTTCAAATGTATATTAGGTTCATTTAAACTACATTGTTGAAAAAACAATTCTGTTGCAGAAGTAAGAAAAGTGATAACCGTCCTTCCTTTTCCCTTTTCCTTGCTTTTTACTGCTGCAAACAGAAGGAAAGGAAAAAGGAATGAAAAAAAGGAATATGTATGTTAAGGTTTTCGTTTATCAAAATCTTTATTTATCTAATAGAGAATAGTCATATAGGAAGGATGTAGAATAAAGTTTCTGGTAAAGTTCTTCAGTTTGCTTGTTTACAATTAATTATTATTATCTTGTATTTATATAGCACCAACATATAATCTGTAGCACATTACAAAGTCCATAGTCATGTCACTAGCTATCCATCAAAGGGGTTCACAATCTAATGTCTCTACCATAGTCATGTACAGTCTAAGGTCAATTTGGGGGAAACCAATTAATCTAACTGCATGTTTTTGGAAACCGGAGTTCCCAAGGTAAACTAACGCAAACAAGGGGAGAACTTGCAAACTCCATGCAGATAGAGTCCTGGCCAAGATTCAAATCTGGGACCTAGTGCTGCAAAGGCCAAAGTGCTAACCGCTGAGCCACCGTGCCACCCTATTATCATGGATTATTAGAATGAATAGAATGGACATATTGTCAACCAAAAATAGGGTTCTAAAAAAGCAGATAGAAACCAAAGTTATTGTTGCTGCATAAAATCAGTCAGATTCCTTGTATTATTTTTCCAGACAATACAAACTAAAGCAGGCATGCAAGTACCTGAATAAAAGTGACACAATCAATGTAATGGGTGCGTGCTGCTAGAACCAAGTGAAGGAGAGTGCACACAAAACTTAATGGGGCTGATTTACTATAGGTGTATAAAGTTTTCATCCAATTTAGTAAATGAGGTGAACTATGTTGACTTTATTCATCCGCATGATGATGAAAACTGTCAAGTCATTTATCTAAGTGAAACTTTTTCTAAATATTTAGTAATCAAACCTAATGGCTGTAAAAAAAATTTGGTGCAGGAGGATGGAACTTTTCTGTTGCTTTGATGCACTATGTGTACATTCTGGGTATAAATAGACCTTATCCTATTTAAAGGAATAAATTGTGTTTAGACCATAATTGTGTTAATCCAACAAATGTTTTTTGCAATGTTTGTTGCAAACTTACTTGTGTGTTCCTGTCTTAAAAGCACAATGAATAAGTTACTTGGACTCGCTCCTTTTTTCCCTTTTTTTAATCTCTGACGTCATTTACATATTTTCTAGGTTAAAACACTAGATTCTGCAGGAAAACTGCTGGAAGGCCCATTTTCTGTTACTATTTTTGTTGATGACATTAATGATAATAGGCCACAATTTAACCAGTCTGAATATTTTGGGAAGGTGCGAGAACAGTCCAGACCAGGTAAATCTATTAAACCTTTTATTAAAGAACAGATGAAACGTATAAAAAGTAGAGGAAATGAATATCATGAGAGGTAACCATAGTAACTCATAGTAGCTGTCATTAAAACAAATACCATACACCTGCCAATTGTTGATATGCTTATGAAAATATTAGTTGTCATGCTGACCCTGACCAGGAACAAATGTAAGGATCAATAAAATTCACAAAAAGTAATGGTTTATATTAGTGGTCACCAAGCTTTTGAACCTCACAGACCACTAAATCTACGAAACCGCGCATGCGAAGGGAGCCGTGTGTCAGGCTCAGACCTGCTTGCTAAACTTCCTGGGGGGACAGTAGCGCAGGGCTGTGGACACAACAAATGTTGTGCGCTAATGTCCTCCCAGGATGTTTAGCAAGCAGGTCCGAGCCTGCGATAGGGAGAGTGGACGAGTTGTGTCCATACGGGTGACAGAGCTGCGGACCACCAACATTTTTTACCAGACCACCGGTTGGCGACCGCTGGTCTATATTCTTAGTTTCAGACATTTCATCAAGCATGTGAGCTGACTTGAGTTTGTCTAGAAATTCTGCATACTTTACTGTTATGCTGGTCATCTGGTTTCATTGCTTTCTACATCATTGATCTGGATGACATTTGCATTTGCATTTTGAAAGGTGTCATATGCAGACATTATATCAATTTTTATTCCTGGGCTTTAAAACTAAGCTGCGTGTTGAAAAGCAGGTGAGCAATGGCAGCTCTTTCATGTCAGGTTGTCCATATTCAAATAGAATTTCCCTCATTGTAACACCTATGGACTCTTATAACCTTTTTATTTTGCAGGAATACCATTTCTGACTGTTTATGCCACTGATGATGATGACCCATCAACACCAAATGCCCAGCTGGTCTATAAAATTGTACAGCAGATCCCAAACACAGAAAATGTCTTGTTCTTTCAGATTAACAACAACACTGGTAAAATTTCTACAACGATAAATGGTACGTACAAAACAATCAATCCATGCAGATTACCAATAACTCAGCCAAAAACTGGCTTAGATGCTAAGGCTGCAAAAGGAGGCATTTCATTGATAAAAGATGTAGATTGCGACTTTTAGTCTAGCTCATCCTCTTATATATCTCAATGAGAAAGGTAATCTTTTAGTAAGCAAAATGAGCAGAGTAGTCATGTACAGAACTACACTGAAAGTGATTGTTTCAATGCCTAAAATAAAGGGTTCTCTGATTTTGTAATATTTTATTATCTAAACATTCACCCTTTCACTAAATCTCCAACATAAATTATAGAGATGGACTGTAGGCAAAAAAACTAAATTCACAGGTCAGATACATTGGGTCTGATTTATTAAAGCTCTTCAAGACTGTAGAGGATACACTTTCATCATTAAAGCTGGGGGATCCCGCAAACCTGGAATGGATCTGGTCCAGGACTCCAAAAAATTTGATAGCAATTAGCAAATTACCAGTACTTTGAAAAAATCCATTCCAGGTTTGCTGGATCAAACCAGCTTCACTGATGAAAGTGTATCCTCTACAGCCTTTGATACATCAGGTCCATTGATGTTTTACCTACCAAGCGATTTATATTTCTGCTCATCAAGACCTGAAATTAACACAGTCCTATGTGGTCAGGGTAGGAGAGCTAATTTTATGTGCTGCTGTTGGAAATGGTGGTCCCTAGGGCTCACTATACATACAATCTGATTTTACTGTCTCAATAAAATTAGGTTTGGATGGATCAAAACTATGGAATATAAAGACCAACCTAAACAATCCAATAAAAAAAAATAATGGAATACACTTTGATTTGTTTAAAACTTGCAAGGGTGCATATGGGTAGAACATTATACAAAACAATACAAAGGTGTCCCAAACTGTCTTTTATGTTAGGAGTTTATTCATATGGGTATAGAGCAGTGCATTTTATTAGCATGTGGTTTGAATAGCCTATAGTACATCATTGTTAATTCAAATATTTGAAGTCAATTTTTTTTGTTTTTGTTTTGGTTATCTACAAAGTTCTACAGAAGAAGAAAACTTCCCTCTTCAACTGTTGTCCCCATTGGGAGATATTCGATAATTACATTTTAGATTTCCCCTCAATTTCTGGTCCTCGGGAGAATGCATTTAGTGAATATCCCCAGAGAGGACACTGACAACAATAAAGGCTTGGCAGGGGTTCTCTTCAATATATTTTTATTGACTTTCACAATAAGATTTGCAACATCAAGGTCTGGGCAAGAGGCCAAGGTCTAACTTTAGGAAAGCTAGCTGGAGCAATTTCATTACAGGTACAGTAATGCAAAGCGGTCATGCAAACAGGATGATGCACATATTAGCTAACTTTAATGATTGCACAAAAAAAATTAGGGCAAAAGGTAAAGTAGGAGGTTTTGGCAGGTGGAAAATGGGATGTGGATTCTTTAAGAAAGACATTGCTAAGGCTGTGTTGCAATTAAAGAATTCACAAGATAGGTTCTATCCTCTTGCCATTGATGGGTATAATATGACCCTATTACAAGGCACCAATGGAAAGCCTAATATGTTTACTGGTAGGCAATACAGTGACAATCATTCATTCAATCCTGAGTACCAGCTGTTTATACTCCTCCAAGTATTCCTGGGATACATTTAATAAATTGAATATTAACAAAAATAGAGAAGATTAAGGTCAGCAAGGGATAATAACTGTATTTTTTTCATTTACTTGAATCTTGGTATTTTTGAGTGACAGTAGGATTATTATTTAAATCTAACCTAAATAGAAGGTTTAATACACATTGAACACATCATAAAGTTTCATAGCTTCTGTGCAAATTTGGTACTGTAATTTTCATCACAAATGGTTCATTTGAAACTTACATGGGACCTTTAAAGGGGGATTTTGTAGGAAGAAAAGTCATAAAAGAAACACGGAGACTGCCCTCTCGTTCTAAAGGAACTTCTATTATAAACCATTTACCTTTTATTTTCCATTTCAGAGATACTTCCTGATGATGCTTTCAGTGTCTACACATAGTGAAAATATTATTTTTTGTAGACTGACATATTTCAGACAAAGGTGTAATTCTCTTTCATCTAACTTGCAGGAACAGTTCATCTAAAGGCAGATGAAAAGATTGAATATGAACTTCTTTTGAGTGTTTCTGACTTGGGTGAGAAAGCCTTTAGCTCCAATGCAAAAGTTTTCATTACAGTGACAGAGAACCTATGGAAAGCTCCTGAACCCGTCAATCTTGTGGAAAACTCAACGTTGCCACATCCTCATTATATAACTCAGGTAAAATTCTGGATAGCTAGAATAGCCAACTGGTGGATATTTACCTGTGTTGATAGGAATCTTATTATTTTGGCCAATACCAGGAGGATAGGAAACAATAATGTTTTCTGCCCAGTAAAAGCACTGAAGAGGCTTTACATAAACTGTAAGCAACATATGTACCCATACTGTCAATAAACAATGTTATTTTTTAAAAATACAGAACGAAGTGTGTGTGAAACCTTTGATTCTTCACTCTCCTTGACTCCTCTTATTGAGAACATCCCCGGGTCCTACCACATCCACCTGTCCATTAGTCCATTCCTGTTCCCAGAGACCACCAAACTCCTAGTAAATGCCCAGATGATCTCTTAACTGGAATACTGCAATATCACGTTCTCTGGCATTCCACCAACCAGACTCTCTCCTCTACAATCTATCATGAATGCAGCAGCTAGACTTCTCTGTCCTTCCCTCAACTCATCTTTCTCCACCTCTTGTTGCAAATCTTTAAACTGGCTTCTTTTCCACCTAAGAATACATTTTTTTCACTCCACCGCTCTTGTGCTAGCTACATTTTTGACTTGATACTCAAATATACCCCTAGCCATGCTCTCAGCTCTTCCAATGACCTTCTATGGACTTCCCCACCTCTTCCTTTGGTAGTGCTGTCCCCACGCTCTAGAACTTTCTTCCTTGTCCTATTAGGCTTGTTTCTACATTCCATACTTTTTCAGTCCCCATTTGATGTACATCACTGCAAAATAGTGTTGCTTTCTAAATGTTGAACATTATTTAGAATTAACAATAATAATAATGATTGTAAGGCATAGACATGTCTCTGAGCCTGAAAATGTTAGTTACTTTACGCTTGTGCTAAGGTTTTGGCTTCGGTGCTATGAGTCCCTAATCCAAATGAAGGATATCTGAGTAGGATTAAAAAGGATTTCTTACCAAAAGAGAAATTGTACAAAATTAGAATGATTACACTGTGAGTTTTTTCTAAACTAAATGATGATGGCAGGTGAACAAATCAATTTACATGTGGATTCCAGCTTTAAATTGTAGGGATCCGAAGAAATATTATAACTGTTTGACATTGACAAAAACGTTCTTGAGCTCTAAGGTAAACTTGCAGATATCTCATTGAGGATTCTGTTTTACATTCAGCTATGTCTATTGTATTAGAGGAATAATAAAATTTTATGGGTAACTAGGACTTAGGCTCTTTGTTTTAAAACCTTACTCACTACATTTCTGTTTAGATAAAGGCAGCACCGTGTGTCATTCCTGCAAATGCAAAAGCCACAATGAAAGTCTGGACAGGACAGTATGTGAGGTGTACTTTTCAACAAGTCATGGAACAAATGTGGCGACATCCAGGGTTAGAGCAGTATTCTGGTATTTAAACTTTGAGTTTGTAAAATAATCCACGTAATGGAAAATGTACCAGACACTGCAAGTTTCGAAAGCCAAGAAGAAAAAATGCTGGTTCTATTTACACTTTCTGAGAATCATTAGCTCTTTCATTTGAAGGCACAACATATTCAATATTTTGGTGCTTTCCTGAATTGTTCACATTTTTGTCAGATAGGTATTAGACACAGAAAGAATAATGATGTCATATGTTGGCCTATAAAAAGCTAATATATTCAGGGAAGGGCTGGCATAAGGACAAAAGAAAGGGTGCCATCAGTTATATTCCAGATCGCAGCAGAATACCTTTGACCTGTTTTTCATCCCATAGGTGCGCTGGAATGATGACAGTGTCATATATGAATTACATCAGAGGGAGAGATATCCAAGGTTCCCTTTTGTCATTGATCAGCATGGAAATATTAACGTAACAGAGCCTCTGGACAGAGAAGAGCGACATGAGGTACTGTAAATGAAGAATGCTTGTGTATAGAAATAAAAAGGATGAAAATAATTGTTAGTAGAAAGCTTATGATCCCACTACCGTATATGTCTACATTCTCTATTTTTCCATGAGGGTGGTGTGACCTCATAGTTAAGAGACAGAGCCTTTCCCCATATCATCTCCCCCAAATACGAGGGGCTCATTGAAATCTGGTAGGTCAGCATTTGTCACCAGATTATGTGCATGACAATAGATTTACTACTGAGGACAACAGAAGTTAAAAAATAAAATAAAAGTAACAATGTGTTGTGTTTTAATTTCCTTATAATTAGGACTTTTCTGAAGAGAGTGTCTGTGCTCCTATATACCTTTATTTAATGGGTAAGGGGTACTGTGTAGCCCTATATCATTCTTTAATCTGGGTTCACCCAGATTTTAGTAAGCATACACACAGATCTCCAATGACTATTCAGATAGTAGGTTGGGGCCCTGTCTCTAAACACATGCTCTCCAGGTATATATAATAACTGAAAAGATTAATATAAATACTTGTGAAATATTTGCTGACCCCTTTAAAATCATGTGTCCAACAATTGGTATTGTAAACCATATACAACTTCAGTCTAACAACAACTTTCAGTCTAATAAAACAACCAACATACTCTAAAACGTGCAAATTTATTTGTTTTATCTACAAAGTCTACAAAGCGTGTAATTAAATGAAGATACGTAAGTCACACAAAAGCAACTTTCCTCTATCCTAGCATTTCCCATCCAAGGTTCTGAGGAACCCTAGACTTTCTCCAGATGTTGATAGGGGTCCCTTGAGCTGTAGCTCCTATCTGATGATGCCTGCAAAGTCCTGGACTCTATGCTACTTGACAGAGCCAACAGCATGTCACCAGAGATCTGTTTGGGTGGTGGGTGGCCACCAATGTAGGGAAACATTCCTTCAACATCCCACCCTCCCCTAATTAATTGTTTCTAGCAGGGATTACTTGAGATCTGAAATTGATTTAAAGGGTTCATCTAAAGGAAAGGGGTCAAGAAAATGTGTTCTATACAATATTTAGAAATATATAGCAAACAGTTCACTTTACAGAATGCAGGTAACAACATATTTAGTGTATGTACTGTAAATACAGAACTTTTCTTTTTAGACTTTATAGAATATAAATACAAACGTTATAAGCAATATATATACATATATATATATATATATATATATATACACACACACATATATAATTCCAAGGTCTCCTTTACACAATGGGTTTTTTCACCAGCCTAAGTATTTAACTTAACAGTGTCTTTACATTTCCTTTTTTTTTTAGTACATCTTTTTTGCTGTGGCAAAAAACAATCTTGGAAATCCAGTGGCCAGGGCCCTGCAAATTGTTGTAAATGTTGCCGATATTAATGACAACCCACCGATGTGTCCACTAACTCTGAGTGTATTTGAAGTCCAGGAAAATGAAGATGTTGGTATGTTCTGCAAAGTTTAGATGATTTTGTTGTTCCTTTGGAATATTTTGATACCAAGGACCCTTCAGAATAAGTGTCTATTTTCTGATATAAAAAATATAAGCCGTTGGTGGGCTAGAACCTAACATTAATTTTTTGTTTTTATCCTATTTCACTGAAAATGGACAGTGTAAGTATTGGGTCCCTACCAGTTACTGATTACGACATGCTATAGGTTAACAAAAACATACAAACAGACAACTTAATGACTCGCTTCCAAATTTCTGGAATTAAAGCCTAATTTACATGTTTTCTTTTATTTTAGGGCGGAAAGCAGGAAGGGTTTAGATTTCTGCCAGGTTTGGTTTTGGTCCATGATTCCATTGGGATGATTTTTCCTGCCTGTGAAACCTGTACAGAAATCTTGGTGGAGGGTCTACACTTGGCTACTTTACTAAAAGGTTTTAAGTAGTTCAAGAAACAATACAGGCTGAATAAAAATACAGACTATGGGAAAAGAGGGGGTGAATATGTAAAGATTCAAATAAACTGTGCTATGATGTATGTGGTAGAGTCATAAATGTCACATAAAGGAAATGGTTGAAGGTGAAAAGATTTCCTCTAGATCAAACCAAGATCTGTGCATGTTCACAGATATATACATGCACACAGTGGGGGTGATTTACTAAAGAAAACTAAGATGTTCATAGTGAGTTATCGCATTGCAAGGAATAATTCATGGAGTTTAGTAAATGAGGTAGGAGTTCACTTGGCAAAAAAAACATCCAACCAAGGAAATATAAAAAAATATTATTTACTTGTGTTTATAAAACGCCGACATATTACACAGAACTTTACAAAGTTCCTAATCATATCACTAGCTGTCTCTCAAAGGGGCTCACAATCTAATGTCCCTACCATAGTATTATGTCTTTAATACAGCCCAAGGCCAATTTTTTCGGGGGAAATCAATAATACTGACTTCATCTTTTTGGAATGTGGGAGGAAACCCACACAAATTAACAAGGAAAACTCCATGCAGATGGTGCCCTGGCTACAATTCTAACCTGGGATCTAGCACTGCAAAGGCCAAAGGGCTAACCTGTAAGCCTAAAAAAAAGTTTTCTTCTTTGTACACAACTGGATGGTTAAGTCAGCAGACCTTCATCTCATTTATCAACATATGCAAAAATATAACTTACTTTATGTGAACAGCCTAAATTCTTTTTGTAAATCAACCCTAGTATAAATGAAGGAGTGGTAGCAGAGGTATCGGGTGAGGGGCACAGATCCAGGGCACGCAGATGATTCTTGAATAGTGAACGCAGATGATTCTTGAATACGTAACTTTTGTTTTACAGGGAGCACTATTGGCATGTTTGTAGCCACAGACAATGATGAACCAGGTTCCAGAAACTCACTTATACACTACAAGCTTTTGGAACAGTGGCCAAAATTACCAAAAGAAAACATGTTTGTAATAAACGAATATGATGGTAATATCCAACTAATAAGTGGTGGGCTAAATATTCAAGACAACAACGAGTACAGGTTGAAAGTGAATGTTTCCGATGAAGGAAAGCCTGGTAAGTTTACCATTTTATGGAAACTTTTTTTCAGTGTTGTACCATAATAGAACAACACAAATGTAACACATTAACATAAATGTGTATGTGTATGTATTGCTATGTGAAATCCGCTTTTTTACCTTTATAATAAATGCTGTAGCAGTCTTCTGCTATCCTCTTGGTTGAGATATGGAAAATTCACAGCATATTCTCACATTTTGTGACATTGCTACAGTCTCTAAAAGCCCTAGGTGCAATTACAGAGCTTACTGCTCAGCTTGCTTTACCAAGCTGCTGTCAGTCAAGAACTGCTGGGTAATTCAGGGGGCATCTAGGTTGGGAATGTGGAACCCCTCAGACATGCTGTACATATAAACAGCTGGGCAAAATTCCCAAAAAAAGTGCTTAATAATGATGATGATGCATTGGTAGCTTGAGGATGTCACAGTGGGCCTGATTTATTAAAGCTCTCTAAGCCTGGAGAAGATACACTTTCATCAATGAAGCTGGGTAATCCCACAAACCTGGAATGGATTTCTTCAAAGTCATTTTCCATTTGGTAGCAAAAGTTTGGAATCCTGGACCAGATCCATTCCAGGTTTGCAGGTCCACCCAGCTTCACTGATGAAAGCAGTGTATCCTCTACAGCTTTGGAGATCTTTGGAGAACAAATCAGACCCTGTATCTCAGAAGAAGGCTCACAGAGGCAGAAGAAGCTTTCAGGATCAGATAGGTAACTACTAAAGCTTTAGTAATAGGAAAAATAAATAATAATTGCAAAAAAAAATTTGCACTTTTATATTTAGCAGGTAAAAACAACCATTTTAAAAATGTACCTTTTGTGTATTACATACGCTTTAAAGCTCAACTCCAGGATAAGCCTGTGTATTCTTACTTAAATCTTAGTGTATTTCTTCCAAGTCTGTGTGGTAATCCAGTATGAAATTTCCTTTTATACTGGAGCTTCCTGTAAAACTAACCGGTCACTGCTATTATTTCCTTGTGCAGATTGACTGGTTTTGTATCCAACCCCTGTAGGTTTCTGCACGCAAAGGCATCTACATCCACATAAAAGATGGATTTTTGTACTTTGTCACTCTTGAGGGATACATTTATATTACAATTTTTCTACTCAGTTTTTAATGATGACCCCCGATCTGACCCCAGTGAAAACTTGTACCATAGTTAGAAAAAAAACAAGAAATAATACTTTTAAATAAAACACATGCAAACACAAAATAGTACAAATGAATATAATCTTTTCACCTACCGTATGTTGATCTTTCCGCTTTTAATAACAGGTTGTTTATTTGATATATTATATTCTCCTTCTATCAAGTTATCATACATTTAAACCTAATTTCTTTATTGCTTCTTTTCAGTTCTCAGTAACGTTTGTTGGATATTGATTAATGTAATTGACATTAATGACCACATTCCATTTTTTGAAAAGTCTGATGTAAGTACATTTTCTTAGCTCTGAGTGTTTCTGTTCATACTGTACATACACATTTCCATGAAATGGAACTTTAATTGTATCTAAACCTTTATTTTTGGTTTTGGATAAAGTGGGAATGGGTTTATAACCCCTCTGCCTTTGACAAGAATCTGATGTATACAGTATTTATGGATCTGTCAGGACAGATTCATGAACAATGTTCGAGAATATTTGCTGAAGTCAAGGGGGGAGAGCACAGCGGAGTACTGTTCGCTTGTCCTCCCGTCTTCCCTCTCCATAGAACTGAACAGATGGTATGTGTACAGCGTTCCTTAATTTAACTGTCACTGGAAATGATCATGAAAGATAGTTCCAGCAATGAAAATATTATGTTTATTTGCAGCCTTAGTCCTTCCTGCAGAGATTCAAATTCTCAGTTTGTTTTAGGGATCATTGTCTGTTTCCTATTTGTTCTGGACACAGTGAAAGTAAAGACATTTGAAACGGAGAGGGTAAAGCTTCCATCATAAAGCTTCTCCAAATTTTCCCAATAGGACCTGATGAGCAAAACAGAAGTTTCAACTCTTCTCTAAGTTATTTAGGACAAAAATGCTTTTGAATATAATTGTAAGCAACCTTTTAATATGCAAATAATACTATTAGCAGCAATGTGTTTATTAGTTTTAAAAGGTGAAATAAACTAGGCATGCTTTAAGATTATGAAATTCTTTATAAAAGTAAAAGAAACCAAAAAACGTGTTTTCTGCATGTGAATGTGCCCTTGTCAGGTGTATTTCTTTGTACTTATAGTATGGAAACATAACCCTGAGAGAGGACATACCTTTAAATACTCTAGTAAAGGAAATTCAGGCCAGGGATGATGACCAACCACAAACTGGAAGCTCTGCTATCGAATACCAGATCATCGAAGGGGACCCAAATCATATGTTTATCATTGAGACCAATCCTGTAACAAATCGAGGATACATCAAAATAGCTAAGGTAAAATAATATGCATATGCTGATGAAGAATAACAGGACCATGTTTGTTCCAGCCAATGAAAGCAGTAAAGCAAGTCACATAAGCATAAAAAAACATTTTTTATGTCTCTGTCTACATTTTTTTATATGGTGAATTATTATTAATTATTATTATTATTGTTGGGGGTGAGATGTGAAAACAACCTTACACTGTGTTCTCAGGAAACTCACCTCTGGTTGATATAATATATATGATATGACCTTAGGTAAAACTTAAACCTTAACTGCAGAATGCCAGAAAGCTTAAGGGCAAGTGTAAGTTAGGGTGAAACAATTACAATACATGTTTGCTTTAAAGCAGAACTCAAGGCAATCATCTGAATACCTTTATATGTTAGGGAACTGCATGCTAAAATATTTAAATTTCTGTCCTACAATAATACTATTAATAGTAAACAGTATTTATATAGCCAACATATTAGAACTGTACATTTAAGTTCAGGGATTTACACAGCCCTGACCCACAGCACAGTGAAACAAATGATATCACGTCCACTGTTAAAATTAAAGTAGGACTGTGGAGTCTCTGATTCATTGATCAACTCACGGTTACGTGAAGTATTACTATTGTTACTATTAACATTAGTTGTATTATCTTTGATATTACTAAAGAAATGCAAAATATTTGTTTGCTTTTTCTCACTCATTATGGGTTTTTTTTATTCGAATCCAAGATCAAACAAGAAATGATAGTCATCAAAGTCAAACTATTTAATGCCATTAAATATGACAGTTAATGAAAATACACAGTTAAGGTCATACTTACCTAAAAGGGCATTTGAGAAATAAACAAATAAAACAATCGGATGAGAATCGGTATTGGCGGAGCGGGGTGACTGTTGTAATGGTGGAGACAACACTGAAGCGTGCGGCTCGGCAATGGTTTCCTCATACAACTTAAGACTACACTGACATCACGCTGCGCCTCCCTTGTTTTTCCATCTCTAGTACAGTTTGTGAATTTAGTGCAATATGAAGGGGAAAATTGTCATTCAGAATATAAGAATTTATTTGATTATTTTTGTTTTATTATTAATAAACAAAAATTGCAAATAAAGTCAAATTTTTTCTGTGGACCACCAGTTGGCGACCTCTGCTTTATAACATACTCACCTGTCAGAATTCTGGGTGGCCACAATCCCCCTGTTTCTACCATTGATATCTTCACTCAGACTTATTTTAGTTTTGAAGTTTTTGCCTATCTACACTGATTGTAGTCAGAATTACCTAACTCCTATGGATGAGAGATGCCAAGACTGTACACTGAGCTGCGTAAACATGGCTCAATGTACAAAAACAGTGTTGAAATTCATTTTATAGAATGCAGGTTTTATTTTGCCTTCCCCAAGCTGCTGATTGGACAGCAAAGGAGCAGCAGCAATTATGTTAACCCTTATTTCAGTATGTTCCATGGAGTATTTTTTTAAATTTTTATTGGCAACCAAGAAAGCCTAAACAGAAACACAAATAACAAAAAATGAGCAAATTGTACAAGATCGAAACAACAAAAAATAAATAATAATCATGTCCAACAATGCAATATGAGACTTTGTATAAGGGAAACCTACCTAGAGACAAAAAAACACAATACAAATGGATATTCCAAATATAATATGGCGAAAACATTAAGAAGATCAAGGTTGTACAGGGAACCGAAGGAAAGTGGCCATCTTCATATTTCTTAAACTGTTGTTACCTGTTTGGATAATTGTTCAATATTGGTTGGTTATGGAAGAAAAAACTGTATAGTTGTATGTGCATGTTCCTTGGACAGAAGTAGGATTGAAAAATATGATGTTTTTAGTCCCACACAGGTCAGGTTGGCTGACCAAATCTGCCTATTTATAGCCAAGTTTACAGCAACTAAGTTAAATGAATGTTGCTCATTTTGTGTAAGTTACAATCCTTTTGTTTGTTTCTTTTCAACAGCCACTTGATTATGAATCATTTAAAGTGCATGACCTGGTAATAAGAGCTGAAAACCCTGAACCTCTAGTCACAGGCGTACAATACAATGAAAGTTCCATCGCACGTCTGAGCATAATCATCCTGGATGTGGATGAGAAGCCAGTTTTTCCAAATCCAATATACCAAGCAGAAGTTTTTGAGGATGTCATCATTGGGACAAAGATTATTACTATAGTAGCCACAGACCCTGAAGGAGATGAAATAGTGTAAGTTTCTCACAGATCAAACTGACTTGTAAATAATTATTGTGCCGATCTGTTTAGGAAATATCTGTTTACAGGGACAAATAGAACTTGGATAGTTTTTCTGATCAGTAAGGAAGGTAACACAGACCTTAACTATGTAAATTGTTTTTTGTTTTTTTTTTTCATTTCCAGATATTCCCTGGAAGAAAACCCAAGACAGTGGCTTAGAATACAGGAAAATAAAGGAGAAATCAGCACAGTTATGGAGCTAGATCGTGAAAAGGAAAACAGCTACCAAGTTCAAGTGGTCGCCAAGGAAAAAAGTAAGATGAATATCTAAGGGGGACCTGTCAAAACAGAAGTAGGAAATTGCCAGTGCTAAATTTTTACTTTTAGGTTGCAAGTTCTGAGTGTGATCAAAATTTAGTAAGTTACTGACCTCCAGGGTGGGCATACCATATGTGCAAACTGTACAGCTGCATGGGGGCCCATGTATACTGAATGTGGTACAGGCAAGTGCTGAGATCCCCTCCTGCTTTATTATATACTTCTGAATACTTCCGAACTCCAGGGAAGAAATTCTTCCTTAGGCACTAACCATGCTTGTGATACCTGACAATGATAACCTCTTTCACTTTCTCCCTAAATATATTATTGGGGCATAAGAGGGCTCAGGGAGTTACAGAGATATTTTTATCTATCTATCTATTAGGAAGGAGGTGCCATGGGTTTGTGACAAATCTAGTTTATGAAGTTTGCAAACCACAAACTTTTGGCCAAAAACATGGAAACCTATAATGGAGTCACGAGAACCGATCTTCTCAAAGAATTAATAACTTAATCCCTTTTTATACAAATATAGGCTCACAGCAGCCATACTGTCAGATTGTGTGGGAACTCTTGGGGGGATCTCACAAATCTATATGAGGGATACTGGTTTTTTATTTCAGTTTTAAAGGTTTTATTTTAAAAGTTTAATGTTATTTTTTTACATGCCAAAATCTTTTACTAAAGCTCTCCAAGGCTGGAGAGAATACACTTTAATCAGTGAAGCTGGGTGATCCAGAAAACCTGGAATGGATTTGGATTGGATTTCTTAAAAACATTTGCTATTTGCTAGAAAATGTTTTGAATCCTGGACCAGATCCAGTCCAGGTTTGCTGGCTCACCCAGCTTCACTGATCAAAGTGTATTCTCTCCAGCCTTGGAGAGCTTTCATAGATCAGGGTCATTGTTGGAGCTGTTGGAAGCTCTCCCCTCCCCAACATGACAGTGTGTGGACCAGGCCAATTGCTGTTTAAGCTCTGCATATTGGGAAATATTGCACATTTTATTTTTTCAAATAACACAAGGTAATGTGATATTGCTACACAAATGATTAAAGTACTGAGTTACTGGTGGAACTTGATTCTTATGTTTTGTAAACAGATAACCCAAAGATGAGCTCCTCTGTAAACTTCATCCTTTACCTAAAAGACGTCAATGACAATCCTCCGCGCTTGGCTAAGGACTACTTGGGTGATTTTACTGTCTGCTATCCATTTTCCGAACCAAAGTCCTTTGAGTTTCAGGGAACTGACGATGACTATTCTCCGGGTGGCTTGTCACTTAGATTTCGACTTGGAGATGCGAACCTGACAAACCATTGGGAAGTTCAATATGTTAACCGTAAGTGTCACTGATGTTAAGCCACATAAAGAACTCTGGGCGGGATCTCAATCATAGCTATTATACATCACATGACATTAAGTTAGATTTAATTAGAATAACTGGAAGTCAAATTTAACCAAAGAAATGGTTTAAAAAATAAACAACATAGAGCTAGAATGGTTTACCTTTACAAAAGTAAAAAAAAAAATTGTCTGACATTGGGGTTTAAAATTGTATTTAATTATCAACTGTTACAATAACAATGAATTAATTTTCAAGTATATATACAAATATGTAACCAATTATTATTATTAAACAGTATTTATAAATCATTACCATATTAAGCAGCGCTGTACCATAAATAGGGGTTTCAAATGGCAGACAGATACAAACAATGACAGAGGAAGAGGAGAGGACCCTGCCCAAAAAAGCTTACAATCTAAGAGAATGCTTGTTGGATTATTTCTGCTTCTTGTTTAATGGCATAGAAGAGCTGGTATCTAAATTGATTTTCTTGTATAAACCCACAGGTACCGCTGCACGCCTGAGCATGAGGCATACAAATTTCCCCAAAAAAAATTCCTATGTGCCTGTAATAATCCAGGATAATGGGAAACCTGCACTGGAAGCAACTGTCGAGATTCCAGGTATAATGAGCAAACAAATAATATAAAACTGTTATTTTTAAGAAAATGTGTAAAAATTTTTATATATCTTATTTTTATATATCTAAATTACCTATGTTTAAATTTAAAAAATATTATTTTACAATACTGCCCAAAGAAAGCCTAGTAAATCCTCAGAAGAATTTTACATATTACTTTATTATAGTGCAAAGATTTGAACGTGTTTGTAACAAACGGCACAGGTGCAACTTAAGCTGGATAAATAAAAAACAATATGGTTGTATAGGGTATATAAGTCAGGTATATAGGAGGAGGCATTAGAGTAAGTGTCTGGGGACTGGGTCTCTTTAAGTAAAATAATAAAAAAATAATAAAATAATAAAAACTTTCAATGGTAAACAAATATTTTATTTTTCAGTTCTGGTATGCACTTGTACTTCTAAGAATCAGTGTCAAACAGAACCAGCAGGAACACAGGGGTTACCTTCCATTGGAATGGCCCTTGGTATCTTATTTGGAGTCTTGGCTGTTATAGGTAAGTTTTAAATTCAAAACGTTTAATTCAAGTCTATGAAAATACAAAATGTGTTTAAGTCAAATGCAGATTAGAAAGAGGTCCTCTGTATGTTAAATACACCTGTTATTGAATTCTGAATGATTTCAGAGCCATCTCATACTGATGTCAGCCCCAGAAGCCCACAGTTTGTTGATACAGGACTTTCTTTGTTACTGTACTTTGATAAAATCTTCACTCGTAGCAGAAGCCTATTATCCACTCCTCTGCTCCTACTGTCAATTTACCCAGATCAACCATTTTATACCTTTTATAGTGGAAAACTCCCAATCAGTCTTTCCATTATGACTTTTTTAGGGAAGCAAAATAATAGCCCCTGCAGGTCTCATGCATACCAGTTCAGCTGCTACAGCTCGGCTGCAGTACACTACCTCCAGTATAGATTTTTTTCAATGCCATTTAAATGTTTATCTTTTACACACAGATGCCATAAAAAAACAGCACACTAAGAGGCCTTGGGGCACAAAATTGCAGACTAGTTGTAAATTAGTGACAGAATTTAGATTTTGTGGATTTCAACACGTTTAGTGTCATAGGGCCTGATTTGTTAAAGCTCTCCAAGGCTGGAGAGGATACACTTTTATCAGTGAAGCTGGGTGATCCAGCAAACCTGGAATGGATCTGGTCAAGGATTCAAAACATTTGCTAGCAAATGACTTTGAAGCAAATACACTAAAGGTTGGCTGGATCACCCGGATTCACTGATGAAAGTGTATCCTCTCCAAGCCTTGGAATGATTTATTAAGTCATGCCTAATGGGTCCAGTTTTTTAAAGCTCTGAAAAATTGGGAAAGATAGACTATTTTAGAAGAGCCACGGTGATCCAGCAAACCTGGAATGAATTTCTTACAATCATTTGCTATTATTTGGCAAATGTTTTCAATCCTGGACCTGATTAATTTTAGGTTCACCCATGATAGTCTATTCTCTCCAGTCTTGGAGAGTTTACTAAAACAGGCCCCATTGTCTAGGAATATGTATGCTGATTAGGAACATTGACTCACAATCTGTAAATTGTTCCAGTTCTGAAATTCAGAAATTATTAAAGCAATTGAATTAGTATGACAGTTTTCTAAATATAAGCTATATTCAGATACAGATGTAACCTGCAATTGTTGATGTTCTTTTGAAAATGGTAGTTTCATGCCTGTCATGCTGATCCAGTGGCTTGGGCACCTTGTGATTCCCTGCCCCAGAATACAGATATGCAGGTCTGATTTAAAGTGGTAAATTACAAATTTAGAGTTAGATGCTGATAATCTTTTTTTCCAGGTCTGGGCAATTGTTTCATTTGTGTGTGAATTGCACACCATGCAGTCTACACATCTGGCTCACTTCTGGCATATGTAACGTGTTGGGAATAGAGCCAGGTGCCAGGGATGATTATATAAGTCACCTCCTTAGTGGCTACCTAGAGACTAAAGAGGAATGACATGGGGCCTGGAAGAAGAAGCAAAGTGGATGGCAGTAGCTAGGGACAGAGCAGCAATAGAGAGCCTGGCCTGCCAGTTCTCAGTAATTGGACAATTGTAGGTAAGGGTGCCACAATGCGCCATATACATGGTCAGTGCATACTTCCAGCTTATAGCAACTAACAACACCCATCAGACATTATGTTCTACTTTACCTTACTGCAAACATGTTGTGGGTAAGTGGCTTTCAAAGTGCTGAAGCAAGAGGATCACCACGGGAAACCTAGTAATGTCCTGATTTTAGAGGTCAGCCATGACTTTGCATTCCTCCCTTGTCACAATTCCTATATTGATTCAGTTTTCTAATTTACTTACTTTGAATTAAATTCAGTTACATTGGTAGGTATCCTCTAATTGTATATTGCCTTTTCCATAGGTATAATCCTTGCAGCTGTTTTTATCTCACTGAAAA
The DNA here is from genome assembly GCF_032062135.1 of Pyxicephalus adspersus. Lineage (NCBI taxonomy): Eukaryota > Metazoa > Chordata > Amphibia > Anura > Pyxicephalidae > Pyxicephalus > Pyxicephalus adspersus. Next base: position 24,666,357 of record NC_092862.1, read on the forward strand.
AGAAGAATAAATCTGGGCAGCAAGACAGTACTACTGCAGAGCGTGAGAGAATGAATGCCTAATACCTGGACTACTCCGCATACTCTCCCTACATTCAGCAATCCGGGATACTACAAATATATTCCAAGGCATTACATTTAAGGACTTATTATACCATAATAACTTGTTCAAGTCAAGAAAACCTAACTTTTATTTAGATAATACTAAGGATATTTTTATTACTATCACGGTCTTCTTGGATTATTTAATGAGGTGATGTAAAGCCATTGACTTCATGGTCATTATAAAGATTCCCCTTTTGAACAGTCAAGTGTTTTATAGCCATGACACCATGATAAAGATTCCCATTCTAGAATAGTCAATTAATGTAAAGCCACAAACACCCAGTTAGTTATAAAGATTATATTATTTACATATTTCAAACCCACTGTTTGCATCAGGGCCAAGAACTCTTGCATAAAGTACCTAGGCAGGGTGCATGACATTTTCAGTAATGTGTCAGCCTTTCCCGCATGCCATGATCTGCCTGCATTGTAAAGTAAAGCACAGACAGCCAGTGATGACATTGTATGGTTTCTTAAAGATAAGGTAAAATGAAAATAGAAAGGTTTTATTAAAAATATGCAATTATGTTCTGCCTGTGAATTTTACACTATAGGGAAATACCTGTATTATTAGTTCATCAACCACTTGTCTTAGTGATAAACTGGTAGAAAATAATTTTGCAGCATAGGCAAACTACTAAAATTTACTTTTTTATCTTTTTGTATAATTATTTTGTCTGTGACTGCTAAAAAACTACATTCAACATTTGCAGAAAGTTAATAGGAGCCGTTTGTATTGTCTGTGTGCACTGCTGACCAAAAAACATTTTTCAAATAAAACATTTGTGTTACTTTATTGCACGTGATGTTATTTAGTTGTGCCAAATTTTTTAATACAAAACAAGAATAAAAACAATTATTTGAAAGCAAATCCTTTCTGTGCTTTCCAAAAGAATGCAGGTGAGGGCTACAGGCAAAGTTCACAAAGGAGCCCCAATCTCAAGTAGCTATTGTTTTGTTAATCAGTTTGTAGAGCTGAATATTTCTAGCTGCCAACAACTAAATATAGCCAAAGCAATAGGTATTATGCTGCTGTGTAACGTAACTTTAAAGTAACAGCCATTAAGTTCCTCTGACTGAACCTAGGACTTTAATAGAGAGATAGAGAGACACAAAATGGGATAAAATCCAAAAGAGATTGGGTTAAGGGAGTGCCAAAATTTATACCAGAACTCACAAAACTCATTCAAGAGGGGCTTCCCCACACTGCATGGGTTAAATGTAGTTTAGGACTAGGGTACCCCAAATAGAACTTTACTTACTCACTTAGTAGCTGACAATCCCGTTATTTGGGGCTGTGGATTCTCTGTATCCTCACCATTGGTCCTGATGTAACACTGAATCCCAAAGAGATAAGGCTTTGGGGACCGATCCCTTGAAAGTAGAAACCCTGCAAGTTAAAAAAGTAAAAGTCGTTTTTAGGGTATTATAGATCGAAAAAAGCATTTAAACCCTAGCAGTGCAGGGGGAACCATATTTTGAGGGTAGTGTTATAGTCCAGGAAAAACAGACATTATGGCCCTGATATTAAACCTCTCCAAGACTGGAAAAGAAAGACTATCATAGGAGAACCTGGATTTTCCGCTTTGCGCCATCGCAGTATAAAACATGATTTATTCAGTCCAGCAATGTGATTTGCAGCAGTCAGGAGAACTAAGATACCAGCAGCCCCTGCTTCCCTTTAGTTGTGCAATCTGATGTTTTTATATGGCATCCCCAGCATCCATTGTTAGGCTGTGCACAGGGGATTGTAGAGGCTGATCAGCTCCTGACTCAGTCCTGCACTGCTATTGGCTGCTGGGACTTTATGGCCTCTCTGCTCCCAGTCACCAGTGCCTGTTGTAGCGTATAGCTGGGCTAATCTGTGCTGGAGTGTGTTTTCATCTGATTTACTGTTGCTGACCTTGCCTTGTGCAGTAATTTCTGGGGGCAACCAAGTGCTGGAAAATGCAACCAGTCTCCTGAGGCTGAGCAGGGGCTTGCTATAGGTGAAGACTGCCATGTGAGATTGGGGGACTGGTGTCTGATGAGGACTGGTGCTGACCAAGGCCTTACACTTAGTTGGCAAAACCTCTTGCACCAGATTCATTCTTGGTCTGCGAGATCTCCCAGGTTCACCAATGATGTCTATTTTCTCCAGTCTTGAAAAACGTTAATTAATCAGGCTCCATGTGTCTTCCAGTAGTGGATTCTAATATTCATAACAGTCACTCAAAGTGAATTATAAAACAGGGAATCAGCCAATTCCTTGTGGGAATCATTTACTAATATTTAAACACATGGACCTGGAAGATTCCTATAATGGAATGTTTAAAAGAATGTCTGATTCTCTGTTTTAAAAATAGAGCTCAAAGTGTTTACTGAGAATAGAGCATATTGATCTGGAAAGAATAGATCCGCATGATTTCTAAATTCAGCTCTGTACACATATATGAGACATAAAGTTAGAATATAGAAAACTATTGGCAATGGGAATTCTGTAGTTATTACTTTAATATTACCTTTTATTGATAGAGCATGAACATATTACACAGTGCTGTTCAATAAGTAGGGGGCTGCAGATGACAAACTGCATACATGAAAGTAAACCAATAACACAGAGGGACAAGATTTCACTCTAAGAGGTGGGGTAGTATACAATACAATGTGACATGGAATGGTGGCTACACAGTGATGGGTTAGGACTCAATAGACAGATGAAGATGGGTAAGCACGTTTAATAATGCTGGGTTTAAAGGGCTTATCTAAATATATTGAAGGTATGTCTGTCTACATATATAAAAAGCTAACACCTGTATAAATATGCACTTAAAATAAATCTGAACATTCCATTTGTGTGCCACTATCAACTGTTATCTGGAACATACACAGCTACTGCCTAGAAAAGGTCCTTTTCCCATACAATGGTAAGAAGAGATAGATGTCTCTCAGAAAACACAACTGGTGATACGCACGTCTTCCTCATCCCCTAGTATTGGTATCTCTGTGTTGTGGAAAATGTTCCCACCAGTCTCACAGTTCATTTATTACAAATGAAACTTTAACTTTTCAAACACCTCAGATAGTTTTCTTTTGCTGAACAAATTATTGCTGTGAGGACGCTTGCCAAGATGCAGGCTGCCAAACTGCTGGAGTGATGAGGCCTATGGAAAATATGAAGCATGCAGCTCTGAACTTTCTCACTACTTTGTGTTGTTCAGCCCTGTTTGTTTAATGAAATTAAAGGGGCTTTCCATTTTCAAGAAGAACTCCAGATTATATCATGTGGTTTCCAGTAAGTGCGTGTTTGTTTAGCTATAACAAGATGTATAATGAATGACACAAAACTGACCTGTTTTATGTTGTCATTGACCTATTTCCTAGTTGGCTTGGTGCTAATGTTATGTTACAATTTGGGTTCAAGTCAAATCCGGTCAGAATATCTTCATTTGGTTCAGTTGTACTCTAACTGAATACTGATATTTGATGAAAATTCTTTTTCTGAGATAGGAAGTTTTAGGGTGCCGAAAACTTCTGGTTTCTACAGCCGGGGGACTGCGATCAGCCTTACCTTCCTTGGAACATTTATAAACATTTATCGAGCTTTCTGTTGGTTTTATCAACCAAATCTTTAGGTGTAAAAACCTATTTATTCCAGAATATGTATATTTCTGAAACTTATTGAAAGAATAGATCAAAATAAATCTAGTGGGATAGTAACAATGGTCTAACTTCACACTTCATTCAGTTCTATCACTATGTACCACTTCTCAGTCCTTCCTTCTGTTGATTTCAACAACTCTGTTATTGGAATGTGAAAGTCTGTCTATGCCCATCTATGTATATATATATATATGTAACCTTTTGAAAGAACAGTTTAAAATAAATCTAGTGAGCTACTAACACCAGCGTAACTTTGCAGGTCATCCAGTCTAAAAATAAACTTAGTGAGCTACTAACACCAGCCAACCCATTATTTCAGTTCTCTGTAATTTAATGCATCCAATATCACCATAGCATCACACAGAGTGGTTAGAAGCTTTTCTTGAACATAATTGTATGGCTGAAGTCAGCACAACTCATTGACGCATAACCTCATTCACTAGACTGTAGCTCCGTTCACATCAGCATATTTATAACTGTTAATAACCTTTTTATTTATCCCAATGACTTGGCATCACCTCCAATTTTGCCCCCTCCTTCATCTCTCATATTCAGGACATTTACAGGTTCTGCCACTTTCTCCTGTGCAACATCTCCAAAATCCACCCCTACCTGTCCCCAGAGACCACCAAACTCCTTGTATACGCTCCTATCATCTCTCGTCTGGACTACTGTAACATCCTCCTCTCTGGTATTCCACTAACCCGACTCTCTCCTCTACAATCTATTATGAATGCTGCAGCCAGACATATCCATCCCATCTTATATTTATCCATCCCACCCTCTTCTGCTGCATCTCCTTGTAGTTCTCTTCATTGGCTTCCATTTCACCTTAGAATCAAATTCAAGCTCCTGTGATTTGCCTTCAAATCCCTCCACATCTCTTGTCCCACTTACCTTTCTGACTTGATAGAAAAATACCCCCCAAGCCGCTCTTTTCACTCCTCCAATGACCTACTAATGACTTCCTCATTCATAACCTCATCACATGCACAGCTCCAAGACTTTTCTAGAGCTGTCCCGACTCTCTGGAATGGTCTTCCTCGTCCTATTCAGCTTGCTCCCACTTCCTGCATATTTTAAAAGAGCCTTTAAAACCCACCCTACTGTCTCCTTCTGTCTCTTAAAACCCTCACTACTTACCTACAATTCCATATCTCCCCTCCTATTGTATGCTTCTTCCTCACCTCCTAGATTGTAAGCTCTTCTGGGCAGGTTCCTCTCCTCCTCCCGCGTCACTGTATCTGTCTGTCATTTACAACCCCCATTTAATGTACAGCGCTGCATAAAATGTTGGCGTTATATAAAAACTGCCTATTCACTTACATATTGCATTATAAAACTAACATTCTCTTCCAAACTGAACATGTTTTACTTTTTTAGTAGGAGACACTAAACATAAAGAGGGCTTTTAGGCATACAAATACATAAATACATAAAATTACATGTAGAGCAGAATTTTGGCCTGATAACAGGCTCTCTACATTTATTACCATAGAATAGTGTTAACCGGTGATACATTGTTCTCACATTCGCATCACACTATAAGTAAATGATCACAGTTGCTTAGGAAAGTTAAACAGCAGAACTAGAAAAGCGTAGAGGCATTAATTACAGCAGCCTAACAGTGCCTCTAGTTCTGCTGTTTAACTGCTTCAGCTCCAGCTCTCCCCTGACTTGTCTTTACATGACTTCTGGAATCTGAACTTCATACGATTATCTCAGATATTAGACCAATACTAACTCCATGAAGCCCAAGAATCTCCATTATTACACTTGTTCCAATTGACCAGACATCTACTACATTGGATGCCGTATCTTCCCCTGAAGAAGCCTATTAAATGCGAAACGCGTTGGGTATTTTTCTACATGACTGCGATCTTTTACTTATATTCTGGGACTGTCTGTTGCGAATGTGAGAAGATATCTCACTGGTAACACTAATCTATAGTAAAAAAAGTGTATAGTGCCTATTATCATGCCAAAATTCTGCTCTACATGTACTAATTGTTACTACTAGTGTTGGTCGAATATCTCACTATTCGATTCGACAGCAATTCGATCGAATAGTGAGAAACTCTCCGGGTGATCAAATGCTGAATTCGAACACCATTGAAGTCAAAGGTGCGAGAATTCCATTTTTTTAAGGGTCTTTTAAGGGCTTAAAAAGCAATCAGACTCTCTTGCAGCCCTTTTACTAGTTGTTTGTGCTGTTGGATAGAGTTTCTCCATCCAACAACACATAGTACAGATCTACAGGAGCAATCGCTGTTGCCGCCTGTGCTACTACTATGTATTCTTGGATAGAGTTTCTCTATCCAACAACACAGGGCACTACAGGGGATGAATGGGGACAAGTGGGGCTGCCTTTAATAAAAAAGCAAAGGATCTTTTACTTTTCTGGAGATTCCCTACACATTTATGAAAAGGCAGTATTGTGTCATATTCCAGAAAGTTTTCTAGCCCAGGTTAAAGAATGAAATGTAAGTGATGGACAATGGATTACAGCAGAATTTACAGTGGTCACATTGTGTTATCCCTGAGGATCTTTCTACAAACTTGCTTCTCTCTCAGAGATGGAAAAAGGCTGAACAGATCTGGAAATAATCCAGCCCTTTGGATAACCTTGGGATGTTTAAACTGGACTCTGGAAATATTTTCCATTTCCTTTAAGAAATATTTCAATTGCATGATGTTCCTGTTTTTCTTTCTTTTCATAAAAATAATGATATTATCACTAAAGATTATTGTATACAGTTTAGAAATACTGAGCATTATGTTTACACATTGAAAAGGTTATATGACTGCTGCTGCAGCTGTTCATAGTAAGCAGGTATAACAGGGTCATTTGTGGACCAACTTAGCACATAGGCTATCTCAAAGGAACCAAAGGGGCTAGCATTCTAATGCAACAATGCAGGGATCTTCCACAATGTGGGGGCTGAAAACTGGACAATTGCCCAGGGCTCCCATCTTCTCAGTGCCCTAGGTGACTGAAATGAATGGGGTGCAAAGAGACAGAATACTGTACATTCTGGGCCCCCCATTTATGTTTGCCTTGGGCCCCATTTTGTCTAAAACCATCCACCACCATTTAGCTTATGGCTAAACCCTGACCTCCCAGGCATTCTGAATGCTAAGAAAAAGGCTAGGTAGGCTAAACATTAGGGGACACACCCATTACACCCACAGAGGGTACACTTGAGACAAGCATCTTGCTCTGCATTACAGTAGGTACAGTTCTACACAGATAATGAGAAGCATTATCTACAAGGCTAAAAAATTTACAAAGCAATCCAGCCAGTAGCCTAGGGTTCAGTGGAAGTCTACAGGGGCCCAGATACATCTTTCCTAAATAAAAGATATGTATGTTGCCAAAATTGTGCACCTGCCTGTCAATGGAATGGAGGGGTAAGAGGGTTGGGGGCAGGCATCATTTGGCCTTAATCTGTCTACTGACTAACTGCATGTGGCAGCACTGGTGGTTGGCCCTATACGATCACTTGGGGTAGTCAAGCAGTCAGTCCTTCTAAATTCAAACTGAACATGCAAATGCTGTTATTATACATATATACAGTGAGGGAAAGAAGTATTTGATCCCCTGCTGATTTTGTACGTTTGACCAGTCTGTAATTGTAATGGAAGGTTTATTGTAGGTGTGAAAGACAGAATAACAACATAAGAAACCCTCAAAAATCCAGTGCTCAAATGTCAGAGCTTGATGTGCATTGTAATGAGTGAAATAAGTATTTGATCCCGTCGCAAAAGATGACTTAGTACTTTGTGGCAAACTCCTTGTTGGCAACCACAGAGGTCAGACATTTCTTGTAGTTGGCCGCCAGGTTTGCACATATCCCAGGAGGGATTTTGTCCCACTCCTCTTTGCAGATCCTCTCCACGTCAGTTAGGTTTCAGGCTGATGTTTGGCAACTCAAACCTTCAGTTCCCTCGCAGATTTTCTATGGGATTAAGGTCTGGGGACTGGCTAGGCCACTCCAGGACCTTCATGTGCTTCTTTTTGAGTCACTTCTTTGTTGCCTTGGCTGTGTGTTTTGGGTCATTGTCATGCTGGAATACCCATCCATGACCCATTTTCAATGCCCTGGCTGAGGGAAGGAGGTGCTCACCCAAGACTTGACAGTACATGGCCCCGTCCATTGTCCCTTTGATGCAGTGACGATGTCCTGTCCCTTTAGCAGAAAAACACTCGCAAAGCATAATGTGTCCACCTCCATGTTTGACGGTGGGGATGGTGTTCTTGGAGTCATAGGCAGCATTACTCCTACTACAAACACAAAGATTTGATGCTAAAGAGTTTAATTTTGGTCTCATCTGACCACAACACTTTCACCCAGTTCACTGGATCATTCGGATGTTCATTGGCAAACTGCAGACGGGCCTATACATGTGCCATCTTGAGCAGGGGGACCTTGTGGGCTCTGCAAGATTTCACACCTTCATGGCGCAGTGTGTTACCAATTGTTTTCTTGGTGACTATGGTCCCAGCTGCTCTGAGATCATTGACAAGTTCTCCCCCGTGTAGTTCTGGGCTGCTTCATCACCGTTCTCATGATCATTGCAACTCCACGAGGGGAGAGATCTTGCATGGAGCCCCAGACCAAGGAAGGTTAACAGTTATTTTGTGTTTCTTCCATTTGCGAATTATTGCGCCAACTGTTGTCACCTTCTCACCAAGCTGCTTGGCAATGGTCTTGTAGCCCAGTCCAGCCTTGTGTTTAGGTCTACAATCTTGTCCCTGACATCCTTAGACAGCTCTTTGGTCTTGGCCATGGTGGCTAGTTTGGAATCTGATTGATTGCTTCTGTGGACTGGTGTATTTTATACAGGTACTGTAACAAGCTTGGATTAGGGGCACTGCCTTACAGAGGGTGCTCCTAATCTCAGCTCGTTACCTGTATACAGTGATAACACCTGGGAGCCTGAAATCTTGCTGGTTGATAGAGGATCAAATACTTATTTCACTCATTACAATGCACATCAAGCTCTGAGCTTTGAGCACTGGGTTTTTGAGGTTTTTTTTGTTGGTATTCTGTCTCTCACACCTACAATAAACCTACCATTACAATTATAGAGTGGTAATTTCTTTGTCAGAGGGCAAACGTACAAAATCAGCAGGGGATCAAATACTTCTTTCCTTCGATGTATAGTAACCTTTTACACCCAATCAGATTCACCCTTTCAGATTTCTTGAAGAATAAGAAGTGAATGGGACAAGCCAATTGGCTGCAATAATGAAAACACATGAGATCAATTATTTTATCATCATTATCACTGATTACTGGATATTCCCTGGCATGAATTCCTGGGACAATAATGACAGAACATCATACAATGAGACACTGGTGAATCTTTTTCAATGTTCTCTAAACTTTTTTTTACAAGAACATAATGTTTTAACATCTCTTCCTCACAGCTGGGTATGGTATATCCCAATATCCACTTAAGGCAATATGAAAAGATCCCCTGTGTTTCATACTGTGACTGGGGAGGTAATAGAACTGCTCAAAGTCGTACACTCCATGTGGTTTTTATTATTCTCCCATTGTGTATGTCTTTAACCGCCAGAATGTTACTGAGCAGTGTTGTAAATGGAACTGTACATGTTGTTTTTATTATTGTTCTCTTGAGCTGGAATGCATGAGAAAAAGTTATCCTCGATATAAAGTGTAACATGACTAGAAATGTATTGCTGATATATTATAGTGGCTGGAAACCATACGGATTTGTGATTTGCAATTGGAAGCTCAAGGGGTGAATTGTGGTCCATTTACTGTATATTAAACATGTGCTATTCAAACCTGAGAGCAGTCTAAACTTAATGTCTGAATTATTAGGAGATCATAGCTTGTTTAATTTAAATTGAACCCATTGTGATAGCAATTCATACCTTTTTTAGAATGAACAAACTTTAGTTGGTCAGGAGGATGTAACTCTTGTTTTGCATACTTGTTATGGGTCCATCGCTCCCCAAGCAATAAAACAAGAAGTCTGATAACTCTATGCTCAGTAACTGGTTAGAATATGGCGAGCTTTATGCATTAGAGTAGGAACACGACAGTGAAATTTACCCTGGTAATGACCATGATATTGATGGATATACAATCTTTGTCTTTTGTACTGGTGTTTTTTACTGACTTTGTGTTGGTTTTTGGCCCAGGAACATTTTACTGTTGTTCTGGATGTAGCATTTACTTGATCCTTATACAAACACTGCCTTACAGCAATGTAAACTCTTTGCATAGGCTCAAGGATATGCATTATGGAAAGTGTAGGACAGGTTACCTCTAAATGTCTTGTTTTTCATAGGACTGCCATAATGGGAAGAGGACAAGGAAGAAAAAAGTATATTCTATATGGTGTCTGCTTTATTAGCTCATGTTTTTCTTTGCATTAATTTCCTAATACAGGTTAACTTTACCAAACTATAAACTATAACTGCCAAATGTGTTAATCCTGTAGCTTCAAATTTAACTTGGCTTTTTACACATTCTAGAATAAACAAAGTAAATCTAATTTTATTATAAGCCATTGTTTAATGACTGGTAAATTAGTGCCACCATTATGCCTAAAAAAGATTTTGCCCACATAGAAAGTGCAAACATTTTTATAAGCTTGGAAATAATAATCAATGTTAGCTACAACTAGTTTTAACTGTAAAACAGTTTCATAAAAATGTTTTTATATTTTAAATTAATGTGAACATAATAAAATTACAAATGGGTTGTATATTTTCTAGGCATCTGGCAGATGAAATGCTAAATAGCTCATGGCACGCATTCAGTGGTTTAGAGGAAAACACTTCTCAGAACCCAAGGATAATTTATTGATGATACACTTCATGCTGGGTTCTTGGTTTTCCACTGCAGTTCATCTTTGTCATTAAAATACTTGAAGTGCAAACTGAATTTGGAAAGTTTCTATTACCAATTAGCCAGAAGAATGAAGTAATGGTACATACAGTAAATCATTATAGTAGAAACCCAATTTCTAGAAATTTGCAGAAATATGAATTTCAAGTTTTCATTCAATTCAATCTCAATACATTTTAAATATTGAAGCATATAAAAACTAGGGGACATCTTCCGGGGACTAGCAATCATTCCATGATGATAGATAGATAGATAGATAGATAGATAGATAGATAGATAGATAGATAGATAGATAAATAGATAGACAGACTTGCTTAGGATAGACAAAGACTTGCTTAGGACCTTCCTGTTGTTCATCAGAGTACTTTTATTCAAGCTAATAGTTTACTAAAATGAAAAGTCTAACTACACTGGCCTGGCCCCCTTCCCTAAAAAATCAACTATATGTAGATGCAAAGGTTACCGGTAATACCTGTAGACCTTATTTACATATGTTGCTCTCATTGCTGGGTGTAAAATCACCACCATGTAAAGTTGAATCCCTCGGGATGCAGACCTGGTGAAATTTTATAAGAAGAGCTTTATTCCAAGAGCATCTTCTTATGAGATTTTACCTTCTCTGCAGCCCATGGGACTCTACTTGGAAGGAAATGTCACCATGTCCCATGTACTGCAAGCAAATGAAAGACAGTTAGGAAAAGCTTGATTATAAATTTATCCTTTGGCCCACAACGTCCTTTTTTTGGCCCCCAATGGAATCTTAAATATGAATTGCAGTTTGCCTGTCGCTGCATTGATATAGCGCCGCTACTACAATTCCCGGCATCACTTGCATCTATAGACCAGAGGCCTCTTTGCCTATGCGTGGCCCCGCATCATATTTTATAGAAGCAGGGAATTGTAGTAGTGGTGCTATTTTAGTGAAGAGGGAGTTCCAGGCACTGGAACATAACATTAAGCCCCGCATTAGACTGTTTTCTTGACGCAGGGAATTATAGCAACTGTTCTATTTCAGTTTCAAATTTGGCCCGCGACTTTGTCTAAGTTTTCGATTTTGGCCCACTGTGTATTTGAATTTGACATCCCTGCTTTACAGGTACCATTTCATTTATATATAATAGGTGATTTGGAGACAGGTAGATGGCTTAGCCCATAGAAGTTCCACTTAAATGAAGTTGAAGAGCACTGCCTTGGAACAATAAGTAAGGCCATATTATAGTGTTTTTGTGAATGCCCCGTCACTATTCTTAAAACCATGTTAGTTCTGTACTTTAGCCATTATTAAATAAATATACGCAGTTTATCAAACCATTCAAAAAACCATAAATGCTCCATCTCCTTAAACCATTCAAATAGCAAAATACTTTTTAAATAGATTTATGGAATTTTCGATACATAACTAAGCATTTGTAATTCTGTCCATCAAGTCCAGATAATAAGGACTTTTTCACACCTGCAACTGCAAACTGTGCAGTAAGTGGCTCCCTAGTACAAAGCAAACTGCTGCTATGCACCCAGGAATAGCACACTCCACTTCTGGTTAACATTTCTGCAAGCATTGCCCTTGTGGTTCTTCTCAAGTAAAACATGTTCAGTTTGGAAAAGAATGTTAGTTTTATAATGCAATATGTAAGCGAATAGGCAGTTTTTATTTAATGCCTACATTTTATGCAGTGCTGTAAATTAATTAGGGGTTGCAAATGACAGACAGATATAGACAGTGACACAGGAGGAGGGGAGGACCCTGTCCCGAAGAGCTTACAATCTAGGAGGTGGGAAAAATAGCATATGATAGGAGTGGGGATATGGAACCCAGAAGTAACATGTCACTTCCAGAAAATGCATCACAACCCAACCATGTGCAAATGCGTGCACAAAGTGGTGGAGATTGGAGCAGGCTTGAAAAAAGCTATACAATGCTGAAGCTGACTGCAAGTTTGAAATAAGCCTTACACAACCCTGCAAAACAACACAGTCTTCCTGGCAAACCTACTACCTTTATCACACTACAACTAGGTAATGGGGTAAAACTTGCTACTGATTGATAGAGTAGCAACAGACTGATGGGATCACCTCTCTCCTCTCAACATGTTCCTTATTGCCTGCAGCACACCTAAATGTCTCCTAGTTTCATCTCTCTCCCAACATAGTTGTACTGTACAGGGTATTGTAGGAGATTGATACCATGCCAAATTCAAGTGTCTTGCATTAGTTGTTGACTTCATAGTTAAACAGTTGCATTATTTAAGGTTTATTGGTTGTGCATCAAATACAACTTTTAGTGGTAAAGTTGTTCTAATGTGTGAGCAATTCCCTTATTTCTCCTGTATCTTTATATCTTTCCTACATCCAAGACCACAACCAAAGTCTAGAGCATATCCCAGATATGATCCGGTCTGATCCGTAATCTATATACTGGTAAACAATGTGTATATATATATATATATATATATATATCTCAAGGACTGTAGCCACCTTTAACACATTTTTATTACAGAAATGTAACATGCTGTTCACTTGTTCTAATTGGAGCATTTCCCTCTCTGTAATAGTTTATTTCAATGTGTAATCATTCCCATGTTTATATAGTGCTGATTTGGCAAGTGAGATCAGAGAATTTCTTGGATCAACAGAATCAAGCGGACTTAGAGACAGATAATCAGTCTGGTGCTTGTCTAAAAAATTAATGAACTTTACAGTTTTATACAGAATATCAAGTAAGAGAAGAAATAAGGAGCATCACCAAGTATCATTTGGTTTGCTCATTTTTTCTATTCCATTGAAATATGCTCAGTGCCTCTGCAACCCATTTTGTAGACCAGGTTCACAATTTAAATCCATGTCTTTTCTTTAACCTCTATGAACCACCAAATTACACTGGATTTCCATTCAATACTAAAAAATGGTATCTGCTCTTCTCCTTATACAAGAAAAGGTTTCTATATGGTTGGAGTAAGGGCTAGCAATCCTGCCTTACCTGGCACCTCTCAAAAATATGAAGTTAGGTTAATTGGCTTCCCCTCTAGAATTGGCCATATACAGTGTTAATGGCATAGGACAATGGTAGGATTTCTTAAAAATACTTTAAAAGGATGGAGTAAAACATATGTGAAGGAAATAACCAGTGGACAATAATAAAATATACCATTCTGATAACAACTAGAATATATCAGATGAAAAGTAAGCTGAAGAGAAACCATTAGGGTTCACTACAGCGTTATATAAAATAGTAGGAGTAAAAACATCAGCACACCAGTAACACATGGTGTACACAAAGGTTCTATAACAAGTCTTATTGTACCTAAACTAAAGGTGTTGGGTGTTTAGCATTGCTTAATGGTTGGTCAAAGTAGCAGAAACTGCAGTTTAGGGCTTTAGGGTAATGGGTGCTTACGGCACATGCTACTACAACACGTGATAAAGCACATAATGCGCATTACCATATTTTGAATGACACCCCAATGCCTTAAGTTAACAAAGGCCACAGTGCACAGGAAACATGTGCTTTTTTTTGCCAGGTGATGTGTGTTGGCAGCCCAATTATTTTTAATAAAATGCCAATGCAATGTATGTTATGATATACATGTGTTTGTACACTACAAAAAAATAAAAACAAAAAAGTAAATGTGCTCCATAATGCTTTTAAAATGATTCAATTACAAAGAATATTTTGTCAAACCCTGCTCACATGAGGCCTGCTTTTGTATTTAAAAAGTTAAGATATAGAAACTCCTATTTTCTTAGTGCAGAGGCACTCTAATCCCCCACTAATAGCTAGGAGCAGATTAAGAGATGTACCTACCTGCACATAATGCCACGAAGATTGCTAATGCATTTAAACTTTAATTTAAATGCAACTATTTGTATGTTTTGAGTTTGAACACTCTTGCAAATGTTCAGTTTTTTATTCTTTACCTGATTGGTTGATCCTTTTGGTTGTCTGTTATAAACAAGAATATTCATTAGCACTGTGTATGGAAATATGACCTTTTCTTATTTCCCCTGTGGGGCAACACATTTCTAGTGTATAGAGCTCCCCAAGGCTGGAGAGGATACACTTTCATCAGTAATGCTGGGTAATCCAGCAATTTATTTTAATAAATTGGGGCCATAGTCCTTAGCCTTGTGTAAGCTCTGAACTGTACAATTTTGTTATCACATGGCATGGGGCTTTCTTTCACAGCCAAAAGGAGTTTTGTAGAAACCAGTAAAAGAATTTGGGGGGTGGGGGTATATCTAAATTTCAACCCAAGACAAATCTTTTCTTAAGGTCTGTAAAGAGTAGGACAGGGGGGGAAGCTCCATCAAACTTTTATTTTGGTATGTGAGCATTGGGAACATATCCTTAGGTTACATACACATCATTATTATTATTGTCTAGTATTTATATAGCACCAACATATTCATATAGTCATGTCACTAGCTGTCCCTCAATGTCATGTAGTATTTGCCCAAGATGAACAATCATGCTCAGTTTAGGCAAAAATCTGCCAGGTATCATATTCCTTCCCATTTCTATTGAACAGAACAGAGCTGTATGTAGACCACTCATTCATTTAACTGAAATGGTTGGGAATCCTCCAAGTCCATGTGTAATAATGGCAGTGATTCATTCTGCATCATAGAATGTTTCAGTGAACGTCAGATTTATTACAATATAAGTTGGAGCACAAAGTGTCCCTGGGCACAACACTTTATACCTGTGCTTTTACTGGCCCTTGTATTCAAAAATGTGACCATTTTTTAATTCTGATTACTAGTTGGGAGTAATGGGGGTGACCTCACCTAGAGCAGCACCTTTATTTAAATTGTGTATTAACCTGTTTAGCTAGAGTTCTGCTTGTATGTCCAATTGCAGCATTACATCAATTTTATCGTTTATCTTGGCTTTGAATATCTTTTTCTCTCATTGATAAAGACTGTACATTACATTGCTGTGTGTTGGCATAGATGCGTTACACTCATACCTCTCATTCCAAATGTTTACTCAGACTTTTAGAGGATGAAGTGGTGAGGGTCTCAATTCTGTTACCAAGTGCTGAATACTGAGTGCTCCACTAACTTTTGGGGGCTATTGCACTTGCACAGTAATATTCTGACATCCCACATAACTGTAATAACAGGAACATCCAGATAAGACTACAATATCTATCTCAGTATATATCTATTTATGTGACTTCTATTGGGTTTTAATAAAATATTACATGTACATAGTTCCCAGTGTTTATTTAAACACAGATGGAACAGTTTTAGCACAGTCACATTTTATCTCACATGATAACTGCGTCAATTTGGAAAATTTAGGGTTATTAATAATAGCAACTTTATGCCTTGTGACAACAGTTACAGTTCCCTACGGCATACATGGAAAATGTCATGGTGACCCTGAGGTCTGGACATGTGTTTGCTTGCAACATTAAACACAGAAAGAAAACACAAACATCGGGTGGAAAATATGACGGAAGAAGTTGTGGCCTTAATAAAATTCCCCAGTCTGTATTACGTCTTAATAAAGCCAATATAGCGAGTGGATATGGACTCTGCAATCAATGAGCCAAAATGGATTGAGGAGAGATCCGCCTCAGCTGCTCTAGACTCACATTTTCCATTGAGGGGTCACTGACAATTAAGTCGTATGACCCAAAGCCAGAGATATGCATGTTTCTTGGCAGGAAAAGCTAACGGAAGGGAAGATTTTTTCATAGGAAAAAAAAAACAAATGTCAGTTCAAAGTGTACAGCAAATCTGGACTTTTGTTTATTTTCAGCTATATGTCTATTTTTAAAGTGGAATGTTAATTTTTTTAAAGCATGGTGCTATAGCAGTGGCTATGGAAAAAAGGTCACAGTGATCACAATGGTGACTATAGCAGATGGAGAAGAGGGTCTACATCCCTGGTCTTATGGACATGCCTTCAAACATGATATACTCCATAATATATTTCAGAAATGTCCATCTTTCCTAAATGACCTTTGTCATTGACAGTTGTTCTCTCCTGTGTATTTTTTCTGTGAATAAAATGCAAATCCAGCCAATTTACTTTTGTTTTCAATACCATGGGGAAGTGCCTGAGCTTTTGTCAGGTCTTCATTGCAGTCTGTGTCACTAATAGGAAGAATTCCCCTTCACTTTCAGAACCGGGGGTGTTGGTTAATCTTCCTAGCAGGGACATAGACAATACCAATCATGCAGTTTTAGTAGAGCAAGGGAAGGGTTAGAACGTCTGACTTCTGGTCCTGTTGGCATAGCCAGTTTTAGAGGGGTAATACCTGGGATTAGGTTCCTAAAGGTACCTAACTGGGAACAGGTTCCTAAAGGACAGAATAGCTGGGGGTTCAGTAAGTTGGAATTCTGTGCATTTGGAGCCCCCACTTCATATTTGCCCTATTTTGTCCAGAAGTGTTCCTGCCTGGTTGCTATGTCTCTTTATTTCCCATGACTTGCATGGGTGTCAGAGGGTGACAAAAATTATTTCTGGTGGGGTCAGTTTGCAGTGTGGCCTTATATAGTTAGAGAGGTTTAAAAAAAAGACAAGCAATCCATTCAGTTGAACAACTAGGGAAAGAAAAAAACATACTGCATATACCAAAAATAACAATAAATGCACTGTTGATCCAGAGGAAGGCAAAAAAACTCATACAACGCCTAGTTCAGTTTGCTTCAATGGGAAACATTTTTTTCCTGACTCCCTAAGACAATTGGATGTTCCCTGGATTGACAGTCTACGGTCACATTTATAACAAACTTTTATACACAGTTATATTCTGGTCTTCTAGAAATGCATCCAGCTTTTATCTGCCACACTATGAAGAAAACCTTCCTTTGCAATGACCTTAAAGTGAATAATTTTGAAGGGAATTATCTATAAGGACCATCTATATATTTATATAGGGTGATATAGGGTAAATGCCTCTTCTAAATAGATTCAGTTCAGCTAATCTCTGTTTATATCTGAGCCCCTCCATTCCTTTTATTAGTTTAGTTGCCCTTCTCTGCACTTTCTTCAGTTCCACATCATTTTTGTGAACTGGTGGCCTTACATGTATTTTACACATAAATTACTTACATGTATTTACATTGGTCTGCAACAAAAACCTCCAGTGGTATGAGCATGATTGTTCTGAATCCCAAGGCAGCTTAGCAGGCGAAAACACTCGCACAGAACCTGGAGCCAATAAGAAGGCAAAAAATTATTATTCTCAAATTGAGTCCATATGCAATACATGGCATGAATGACTATAGTTTAGATTTAACTAAAATTAATTTGTTCCGTCCATTTGCCTATAGGTTATAATGTCACTTTAAAAGAATAGATAACCCACATATAATTCAGAAAGACGGTACATGAATACATAGATTTACAAAGCACAATTGGAGTTTTATGCATTAGTCTGGTAACTTTCCATCAACTATATAATATTTAATGCTTTACACCTAGACTATTCTCACTCTCTGTACTAGGCAGTGGCTCCATACTGTCTAAACATATAGTAGAGATGGGGATAATAATGGAAATGACATTTAACATGGTTGTCACATGACTCAGATACACGTCTGGGTTTCTATAAGTGGTGAATGTTATGTTCTAACATGTAACAGACTTTTACCACACCACATAAGTACCTCTGTATTACATTGTTTAGACTCCACTATTCCACATATATACAATGCAATACAATAAGGAAAAAAACAAAGGTAAAAGAAAGGCTTGGGAAAAATAGACAAAACTTCTATGATAGACATGACAAAACATAACTTATGTACAGTAATTTAAAATTGCTTTGTTCTTAGTGTTAGATATCCTGAAGAAGTGGTAAACATCTGGCTGATATTATTGCCCTCTTTGTCCTGAATAGGAGATTAAAGGCTTTTTCACACCTTCATAAATGTGAAATGCACATGTATATTCCTGAAACCAATTTTGGTGCATTTTTAAGAAAATCCTCAAGACTGCTTGACCTGCTCATTTGCCTGAGTTTGGTTGTAAAATAATGCTTCTCTCGTCCACAAATGATCAGCCTTGGCTGGCAATGACTTTGTCATTATCATCTTCATTGTCTGTCTCCATTCTATGTTCACCTGGCCCAGAAGGCCTCATCAACATGGGCATTAGTGTTGGTCGAATAGCTCACTATTCGATTCGGCAGCTATTCGCTCGAATATAGCAAAAAAATTCGGGTGGTCGAATGTCAAAGTCGAACACCATTAAAGTCAATGGGAGGAAAAATTCGTTTTTTTTTCAGTCGTATTGCCTGCGGGTACAGCTAATTGAAGGCACCTGCTTTCAATTAGCTGTGACCGCAAAGTTTCCATGGTCCAAGAATCCCACAATGACATTATGATTCATAATGTCATTGCCGGATAACCTGTAAAAAATAAAAAAAGAACAAATTTAAAATAAAAAACACATACAAATAAATTAATTTAAGAAAAAAAAAATTTTTTTTTTCTTCCCGAATTTTTGCTGTCGAATTCCGTGTTTTTTGGTATGGGTCTACCCGAATTCGAATAGCCATATTCGGGTCGAATATAGGGACAACCCGTATTCGAACATCAACACTAATGGGCATCTACTAGGTACATAATAGTGTTCCATTAAAACATAATGCAACAAATGATGCGCTTTGCATGCATTTTCTTCCTGCAGGCTCATGGGAAATAAGCACCATAACATGGCAATATTTTGCACTTTCATGCTTTGCCATTGCCAATTACCAATACAGACCAAACATGCAGCAAGCAAAATTTTACATAAACGCAACACACTGCTCTATAAAATAACACACTGATGGAAAGAACTTAATAGATTATAATAAACACGAATGCTCATGCACAATGTGATTGTGCATTGTACATACAAAAAGCAAATATAAACAAGGCCTAATCTTCCCTACCATCTACCTTGATGACTGGAACAGAAAATGATGGTAAAACCAAATATATTAGCAGCCAAGAGAGGAGGAAATGGAAATCCTCCAATGCAAACAAACCAGTGACAACTGTCTAAGAGTACAATTTTCTCACTAATTGTTGTGTATCTAGGAGCCGAGATAATCTTTCAAAAGTCTGCCCCCAAAACTGCTATAGACAGATTTCTCCTAGGTTTCTGTGAGATTCTGCATGCTACTCGGTCCTTGTTTTAACATGATAATTTTTTTCTGCTCCAGCTACATATTTATATATCACATTTTAATTATTGCTCTGTGGTATTGCAGATAAATTTGTTTATACATTTGGTTGAAATAGACTGCTGTTTTGTTATCCAAGGATGGGAGAGAACAATTAAATGAAGGGCCTGTATAAACCATAGTAGAGATGATGTATGAATGGTATTTTTACCACTCTACCTTACTGGATGTGATACAGGGGGCTTCTGGAGCACAAATTTATAGTTACCTAAAATTTCCATTAGTGTATTCTTAGTGCCAAGCTGGTAAACAGGGCATCCATCAGCAACAGTGATATAATAAAGTCGTTCTTGTTATATACAGATTGCTAATAACTGTTTTTTTACGTAGATTTTATTTTACGTAGATTTTGTAGATCATAAATAGCCATTATAGGTTAATAAATAATATATACTACTGCAATAATAATCCCTATATCTATTTTGGTCAAGATAATTTTAATACACTTTGATAATTGACTCACTTTATATCACATTGCAACACGGTGTTTGAGAGACACTATTGACAGACACAAGTATTAGGAAACACATGCAATAAATAATTTCAATTTATATCTGTGAATGTTAATTAGTATGTCCTGATGTAATATCAACCATATTAATTGTATTATATTTCATGCATTACTCTAGTTCAGAATTTTCAAAATCCCCTGAAGAAGCCCTTTCTGGGCAAAACGCGTCGAGTACAGAAAATAAATGTCTGTCATTGTATATGCGTTATAATATTTTGTGCACTTAATCACCTATATTTAGATTAGTAGGTGTTAGAGCTAGGAAGCACAGAAGAATTGTGTCTAGATTAAACAAATATTATTGAATAAATCACATATATAATAGACTATTGTGCTATAGAAGGCCTGTCTTTTCATCTTTCTCTACTCATATATACTGACAACCTATGTGCTTTAAGGCCAACCTTATGGGGAGCCATATTCTGGGACTGGTATCACAACTGTGTTTTCAGGACAACCCCTATTGGTCACAATTTATGTTGTTAAACAGATTTCTCAATCTGGTTGTCCACAGTGGGCATATTTATTGCCTACCTTGAAGCACTGAAGTTTGACACTTGTATGATGCATTCCTTAACTGCTATGTTTGATGTACCCCTTGCCTGTTGTTTAAACATAATAACTATTGGAACCTACCAACACTAACTTCAGAAGCTCTTACATTTTATCAACAACCATAGGCATTTAGATTGAGTAAGTTGGTCTTCAAACACTGATTTTGCCCCTAAAGAAGCAGGTTCTGTGCAAAATGCGTTGGGATTTATCCTAACTATCACAAATTTTAAATTGTGTGTTTAATTTGGATTTATTTTTGTATTTGTATTTTTAAGATACTTTAAAAAGGTTTATTAATAAATTTTGTGGGGTTTTTGTGAGGCCTTCTTCTTCTAGACTGTACCATTCTAGGGAAACTATTTTTAGAGTTCTGTTTTGTTCTATTGTGGTGTTCCTAGGAGGTGGCATTTTGATATACTATTGGGAGAAGGGAACGCTGTTCTTTGTATGTTTTTAGTAATAGTTCATTTTTGTACTTTATCAGTATTCAGATACTGGTACTTAAACACTGATACAGTTTGCTGTGTTCAACATGCAGCCCACCAGGACTCACTGTGTGACCCACTGTGCTCCAGATCGCACTTCATGTCTTACTACTTTTCTGTGGGTAGTAACTCTTACTGACTTTAAAAATGTGCTTTTATTTTCATAAATCGCACTAAACCTCTGTTCCCTGGCAATATTAGTGACAATATTCTGTCTCGGGAATTAAATCCGAATTCAAACAAGGTAAAAATTAGGGAAATGGAAGAATGTCATCAGATGTGACGTCTGGACAAAAAAAATGCTCAAACAGAGAAGGCCTGTAGCAAGCGCATATATTAGTTTTTATAGTGGATGAGTGTAATTATGTTTGTATTACAAGCTGTATTTATCGCCTAGAAACGGGCATACATTTATGTCACTGTTTAATTTTGGAGCCTATTCCATCTGTGAATCTCTATGCATTGACTAGCTTCCCAAAACTGCAATGCTAAAAAACCACTTGAGCAGTGCTGGATGGAATTAATCTGTAGCTCAGCAGTGTATATTAATATAATTGTACAAAAGACAGAGCACGGCTGTTCTTTGTCTGAAGTCAAGAGGATATTCCAGTATTACATAGGGGATACCCCTACTGTAAGCCTTTGGCCTTTATACCCAATATGTTTATGTGCATTGTAGTCCTTGCTTAGCAGCGCTTTTTTGTCTTTGTGTTGTATTCTTATAGTTGTATACTTTAAGTATAAATTACCATTCAAATGATGAAATATATGAATAACATGCTCATAGTTAAAGAAGAAAAGGCTTGCTGGACTTCCAAATTGAAACTGGAAAAAGAGCTTTCCTAAGGGCCCATTCATATCCCATTGCAGTACATTATGTTAAGCATGAGCATTAATGCAGACTTTAGACAGACCATTGGCCCTATCCCAAAACTTCCTAAAATCATGCAGCACTGTTTTCAAATGCAGTTCAGAAGTATGTAATTTTACTATGTTACCGCTCATTTTTACTGAAGGTTGCAATGCCTTGGCTTTGGGGTGCCATTCAAAAAAACTGCAACCAACATGATACATTTGTTACCACAATTCATCCCAGTAGAGAAATCAGTCTGGGTCTGTTCAGTTAAAGCAGGCATAAACTAAAAGTAGAAAAGTCGCCAGGTGGTAGCCCTGACAAAAGGGACATGCAAAAATATAAGGAAGAAAACCCCCAGCTTCTGGATGCTTTGTGCTGCTGGTGGCTACTCATGTACAAGACACAGCTGCATGCAGAGCCAGCTAGCATGGAGAATGTTAAGTCCTGCACACACAGTACATTAGCCAAAAAAAGATAACAGAGATTGTGGCTTCCAGGAAAAAAAAATCATGGCTACAATCAGGTCTGTGCCATATTCAGCAAGTTCAGTTCTGCTTTAAAGCAAAACTTGGCAGTTATCTAGGGCAACGTAAGACTAAGATGTTAATTCATTTGCAGTGTTTTACTTTGGTTTAGAAGCGTTTTTTTGTTTTTTTGCTGCTAATGCATCCTATTGTGCTAAATAACAAGGACAACATACCAAAACAAGCTGTTGCTGCAAAATTTACCATTAATCCAGAGATCTCCCACACAGTACTCCCATGTTGTTACTTGTGATTGTGTGGGTTTCCTCGGACAAGTCCATAGTCATATCACTAACTGTCTCACAATTCAATGTCCCTACCATAGTTATATGTCATTACCACAGTCTAAAGACAATTGTGAGGGGAAGCCAATTAACATAACAGACCATTTTTGGGATGTGGGAGGAAAGCATAGTGTTCGGAGGAAACCCACGCCAACACAAGCAACAACATGCAAACTCCAGGCAAATAGTGTCCTGGCCAAGATTTAGGAACTAGCACTGCAAAGGCCGCAAAAAGTGCTAACCACTATGCTAGCAACTATGTTCAGGGGAATGCCTAATGTTTTAGGGTGGGAAAGAATTTGAAACTGTCAAGGTACTATTGAGGTCAGTGTATTATTAATTGGGGAGATTTTTCTATACTTCTTGTAGCAATTTCTACTTTTTTTGTGGCAAGTATCGAGAAGAACCCCAAATGGGACACAGTAATACAAATATGACAGAGGTTGCTCTACACTTCACTTACAACCCCCAGTACTTTAGCATATATTCTATCAGTGTCAACCGATAACATGTTTTTTTTTCCTTTTGTCATCCAGAATGAGGAAATTGTTCTATGCTGATTCATTGCCCGACTATAATCCCTTCTGTGATGTTAAATTGATGGACGATGTATAGCTGTGCTGCTCTCACAATTATGATAGCAGTGACTGTTGAAGAAAACCAAATTCATCAGGATTTTAACCAGTCAAACAATGCTATGGTTTTTATCCAGAGAAGTTTGTCAAAACATTTTAGAAGAGCTGGTAATTTCAAGATTTACAGTCAAATTATTATAATTGAAGTCGCAGCCAAGAGCATTTTGGTTGCTAGGCTAGAGTTCCAAAACAGACGCCAACAAAGGACTCCGATGTGTAAATCTGCAAGGAAAAGCCCAAGGATCACAAGTTAGACTGCACATGACACACACTGTGGCTTTTAATTTACAACAAAAATAAACTTAAAGGACCTGCAGAGAATGGTAACCATGAATTTCTAGTTCAGAGTTGTACTACAAAGTAAAGTTTCAGCAGCCTAGCCAACAGGTAACCATCTCCAAGCAAAATACACAAATTATTGATTAATAAATTTTTATGTATATAAACCCTGCTTTACAGAAAAGACAAATCTTTGACTTTATTTTATTCCACTGCATTTAGACAATACAGTAAAGCAGAATACTTTGTTGGCTGATGCAAACTACACGACCTAAAGATTGCAGGCAAACTCATGCAAGCCCCCATTCCCTAAAATTTCCAGTGCTTGTCAACCCAAACACGTAATGTGCCTGGAGAAGGCGAGAGCATGGATGGCTTCATCAACTTTCTGCCCCTATACTGCCAACCATGGAATGGCCAACATTTTTTTCTTCCACTAATCACCACTGTATTCCATCTGCTCTTCAGGTGCCAAATATTTCATAGTGTTTAGCTTTTATAAAAGCTGTTGAGATGTCCATGTAAGGTGAAGAGCCTCTCTCAGTTCTAATAAGCATATGGTGGTTGATTGTCCCTGGTACTATACAGGTTGCTGTTAATAAACCATTTTCTAATTTTTTGTAGACTCTAAATAGGACCCTCAAAAATCAATAAACTGTTTGCATATTCTACTCAAATTGATTTAAAATTTTGCATCAACCGGACCCGGACAAAAAAATGTTTGCTTTAACTGGACCTGACCTGATAATTTCTTCAAATTTTTATGTAAAAAAAAAAAAAAAAAAGTTTTTTTAATAAATCTGTGGGAACAAAAGTATTTTTTTGTGGCGTGATGGTCATATAATATCCACAAAATCTTTTAAAATTCTATCCAGACCCTTATCCAAACATAAACAAGCAACTTGGGTAGCCAGTAAAAAGGAAGTTAAGTAAGTCTGCAACCCCTTTTTCTGTACTATATCCGGCCATATGCATTTCAACACTGGGGAGAAAGGGTCAAATTATCCTTGTTCTATGTTGAAGGACAAGAACTTTCCTACCACAGGTATCCCAATAGAGTTTAAAAGTTTTAGGCATGTACATACTCTTTTAAAAGTACTTCTAAATAAACTGTAGAGATCCATGTGAACTGGGGAACAACAAATAGGGGCTGCAAATGACAAACAGATACAGACAGTGAAGAAGAGCTTGCAATCCAGGAGGTGGGAAAAAAAAAAAAAAAAAAAAATCGCACAATATGAGGAGGATATGGAATGGTAGGTAAGTAGTGAGGGTTTGGAGATGGAAGAAACGGGAAGGAAAGTTTGAAAAGATGGGTTTTGAGTGCTATTTTAAATGTGCAAAAAGTGGAAACAACCTGGATGAGGACAAGGAAGACCATTCCAGGGAGTCTGGCAGCTCTAGAAAAGTCTTGGGACCACGCATGTGATCCGTGGCATATAATATTTAAAAGTAATTTTGAATGGTACTTTTTTATACTGTATTTTGTGGTTACTGGTCCTAGAGGGATTTTACAAAGAACAATACAGTACATTTGGTGAAACAATGTGCAATGCCAAACATTATTATGCCCACGTTTATTTTCAACTTACTTTACCTCTTGCTATACCCGTCATCCACAATCCATGTGTTGCTCTGTTTTCCTATCCCCCTGATTTATGCCTATAGTTTGTGTGTCTCCTCGAGAGATGAGCTGTGCTGTGTATTGTTATTTTGGCCCCAGCACTGTATTCTGTCCGATCCTCAGATGCCATGCCAAGCGTTACACATAGTGTTTTGCTTTTCTAAAGCTGGTAAGATGTCTGTGTAAGGTGAAGAGCCTCTCTCAGCTCTAATGAGCACTAGAGCAGATGATAGTTGGCTGTCACTTGTACTACACAAGCAGCAGTAGAGTTACATAGAGATAGAATCAGTTTAGTTAAATGACAGCATATACAGACAGATGGAGCCAACTTTAACCCAACACCATATTTTCCTATTTATATAATTCATACTGGTTTAATTCAATCAGTTGCATTTTATAGGAGACATATCTGGTAAAAAATACACACTGCCCTGCCAAAAAAAGTAGTCCCATTAATATTTTGGTGGATCACCTTTAGCTTTTACTACAGCATGCAATTATCATGGTATCACATTGATAAAGTTGTGCAATGGCACAACATTCATTTCCGTCCAATGCTGCATTTGTCATGATTATTATCGACAATGGTAGAGCCAGACTGTATAAAGTCTTCTCCAGCACATCCCAAGATTCTCAAAAGGTCTGAACTCTGGTGGCCAAACAATGTGTGGAAATGATGTCTCATGCTCTCTGAACCACTCTTTTACAATTTTAGCAAGGTAAATCCTGGCATTGTCATTTTGGAATATGCTGGTGCTATAAGCCAAGAAAAAATCCATTCATGGAAAAACCTGGTAATTCAGAATAATCAAGTAGTCTGCTGACCTAATTTTTTAGGCACATAACATTGCTGTGCCTAGACCTGACTAGAGAAGCAACCCCAAAACTGCCCCATAGTCTTTGGGGACCTTTTCTTTGACAAGGCAGTAAATATACCCACCAACAATATTAGGAAAACACTTTGGTCAAGAGAAGGTAAAATACAGAACAGCAGCAGTTATACAATAAAGTCACCCCTTCCCTCCCCAGTTCAGTCCCACCCTAACATCCAGATTCCAAACTGCCTGTAAACGCCTTCTCTAACCCTAAATCAACCACTTAACTTGCTTTTGGAACACCAGATCAGCTTCCCTCACTTAACCACTTCAAACCTCAAACCAGCACAGTTCCTCAAAGATCAGCAAAGTCTGCACTAGCCTTCCCCTATAGGTTCGAGTCATTGGACATTTTATCACATGGCCAGAAATGGGGATACGTTTTCCCTAATCTCCATTGAGGGCACCTTGTATGAGGTTTGCGACATTGGCATTTGGTTAAAAGTTATACAGTCCCATGTAATTTGGAACAGTTGGGTATGAATGAAGGCAATGGTGGGCGCCAATTCCTGTTCACCATCTGAACTCTTATACAGCATAAGAGCTGAGACACGGGGATTGCTGCAGATTGAAAAAAAAAATGAGCCTGGACTTCTACTTATATAGTGTCATCTAGAACACCAAAGTATGTTGCTTAGAAAATTCTCTTACACAAAGAGGGCAAAAGAAAAGGTCGCCATTTAAGCATGTCTAACATATACAAACGGATTTTCCTCTTTGATCTCATTCCAGGCATTTCTACTGACAGAACTATTAACAGTCTATTTATCTCAAGCAAAGCATCTTATGCATTTTTGTCTTCTTAAACCACATAAAAGTAATAATGTCATATTATATAGAGGAAGTCTTTTACAATCTGTGAGGGATCTCAAAGTAAACAACCCTACTTGACTTGGCTATCTAGAGATTTTCCCTAACATATTTAGAACATTCCATTATTCCAAAAAACCCAGAATATTCACTACAGCATCCTTGCAGTGGAAAATTAAAGTTATGGTTTTGGAAATCGTCCATACAATTAATTTTAACAGGATCATGTTAATGTAAATTTTAATGAAGTGCCTCAAGCAAAAATCTGCCTTGGTCAGTTCTTAGCCATTATTGGAGTTTTTCCAGATGGCTTTGAGAAATTATCTGGAGAAAGGTTAGAAAGCAAGTCATAATATTTAATGTGTCTGAATTAAGTGTAGCAATGGGGAGCAAAGTTCCCCTCTCCCTGTCACTGCTCTGACTCCAGACATAGGGGAATGGCCGGATAGCAGAACAAAGTTAATTCTGGACTTCCTTGTTAAGGCATTGCCAAGGCCTGGGTTAGAAGTGGTCATAGAAATAGAAGGATGTTCTGGTTGAAAATAAATAAATAAATAAAAGAACAGACTAAAAGGATAATGGAGAGATTGAAAAAGTGGCACTAGACACTAAACACATCCATCAAATGAAAGAAAAAAACCCACACAAGCTCACAGTTGGTCCAGGAAAAGTGAAAAAAAAAGATTTAATAAAATGTGAACCATTATGTCCCAAAAGAAAAGAAAATCTTCCTGTTCTTTGATGATGCCCTGGATTATTATTCTACCATGCTTTTAATTGAATTAATTGTAGCTATTCATATTATTTATTATTATTCATATTATTATTAATAAAGAGTAATTCTATAGCAGCAACATATTACACAGCGCTGTACATTAAATAGGTGTTGCAAATGACAGATACAGACAATCACACAGGAGGAGGAGAGGAGCCTGCCCTAAAGAGCTTACAATCTAAGAGGTTGGGGAAGTCTCACACAATAGAAGGGGAGATATGGAGTAATGGGAAGTAGTGAGGGTTTTAAAAGACAGGAAAAGACAGGTAGGCAAGTTTGAAAAAAATGGATATGGAGTGCTTTTCTAAATAAGCAGAAAGTAGGAGTAAGCCGAATAGGACATGGAAGACCATTCCAGAGAGTCGGGGCAGCTCTAGAAAAAAAGTCCTGCAGTCGTGCATTGGAGGAGGTTATGAGTGAGGAAGTCATTAGTAGGTCATTGGAGGAGTGAAGAGAGCAGCTAGGGGAGTATTTTTCTACCACCTCAGAAAGGTATGTTGGACAGGAACTGTGGAGGAATTTAAAGGCAAAGCACAGGAGCTTGAATTTGATTATCAGGTGAAATGGAAGCCAATGGAGAGAACTGCAAGATGGTACTGTAAACCAAAGGAGGCTGGGAGACCACAGAGTGAGGAGGTATACAGAGAAAAGAGAACCGGTCCAAGGACTGACCCTTGGGGAACACCAACAGGGAGGAGAAGAGGAATTACCATTGAAAAAAACTTGAATGGAGCGGTCAAACATATTGGAAGCAAACCAAGAGAGCAGTGTCACTGATACCAATGGAGTGCATGATTTGTAGTAGAAGGGGGTGATCAACAGTGTCAAACGCAGAGGAAAGAGAAGGAGCAGGGAAAATTGATTTGAGACTTTGCTCTGTGGAGGTTGTTGGTCACTTTAGGAAGGGCTGTTTTGGTGGAATGGGCAGCTCGAAAGCCAGATTGGAGAGGGTCAAGGAGAGAGTTAGTGCTCAGGTAATCAGTGAGTGTTTTATAGACAAAGCGCTACAAGAAGCAGAGAGGGAAAGGTTGGGTTAGTGTGGGGGCCAGGGTGGAGGAGTGGGCACGGAGTAGATCAGAGGGAATTGGGTCAAGCGGACAGGTAGTAGATGATGAGATAAGAGAGGAATATTCATCCACAGAGGGAGGTCAGTGATGATTTACAGGTGGATATTTTGGAAACTTACAAAATAATCCAGATTGTTTTACATGCAATCTTCAAACACGTAA
Organism: Pyxicephalus adspersus; assembly: GCF_032062135.1. Lineage (NCBI taxonomy): Eukaryota > Metazoa > Chordata > Amphibia > Anura > Pyxicephalidae > Pyxicephalus > Pyxicephalus adspersus. Next base: position 24,695,623 of record NC_092862.1, read on the forward strand.
CCCCAGGCACCCATTGGAACTAATTGCAGTCTGTGTCTTCTCTTGCCCGTATTTCTCCACTTTTCTTGTTACAGAATCACGTTTTCAGCTCCCACACACCACAACTTCTGGTAAAAAAAACTTCATAGTATTAACGTCAGTTTAGGCTCCACAGGACCCACCAAACAACATCTCAATACCAACAATGTACACCAATGTTAGCAAGGACAAAAAAAAAGGGAAATGCTGTTACCTCATATTAATGAATATTAGGACATGCTTACAACTTGAGACTCAAAACCCTACCTCTAACGGAGTATTCACTGCACTTCTCAAAATCACAACTGGCAAAAGTAAACCATGCCAATGTTGGAGAATGATGTTTACAGATCTAAAACATCTGCTTTCAACATCACTCAACCAATAAAAATAGCATTAATAGCCATTTTTATAGAATTTCAGTTATAAAAAAACTGCTAGGTTAAGAAAGGGAAAATGTATTTTCCTAAAATTTGCCAAAAGCAAAGCAATATATAAAATCATAAAAAGATTCCAAAACACAAAAAAAGCAGTGCCTAAAAATGTTACGTAAAAATAATGACTATTAAGGGAACCAGAGGTAAAAAGTGGTGCTGGATTTAATGAGAAAATCAGCCTGCATCTACATGGGAATAGTCCTCAAGTAGGACTGAAATAACGGACTACTATAGCAGGCACACATGCTCTTAGAAAAAACCACAGAGGATTGTGGTCAGCAAAAATGTTTTGTCCAGGCAGAACTGCTCTGAAAGTCTGGCTTTTCATTTTAGACCCTAAAAACGCATGTTGATGAATTTGTAGGATGTCATGTTTTCAGTGATTTATGTGTTTTATTCCCTGGAACCACTTGATGATGTTAATGCAGCTTTTCATGGATAGATTATGTAAACTGCCGGTGTTGATTTGGCTTAAAAAAAAAAAAAATTGCCTGATCTTTGGCCTTTAACACCTTCTAAATCACTGACCCAAAATGGAGGATGCAGCTCACGTGTTCGGATAATAGTCACACAGGATCGTTTCAGATGTGTGCTTTGCATCAGCTTTACATTTAGGCAATGGAGTTAAGCAATAGCATCTTACATATTATATAACTCAGGGGTCAGCAAACTTTTGGCTACTAGGACAATTCAGGAGGTCAAGAAGGCACACTAGGCCGGACTCTCTCTCTCAAGTCCTGTGCTGATGGCTCTGCCCCCACCAGGAATGCCCCTGCATTCTGAGGAGAGGAAATGTCCCCTTACCCCGACTGCGGAAATGTTAACACCGGCCGCGGTAAATAGGCAAGGGAGGCATAACAAGGAGGCTCAAGAGCCACGGGTTGCCGACCCCTGCTGACTGGATCCACCAGGGGGGCGTTAGGCCAGAACGGCTTACTGGCTAGGCCATATCTGGCCTAAAAGCCGGAGTTTGCCTACCCCTGATCTAACTGAAAGGTTCAATTTAAAAGTTATGCAATAGAAAAACCTAACAAGGCTTTTTATTCCCTGCTATTAAGCTAAAATGCAGTTTGTTATTTCGTCAAACTGAACTCTAGCAAAGTGTGATTGAGAAAAATCTTACCTTCTGTTCAATTCTTCATTTGTGAATCACAAAGTTGTAGTCTAATATATTAGGTGGGGGTAATTCCCACCTAATATATTAGACTACAGGAGGCAGATGATGCCAACTCAGCCTAGGCAAAGTCAGACTGAATCTGTAGCTATACATTTTAACATGACAATGCTGTGTAAAAGCAGATTTAAAAAGCAGTAAAGAGATCAGGTTTAAGTTTTATAAAAATGAAATAAAAACATTGTTATAAACTGGAGAAAGCAAGAGCCCAACTGGCCCAGGTAACATTTCCAGTTACTTTCTTAATTCAGACCAAGGGGGTCAGTAAATCCAATAAACATTTGGGTAAACATTGTTTAAATCTTGTTGGTTATTAAGATATCAAACCATCCTTTTGACAAGGTGATGGTGAATGGAGTCTCATGTAACCTATTCCATTTTTACTGTCTACTACAACATGGCTTAAAGGCAATTTCAGATCTGCAGCAGGATCAAGCCATCCCATACAGCTATCGGCCGCTGGCACCTTGCTGGCCGCTCAGTTACCTACTGTACATTGCAGATTAGACAGCAGGTGGCAGTTAGTAATACCTTATCACATACTGCTGTCCTATTAATTCTCTATGGGGCTGCTGTAGGTGAAAGCTACATGTAGAGTCCCCTCTGAGGCATAAGGATATGATAATCTGCATCATGACCACACTGCCAGCCTCTGCAACAGCACCTTCAGTATGTTCCCAGTTCGATTCCTGTAGTATGACCATGGCTCCTCTCTGACAATTTTGTGGGGCACTACATATAATGGTTTCACATCTCCTGGGAATGTCAAGAGCAAGAAGTAAAACTAGAAAAGCAAAGATATAAAAGACAAAGTTTTGTGCAAATCATAAATTATTATATAAGTCTCTCTGACCAATTGGAAGGCTTGTGACAATTGCATGCAACTTCATCTCTTCAGCAACATACAGAAAATCAATAGCACTTTCAAAGATGAGGTTGCAATAAACAAAAAGATTAGTAAAGAGGTTAAGAAAATATCTAAAACTTAAAACTATAACCTCTCATTTGTAATCTCTTATTTAGCTTTAAAGTTAGACATAGAAAAATAAGAATCTTTAAATCGTTGCCTTTCAAGGTTTACAATTACTATTGTGCATTTCACATTGATGGAAATTTAGACATTTTCCTGCAATCTAAAAAAAGTCCCCTGCTGTGTTTGTTTGGGACAGATCTCTTCATAAACGAGATTAACAATGTTTTCACTGGGACTATTCGGTTTCAGTATCCATGGAAAGCTAAATAAAACACAGTGTATTAACAGATATTTTAAGTTAGTGGCATTAAAATACCATTTGTATTTTTGTTATGCCAATGTTTTTTTATATTATATTTGTTCAAAATGGTCTTCTCTTATGGACTGGTACTTTATGTAAAATTTCTACTACAGTTTTCCAAAAACATCACTGATACAATGCAGGGTTCGTACACATAGATACTTTGCATTGGCAGAACGTAATTCTCAACTCCCATAAACGGTTTAAAAAACAAATGTCAGGTTGCAGACAGAGTAAATCTCCTAGGGATGCAACTCCATATGGTATACATGAGAATGCTAGCAGCGTTGCAGGTGAAAACAAGTATGATTCATTTTGGCCTTATTTGACATAAGCAAATGGGGCCAATCAGTATTGCATTCCAAATTGTAGTCAGTAGAACCCTGCATACATTATCTAATTAAAAGTGTTGAACAGGCTTGAAATACCATAAAAGCAATAAATGTTTTAGCCCCCCTGAGTACAGATATATTTCAAATTCCAAAATATGACTACAGAGAGAGGTGGGACATGGAAAAGCCTTCTTGCCACTGCTCTTTCAGACTACACTGCAGTAAATTCTACAATTCACCAAGGATGCCCTTTTAAAGTGGAACTTTGCAAAATACCAGCGGGGGCAGGCGGTTATTGAGAAAAGGACAGGTGATGTCCCCTATACAACAATCTGTCTTACTTGGCTGATTGTGCTGGGGAACTGTCACAAAAGCTGAACTACCCATGTGAATTAGCAGGGGGTTCTAGGGAAACTCGGCAATCCTGGACTCCCTTGCGTCTGTCAGGAATGAATACGTCAGGAGGAAGAAAAGAAGGAAAATGGTGGCACCCTGAGATTGAGATTGGGAATAGGTAGTAGTAATAGGAAAGTCATGCGGGTTTAGTTCTGATAATTGATTTAGCTCAACTAAACCTAAAATTGAACAAATGAAATGCTTAAAGGAATCATGTGTAAAATATATTTCTTTTGAAAATAAACTTTGCAAATTCAAAACTCTGTTGTGTACCTACACAGCCAGGTTCTCTCATACTTCACCTTAGCTCCCATATGCACATAGTTTTCAATGCAGGGATGCTGAGAAAAGTAGTTAGGAACCTATTGTTCTTACTACTTTATGTGTCAAATCGGAACCGCCAACCCCCTTATTTAGGACATAAGAAAAATTAGTTGTAATGCAGTGTAAAAGCACATTTGGCTCATAAAACAGATACTCTGTCCACCATTTCGCTCCTTTAAAATGTTTGTAATAACCTAACTGTTAACGGTGCTTGCATGGCATCCAAAAGAACAAGCGCTTAGAGCGTTTAGAGAGATTGTCAATAGTAAACATCTAAAATGGGCAGATCAACAAGCAGGTACTTATTGTTCGTGTTACATGAGGTCCTATTAGCAAAATTGTCAGAAAATAAGCATTGTAAAATGAACTGCAAGAAAGGCTGAAACTGAGGACAGGCGACATCACTCTTTGAATGCCCGACCAAAAGCAGGGTCAAATGGTTCAAAATGTATATTAAGTTACATTGTCAATTCTGCAAAAAAGTTTGCCAACTGCACTGCTAATATAGAGATCTCCTGTACTAGCAGTTTACTACCCTGGGGCACCTACACTCGAACACTAGGTGCTGGGAGCAGTAACAGACAATAATTACTTTTTTTCTTTTTTTTTTTTTAAGCACTTGTCTTTTGTTTTTTAAAAAGGTTGTAAAAACCACATGTAAACATTTTAAAACACCCGCACAGGCATTTTTAAGCATGTGCAAGCAATACTATTTCAAGTCTATGAAGAAGACAGGAAAGGCAAACTGCACCCAAAATACATGCGGCAATGCTTTTACTTCCTACCACTGGTCACATTCTTCTGTTTAAGATTGATTTCACCAAAATGACTAAAGCTACTGTGATGAATAAAGACTTTTTTTGGTCCTCTTAATCCTTATTTAGAATATGTAAAAGCTATAGGGTGCATACATTGTACACGTCAAAGTGAATGTAAACAGCCAAACTGCATTCATTAAATTAAAAAACATCCAATCGCCAGTTGGTATTTGAAAGTCTTTTCTCCATAAACTGTTATAATATTTAAAGCTTAACTCTCAGAAGATGTGTTTTCCTTGCATATTCTTCACGTTATAATATTGCTTTACCTCTCTGATATTTTTATTTTATTATAGCCTTGAATTCTATATTTGTAGGTGCAGACTTGTCAGACTAAATGATGGGTTTGAAAACCATTCTGCTCACTGCTGATAACACACTGCACATACTCATAAAACTAGTTTCAGCTATAATATATGTTATATTGTACACTCTACTGGTTGTTCACCGACAGTGGGCTGACAAGAAGAGAATACAAGTAAATAAGCACACACTCACCTACTCAAAGAGGTAAAACTGCACTACTACAAAAAGTTTAGAGTAGAGATGTGGATTATTTTTAAATGTCTATTAACAACTAGTAATCTGGGAAGCTGGCTGAGTGTTACCAAGCATTAATAAACACTTATGAATGCAGTTATGTACGTTTTTGAAAAATACAACTATTATAAATACCTGCATTTGACTTTATTTCAAAATTTTTTTTAACTGCCCATTGAACTGCCTGCTTGGAGGCCAATTTTAAGTACAGAGCTATTTTCTCAAGACAGCTCTGTATGAATCTTATGATCTTTAGCTGTTTTGGGCTATTATTCTATTCATATAGAAAAGAAGGTATTAGCAGAATAATTACCTTCAAGAGCTGAAGTTCGTAGCTTTCACCACAAGAACTGTATGAGCAACAGAACTGCAACCCCACAGAAACGACTATAAATAGTTTCTTATTATATTTCGCTGTTGAAGCAAAGAAAAACATGCATAGAGAAATTGTTTAGGTTTTCCAAAGTGTTCTTAAGCTCTTTAAAGCAATGATACATATTTAAAAATTACATTTGGTGCCATACAGTGCTTCAGTTCAGTCACCTGTCTACCATGTAGAGAATGATATGGGAATAATCATTGTTAAAGTTGAACTTTCATTAAAAAAAAATAATTATCCCTCTGCAATTCGATACAAGTAGGTCCCCCTACTGTCCCAGATTGGTTCTTTCCCATGCAGAGGAATCAGCAGGCATCGTGATCCTCTTGAGTCTTCCTCTGGGTTCTTCTTACATCCCCCGATCTTGCATCTTACATCCCCCGATCTTGCACTGTACAAATGGGAGACCGGATGATGTTTCCTTCTGAAAATGCAAAAAAAAAAAATGGGCCCAATCTCACTGGAAAGCCCCTTCTGCACATGTACAAGATTGAGCATGCACAGAAGGAGCAGCCTGAAGCCTCCTGGGATAAGTGATGTAAGTATCCCAGGAGGCTCTGGGTTTCCCATTCTTCACGGTGGTAAAGAAGGAAGATTAGAGGTCCTCCCCTTCAAATTACAAAAAAAAAAATTATGAGATAAAAGTTAGCCACCCCTTGGGTCATTCAAGTTTTTAATTTTAAGTCCATAAAAATAATGCAGACTACTACTTTACGAAAAATGGCTGCCAAAGTCAGAAAGGATTCCTAAACTTGTAGCTAATATTCTTGTAGACCCCCGGTCTACAAGCTTTACAAAGAGCCCTCCGAAACAGGAAACAGCATTAAAAGCCCAGGTAGAGTGATGCCCTTTCTGGTCTCCAAAGGAAAAAAAATAAAAATTATTGGAATGGTGGTTTACAAGAAAATAGGTCAGAAAGTGTTAGTGATCTCAATGGCTTTTTTTATAGAAATGGATTACTTTTAGGTTGCTGTTTTATTGTATTTCTTTTCTTAAATTTGAGTCTGGTGCACATTGTGCATATTCTGTCACATAAGCACTGCATGATACTAGCATGTGCAAGCACACCCATATTTTTTTTTTACCATGGCATGCAAAATAAATAAGCTTTACTTTTCCATTTCACCTTAGACCCCACATTTTGTTGAGACAGATCTCCAACAGGCTGGGAACCCTGCTGTCCTGGAAGATTTCTAGAAATACCAGGCGTAATGGTTCTCTGATAACTGGATTTCTCTCCAATCATTTTCTAGGACAGAACATCTGAGAGGAAAAACAAGTATTGATCAAACCTTAGGGTAGAACCACCATATATAAAACTTCCTGTTGGAGGTCAGATTTTGTTGCAAACCTCCACCCAATAATGTCTAACATTTGCTCCCACATTCCCTGCCCAGGATGTTACAAGAAAGCTGGTTGATTATGCTTTTATAGAGAGGACATTCCCTCTTTATAGACTATAGAAATGGTCTGTCTAATTTGTTTGGCTTTTTTATTATACTATTATACTATTTAAGGCCTACATTTCATTTCAGGGGCAGCTAAACAGCAAAAGACAATGACTAGAATATCAGGCATGAATGTAAGATATCTATGATCATCCAAGGTATGGAAATTATCATCCTCAGGGTTACAAAGATTGTTAAAAAAATGTTGGTAATATAATCTTTTAGGTTCTATAGAATAGGGAAGCCACTGTAAGGATAATGGGGATCTGGCTTTATAATTACTCTGAAAGAATTACCAGGTATGGTTCTCTAATAAATAAGGCCTGCAAGTGCCCACATTTTTGGACTGTACTGATGGTCAGCAAGAAGGTTGTTTTAAACAATAGATTTGTAACTGAACATCCTTGAATCAATGTGAAGGTTGATTGTTTAGTTTGTTTTTTCTTTAACATAAGCCTTTCAAGTCCCTTGCCATTAAGCAAAAGACACCAGTTTGCGATTACACGCCAGCTGGTGAATCAGAAGGTCTGGTCAAGTGAGATATCCAAGGAGGCAGTAAAACATTCTCTGGGGATTTGAAATCCATGTTCTCTTGGGCCATCAGGGGTTATAATAATGAGGTTGCATGTGAATATATTCCACTTCTGTAGTACTCTGGGGATTTGGCATAGTGGAGGAAATGTATAGCCCAAAGACATAGCTTTTATTCCTAACGAACCCCTCTCCCAGGTTAGAGAGAAGTTGTTCTCCACCATCCTTTCCAATTGTAAAAAGATCCAATTGAAGCGTACCCAGTTTTTCAACAGCTGTTGGTTCAACTCTTATTATTGGTGTTGAATCAGTTCTCAACTGAATCAATCCAATAACCCAAGAAAGCAGTGCTGGGGAATCCTTAAGAAATTTTCTTCAATGATCAGCCACCCTTGGCTGCTTAGAGTTAATGGATCCATCTGCAAGTTATCCAAAAGCTTTTCCCTTTAATGTGCATATAAAACAAAAGGAAAGAAATAAAGAAGAGACCAAAAGGCTGGATGCTGAATTCTTTTCTCCATATGCATCTGATACTTCTGATGCACTAGACACATTTGGCTGTTAAAACTAATTAAATAGGTTTCCTTCAAATTGAATACACCATAACATGGCTTTAGGTGTAACATCTCCATGCCAAGATGCCTCTACTAACCGGATTTTTGACAGATTTAAATGCTGAATCTGCAATATCTCACCTCTACCCAAGGGAAGGAAGGATAGGAAAAAATGTAGGGTTTTAGGGAAAAAGAGGAAAAACCTTTGGCCAAAAGCACAAAAGCTAAAGTGAACCATGGATATTATACAAAAGAGCTAGCACCCAGGTCATGCACAGGCACCTGATTTATTGGGTGTTATATGTTGCTGAAGGCTATGGAGAATGTATAGCACTAGAATCCATAGGGAAGATGTCCGATTGCTAGTCATGCATGACTGTGAAAATGACTGTGCTTATTTGTTGCAAAGGCATGGGGTGCATGGGGGTGGAAGGTTGCCTATATCATCTTCAACTCTTTAGGTCAGGAACCTTTTTATTTTGGTGGGTAGAAGATTTCTTCACTTCAAATGATTACCCTTATTTTACCCTAGTCTTTTTCTACTATGTCCACATTTATGACAAAGAAACAAAATCTAATTAATTGAAGGGATAGGCAATAAGATAGGCAAAGTAAGGCTGGGGAAGGGAAGTGCTGGATGATGAACATTAACAAGCCAGACTAAAAGGTGGAATGACTTTTTTTTAATGCATACTAGGAGAAGCTCACTGTGTACTGAAATTATAGCAACCAATTGCAGTATGGGAAAGGAGCCTAACAACTGTGCAAATCTGAAGACTGAGTTTAACTCAAACCATGGTAGTACAGATCAGTACCGATTTGTATGCATTAAATTCATGCCAAAATGGTCCAAGCAACAGTGAAGTATGATTTGCATGGATAAGTTTATCCTTAAACAATGCTGATTCTCTCTTGCCTCTCTTTTCTCTTCTATAAGGTAAAGTGTTACTAGAAACAGAATATGTGCTACCTCAGTCGGCTCTTCCCCTTCTATTCCCCTGCTAAAACCACCATCAATTCCAACTAACATCCAATGCTCTGCTAGCATCACTCTAAAGCTATCTCTTCCTAAATTTCCTTGCACCGGAGAAGCCACTAGTAGGGCTAATTCCCATTATACCAGAAAAAGAAGCATCCCCAAACTAGCACAGGCGTAAGGGGATGAACTTGTACTCTGGGAAAGCCTTTTTGGAATGGATGATAAGGACTGAGTGGTACCCTGGCTCCAAGTTAAGTGTCAAATGTATTATCACTCTGCTGTAACTGCAAAGACAAACATGGTACCGAACCAACAATGACAGGCACTTGGCAAGGTTCAGTGAACTGTTAATTACCTTTGTAGAAGATTTCCCCATTTGTTATTCAGTACCTTTGGCCTTCATAGTTGAATAGCTATAGATAAGAGGGGTTACAGTGCCACCAAGTGGTAAAACACAATGATATTACAGACCTTAGCAACTTTATTTTACTAACTTGCATAATGTTGCTTCAAGTTGACTGCAGGCAAAATTAAATTCAGAAACAATAGTAACAAAAAAGGTCATATAAATAGTTGTTTACCTGTTTATTTCCTTCTTGCCTGTTCTTAAATTCAGATAAGCTAATCTTTTCTCATAAGTGAGCTCCTCCATACCTCATCAGTTTAGTTGCCCTTCCCAAAAAGTTTGCCAACCCCTGATTTTAAAACTAAAGCTTGAGTTACATTTAGGAGAATATTTCCTCTCCTCTAAAATGAAGGCCTGTATCACCAGTGGTTCTTCTATACCTATACTTTATACTATATCTGATCAACCTGTGCCTCCCCTATATATAGTCTTTTGGCTGCACGATCCTCTAAACAAAAACTTATCCAACATTGGTTCCACTATACCTCACCAAACGTTGCATTTTCTATTAAATGAAGTGTGACATCCCCACCCTCAGTGGTATCCTAATCCCTGAAAACCAACCCACCAGTGAGTTTCCCTATATCTAATGCAAAATCTGAGCTACTTGTATTTCCCCCGTACCCTATACAAAGTTTGATTTGGTCCTACTATTCCCCAAACAAGTCTGACCTACCAGTATTTACACTATTCTTTAAACAGTTAGACCCATCAAGGGATTCACTATCCCTTATACCAAATCTCAATTACCAGTGGTTATTTTATCAAATGAGAATGTACAGAGGTTCCTACTGGATATTTAGAAAGTAGCTCCAGGTGAATAGCTCATTTCATAGTAAAGTTTGACAAGGCTGAGTATCTATTGCAATAAAAGGAAGTAGTTCTTTTATTGATCCAGTTCATGCTGCTTGTGGGTCTGCAACACCAGTATTGGATAAAACAAGTTTAATGCTATAATAGCAGCTATGAGCTTGCAAATATATATATATTATATACATACACACACAAAAGGAGTTTTCTGATCCGAATGCCTGTCTCAGGTCAGTGACAAAATATTAAAGCCAGTTTACTGTTTGAGAATAGTAATGGCAACCCTTGTTTTCATATTTGTATGTTAAATTGCATACAATTTAATTGTACTAAACAAATAATTATAACACTGCTTTTAACGTAAACACTATAATTAAGACAATTTTTTCAAGTAGAGATAAAAAAGTGAATTATGGGCACTGTAAATCTACCTTCATATTTCAACGCTTCTACGAACATTCAACGAACATTATACCACATCGGGCTGCTTCCACCTATACCACAAAAAGTGTATCTAGTAGCTAATACAGACAGAACAAAAAAAACTTGTACTACAGGAAAGCCTGTTTGATGATGATGAAAACGGATATGTCCCCAGATTCACAAACAAGTGTCTTATGCCATTAATATTACTCCATATTAGAGGACATTATTACCAGAAGCATGGGATCCCTAACATGGTAGGGACCTGCTAACAAAAAGGGTGAAGAGCGATTTGTTATTGTTGAATTTATTGTTAAATCTGTATCGCTTTGCCTAGTGATTTACAGCAAAGCAACACAGGGGGGTCAAATTAAGTTCTTTATCTAGCCTAGAAAATGATGGACGTTTGGTGCACCCTGGGTGAATATGGGGCCTGTAGCCCCTAGACTATGGGCTTGTTTTCGAGCTACAGAGAAATTGCCAGGCTAGATCACTATTCAGTATGTTTAACAGACTAAAAAGGAAATACCACTGCAGCTAAAAGCGAAGAGTGGTTGCATTGTTTCATGAGGCACATATTTCTCCTTGAAGAACATCTAAATAAAAGACCTACTTCTATAAGAGAGAGAGAGTTGCTAAAGAGAACCTGAAACAACTAAACGGTCTACAACTTTTACACAAAAGCTAAAACGCACAAAAGATTGTAAGCTCCTCGGGGCAGGGTCCTCTCCTCCTCCTGTGTCATTGCCTGTAATTGTCTGTCATTTGCAACCCCTATTTTATGTACAGAGCTGCATAATATGGTGGCACTATATAAATCCTGTTTATTAATAACCTAATGGTTTCCATCCTGAAAGGACCACATTCTGTTCTGACTTCATTATTTTATAATCCAAGCCATAGGTCAAAGGTTTGGTGGAGGATCAAGTTATTGTCTGCTAGTTTTTTGCCAGGAACGCAAACTAGATTAGCGGATAATAAAAAAATAGGTAAAATAAAATTTAGAGGTATGAAAAACAATTTGACTTGCCTGGTTGGATTTCATATGATGCACAACACCAGATGGCAGCCTTTACCAACCATATTATCAAAATCATACCTAAATTGTGTTTTGTGGACAATATATTTAACAGACATTTATATTCTCTCTATATTTTATTTGCCAGGGAACAGACATGTAAATACTGTATATATGGTGGCTTATTTTACTTCTCTGGAACTTAGATTTCTCCAAAACAAAAAGGTTTCTGCACGTCTGCTACCTGTATTTAATTGCTTTATTAAAACATTTTAACTCCTGATAGTCAGTTTTCAAAAATGTTACCCATACAACCAGACAATTTATTATGCATTGATCTGAATTAAGCAAAACTGGATTGAAATGAGCTGTGGCACTTTAAGGTCAAATACTGGAAACATTTTTAAAAAACATGATATGTACATTATTTTATATATAGAAGTACAGTATGCCTATAGTAACCCAACTGTTACCATTGGAGCCTCAGGAGCACAAAACACTCTGTAGTCTGGCACCTATTCTTATAGTAATGTGTCCCTTCTCTGTTGCTTACAATGAAAAACTTGTCCTGTAGAATATTACCCCTATAAAATACCTGAAATAAGTTAGGCTGCTTTCTCCACTGGCTCTGGAAAGCGATGCATGAACACAAAAAGCAAAAATTAGTTATTTTACAGAGAAAATGTCTAAAAGAAAATTGTGCCTATGTAGTAACCTAAAATCTACCTTCTATCTGTAATTCCTCCTGAAAAATAACCATACACTCCTGTGCCTACTACCTTATAGCTGTATATCTGCAGTATGGGATCAAAGGCACAGCTTCTCTGATTTCTAGTCACAAATTTAGAGATATTTGGTGCTGCTCACTGTTCTCTTTGCTGAGGAAGCAAAGCCCAGACCCTGCCAAGATGATCATCTTTATAAATGGTCACAGTGAAGAACAAAGAATGGTAATTCAATAAGGGGAAACTGCAGCCGATATTGGCGACTCGTCATTGGATTTTTTGGCAGAGCTTAATTCCTCTTTAGAATTTGTAACCCTATTAATGTAAATCAATTTCCCAATTCCTGCAGTTTTGTACAAAAAAGGCTGAGCAAAAATCTGGATTTCTTTTCCCCCCTCCTTTTCTTTCCCCCTTTTAAAGTAGAAAAATTAATAAAAATAAAAAAAAAATAAATACTTCCAATTTTAAGGTCTTCATAGCAATATGTGAGAGGTATACCAGAATGTCTATGCAAACTAATTTGACAAAATCCGAGTTCCACTTGGCCCAACTATTATTTGGCCTGCTGTACTGCTAAACTCCATAGAAGCTGAATGGTTTGGATTTGCTTGTTACATTGTAGAAGCTGAACACAGATTGCATATGGTGACACTTTTTCATTGTACTGCAGATTTAAGTCTTGGCTAGACACATTCAGCTCAGCTATGTAGCATATCATTAAGACCACATTCCAGAAGTACTGTTTGTACTAAAAAAAGTAAAAAAATAAATCTGGTAATAAGTTGGTAATAGATCATCACATCCACAAAGGCGAGTGGCAGACCCCCATTTTATAGGACTTTTAGGAAGGCAAGGTAAACTTTGGTTGAATTACATGGTGTATGCCACAGCCAGACCCTATAAAGGCAAGCTCTAGTTGCCATTTCACTATCATTTGTACGGTTAGACAGAACTGTGCTGTTGCTATTCAAAAACACTTGGTGTTAACACTGCAGTTTTCACAGTAGTCAGAAGATTGGAACTGGGAGCTTAGAAAAATTTGCAGGCAGACAGATTCGCTCTGGATTTTTACTGATCTCTACTAGTCAAGTCACTGATGCAGATTGTTTCCACTGCTCTGTGTATTGGCACCTGTGTTTGGACACCGCATGGTCTGATACCAATGGCAAGCTTTCAGGTGTGACTGTTGCAACTTAGTTTGCATCTACTTTGTTTCACAGTTTATACATTTATGAACGAGTGACTGAACTGTGGATTTGGGTGACACAAAGTCATTTGGTAACTGTTGATAAGTTCCTAAAAAAAAAAAATCCACATTTAGATATGCATAGTTACTTTAATTTGCAGTGTGTACATTTGTTACCAAGGATTTGATGTTAAGGAGTTATCAGGTAATAATAATGCCTATTTTCCTCCCTCTTCCTCCAGATGTCACGCTTGGGGAGACATGGCCACTCAGGGGTGCTACGACTTGCACAAAAATGATGTGAGCCCTGAGAAAGGCCAAGGCACAAAGTCTAAGCAGTAACCAGGTCTTTTCCAGTGCCTCTAGTGAGGATGTTGCACTGCCAGTTTGCAGTCCTATGGGCACACAAGGGCAAGCAGGAAGATACATGGTACCAAATCACTAAACAGAAGAAATGTCAAGGAAGGCCGGGGCCAAGGCAGTAAGCATGCAAGAGAGGTCAGGTCACAAGCAAGGGGTCAAACACCTGGGATTCTGGAAACAGACACCAGTAACACAGAGCCACTACAGACATAGGGAACACAGGAGACACAGGTGACACAGGAATAGCAACAGACACAGAGGAACACTGGAACAGCACAAGGGAATAGGCTGGGAAACAACAGACTGGGCAACAAGGGGTTAACACAGGATCTGGACAGAGGAAACACTGAATTAAACAACAGGTGTACAGGAACTGCTCAGCAGAACTAGGGAGTTTAGCACTAGTGGAGACATGTTGCACAAACACTGAGTGCTGTGTCTGAGCTAGCTAAATAGCCGTGGATAATAAGGAGGCTATTTCCTGATTGGACGGCAGAATGAGCAAATTTGATAAAACGTGGAAGAGAAGGCACGCTCAGGATCAAAACTGACCGCATGCGCAGGAGAGAGGTGCCTGCACTTTACTGAAGAAGAGGTGAGTGTGACAGATGGTTTGCTTGAGAAATAAGTAAGATGTTACTAGGGGCAGGACTACTGCCCAAGCACGTTCCTCCTGAAGGCATGATCTCGACTCGACTACAGATTTACATGATAGGGGTCTTAAACTTGTTGGTCTGCATCCTGCTATCCGAGGTGCCATATCCCTGGAGCAGACTCTATTGGAGCTCGTCATCAAACAGCTAAAGCCCTGCCTAAGGAGCAATAGAGAATTCCACCAACAGAAAGGTAAACAGTTAACATTGACTGCAGGTTTACACAATTTGATCTTTTAGGCAAGCTCAGTGTTACAAGCCTGGGCCCAATTAGCAGGTTCTGTCTGCACTAATCCAGCCTCATCTATTGTCCGCTCTCACCACCTGACCTACGAGAAGTTACACCCTGGGGCCTTAGAGACAATATCTGCACTACTGGCAGCTCTTAAACACTAACGCGTTTAAGTTAAGGTGGAGATGACACACACCCAGGTAAACAGTGGGTCCATGAATAATAGACAAGCTTTTCTAAGTCTCAATTCAACGCTCCGAAGCGTCTTAAAAAGAGTCCACTATCTCTCATCAAGCAGTGCTCTACCAGCAGCTGAGAAGTTTAGTTGCTATTTCAACTGGGACATCAGTTTTGCTACTCACGTAACTTATATCTGTCTTTCAAAAGGACACTAATTCACATTGTGGGTGCACCATGAACCTCATTGAGCCCCCTATTGCAATGATCAAGTGTAAAACAAATAGGATGTTTTTCATTTACTGCCTTCCCTACCAAAAGTCACAAATAACATACAGCTGTAAGAGCGTGGGAAAGGATCATTTGGCAAGACCAGACCAGCCTCACTCACAACATTAAAATGGATCTAAACCACAAATTTTTACTTTACAGAAAAGGGTAGACAACCCTTTTATATGATCAAGGCAGAATGGGTGCGCAGAACCTCCCTGGATACATACGTCACGCATCCCAGGAGACTCCTGGCTCCTTCTGCACATGCTCAAGATCGGGCATGCGAAAAAGGAGCCTTTTCTTTAATGGGGGGGAAAAATCCCCGCATGCACAGTGAGATCAGCACGCTCTTTTCCTCCATCTGCGTCACCTTATCTCGCACAGTGTGGGATCAGGTGACGTACGAAGAAGGTCAAAGAAGTTGGTGGCGCCCCGCGCCAGGATGACAGTTTATTGGGACGATGCGGAATCCAATTGCAGAAAAGGTCCGGCGCGCGATTGAGGGTTCAGTGGGAAGTGTGTTTTTTTAATTTTAGTTTAGTTCGGCTTTAACACATCCTAACCCGGACATTTTTGACCTATCTGCAATAGGGTGGATCTATAGTAGGTGGTTGTTAAAAAAAAAATTGTCTTTCTGAAATCTCACAGAGCCAGCCCCCACAAAAACCAGAATCCTAACTAGATATGTACCCAACACAGTTTAACAGCATGATTAACAGTAGGATTACATACTGTACACCCAAGCCTTAAAGAATCACTCACAGCAGCAGAGTGACCAGTGATGTGCGTTTGTTGCTAAACTTAGCTCTGGTTGAGCTGGCTGCTTACCAACAGAAACAAAACGTGGGGAGGGAGGCTCAGTTACAGTGGGTGCAAGAATGAAAAGCCAAATCTATCTGATCCTGGCACCTTTCTGCCAAATTTTAAAACAGGTTTGGATAAACTTGCAGGTAATAAAGGAAACCCCTTTATTTTATAAAGTCCGTGCATTCCAGAAAATTTAACCTATGAAACGTATAATAAAAACCGTATTAGAAACCCTTAAATACAAACATAAAATCTTAACAGAATCTTGATTCATACAATTTTGCACGCTCATTCATTTTCTCAAGTCACAAGAGACTGAGAAACACAAATTAGTCATGAGCTAAAAAAGTTTGACATTTCATGCACAAGCATTGCAGTACACTGGCATAACCGATCAAATAAATAATTGAACAGCTGCTTCAGATAATTGCGCTTTAGTGAAAGTCAATGTAATTATAGGAGAGCAAAATAAGTAATCAGGCCAGCTTGGCTTACCTAGCAACCTGCAGGAACCCGTTTAGCGTTATTAATATAAACCTTTTGTACATTGACGATAAGAGCCTAAGGGCTCTTACAAGAAAGTGCTTTCTTTAGCCGAAAGCAATGGACACAGTTATGAATTGGATTTAGGTATTTCCTAGTAAACAGTACAGTTAATGCTATGGCATAAAACATTTTAGAAAATTTTACATTTCCAAGCTCGTGAGGAGAGTTGTGGGAAAGTCCTTCAATTGAATGCATGAATATGTACAAAGCCAAGTCAATAAGTTTCATCAAGTTGACCATTTTGATTTAAATAAACTGGTCTGCACACAGCCCTGACCTCAACCTATGGCATGAATTGGACAGTTGATTATGAAATGGATCTCACCCAAAGTTAGCACTTGGCCTTGACCTCCCATATGATCTCGCTGCTTAAAAAGTAGAACACGCCAAAATCTTTTAGAAATAGTCATACACAGACAAAAAGGGGGCCTAACGTCATTTTAATGCATGTACTTTTGGAATAGAAATGTTAACAAGCTCATAAAAGCTATGATAGTCAGCTGTCAGCAATATGGATCACATAGCGTACATGATAGTGTCAAAGGAAAGGGGGGAAAAAAAAAAAAAAAAAACACGATGTGTTCTAGTGAGTTCGAAAGTCCCTCTACCTAATATAGGAAATGAAGACATGATTCTCCAGGAAAAAAGTTTGAGTATGTGCTAAAGAGATGCCATCATTCAGTAAAGACACTTAAAGGCTGTTTAAAGCTGGGTCTACACGGATGTTTTTAAAAAGGCATGTAAACATTCCTACTGTCTTTATATGCATTTTTATTAGCGCTAATATAACGCTTGCCTTTAAAACGCTTAAAAATGTCTATGGGACGTTTTTAACACGTTTATGTTTCAAATGTTTAAAGACGTGGGAAAACGCCCCATTGGAAGCGTTTTCCAGCGTTAACCCGTTTTAATTTTTGAAACGTAGCAATGCTATAGATAATGCTCATAAATGTGCCTCAAGGAAACATCCTGCTGTAGATTAGCCCATTGGAATGCATAAGAATTTCAAACATGGGCTTTTGAAGCCTCAGGTTAAACACTGGGGAAACGTCTGTGTAGACTAAAACAATTGTACCTCAATTTACTTAACATTTCAGATCCCTCTAAGCAGAAATAGGATGACCCATGACTTACCAAATGCATTTATTATCAGGTCTCTGAAACGGAGAAAGAAGAGACAAGAGATCAATATTGGCCAACTACAATCTTTAATGATGAAAAACATTTAAAGAAAATGCTTATTGCTGCCATTGCTAAACTTTCTCTTGATGTGTTTGTAAGAAAAAATATAATGTAAGTGTATCACCAAATACCAGTCCCTGGAGAAGGGGGCTAAAATAGTTTACCACTTTTTGGGCTTGTTTTTCCCCACCTGCTGATCCTGGTAAAAACCCATTTCTATCCTGTGGTGACAATACTCACTCAATGCAGTGTATCTATAATAAAAAAAAAAGTTGGCTTGGGATGTTGCTCTTCTTATTTGAACTGCAAACACCTCCCATTATCTATTGCAAAGCACACCATACCCACTCCCAATGCCACCACAACCAAGGGCTGGAAAACGGCAATTAATTCTATTTGTTCACTTTGGTTTATATGTACTTTCTCACAAAAAGGGGGGAAAACACACACACACACTTTTCTAGCTTCCTTCCTCTAAACCAGCAGCAGTTATAAAACTGTTGGCTCCTACCGACACAAAATGCTGCCTCTGGCAAGCCGTATTTGTTTTCATTTTGGAAAGGAACCGGCTACAGCTAAGCAGCTTCAGAAACAATGGGGTTTAATGCACAACAGTTGGGTGGGACAGGGAAAAGTTATAGCGGCAAATAAGCCTGGTACACTCCGCTCAACAAGTTGGCTTTGAGTGAATGGGGTAAAATGATGCTGGAAAAACTAAACGTTGCTATATCTGACCATTGTTCTGCAAAAAGTGACTGCCTTATGCAGGATATTGAAAAAGAAAAAAAGGTAGAGAATACACGAAACAATGATAAACTGCTTCAAGCTCCATGTTCAGGGACACATTTACCTACCTGCTTTACCTTCCACTCACACCATCCTGTATGAAAGGGACAGACATTCAATGGCAAAAATGGCAGCAATAAGACTCCCATTTCCCCTTTCATTGGTTTTCGGTGTCAACAATAAAATACCTACCCTTCAATTTCTTTTTAAAGAACAAATAAATCTTCCTAGCATTGAATACTTACCTTCACACTCTCTCGAGCCACTTTCTCCCCATCAGTCAGGCTGGGCCTACACTACCTTGCTGGCTACCAAAAGATAAGCAGTTCATGCCTCCCTGCATTGGATGCTGCCCAGCAGGTGCTGCCAAAGGCCTCATAGCATTACCAAGACAGTGATCGTTTAGTGTTTTTCGTTTAACATAAAAGGCAGGATTGTGCTTCACAACAAAGTCAACGTTTTTAATTAGATATTATCTGTTGGATGTGCACTAAGGTAAAAGGATTAATCACTGGAAAATAGTAAGCATAGACTGCATATGTAATGAGGATATAAACAGAAACTGCCTTGTGTATGTGCACAGTACCATAACCAATTCTGTCAGTGCAGAAAAAATTTCCACTAGGATCCAGAATCACATTTTCATTGGCCTCGCTAGCAAATTAGCAATAGAGACACTTTTAGCAATCCTGATGTTGGTGACAAGTTATCCACTTCAAACATTTGTCACACAGGCAGGTCTTGAGCATGAATTTACCTGTAGATAGCTTCTCACTTTAATTGCTTTTGATGTAAGATTACATTGTGACACTGTGCAATGGTAAAAGATTAAGTGCTCTCTGCTGCAGCAATATGCATGAAAAGTAATGTACCTCACAGATTATGATTGCTCTTTGGGTGAAAAACAGTCACCTGTGTAGCTTTAGAGTCAATGTACAAGTCACAAGCCAATAGAAGACTAACTTTGGGTACCCTACTACCCCATATCAGTAACCCTCCGGCCCTTTCCGGGGGACCTCCCAAGCTGTATTTTCTGCTTTTTGTAATTTGCAATAAAAGCTCCATTTTTGTCATGTCTATATGCATTGTATATGGGTGCTTCTTTTCTCCAGATAATCCTCATGGATACAAAAGAGCAGCACTGACAATGTCCATGATACTCTGTACCAGTTTACTGTACATAAAGGGTTGTAGCAACACTGCATCACTGGGCAGGACTAATTTGGAAGGCTAATAAAGAGAACTCCAAACAGAAGGAAAACATTGCACCCAAGACACTTTTAGAAGAGGGGACTATTTATTTCCTAAATTTAGACTAAGGTTCCTTAGTCTGCATATCTAAATATTACCAGGAGTTTTACATCATGGCAAATAAAATAGGTAGTGGGCAGAACACTCTCAAATTCCTGGATTCCTTGTACTATACAGGACCAGAGCCAGTTCTATATTTTTTTTTTTTTTTATTTATTTATAGGTGGATAACCCAGGCAAACAATATGTTTTTTATCTCCTCCAACTACCAATTATGTGAGTAGAGAACTACAAACAGGTCTTTGGAAGGTAAAAATCTGAAAGTTGGTAGGTCTTTCAAAATTCAAAACATGAACACAGAAAAACTTCAGTCCACTGACCAAAATGACAGACGAAAAACTGTGTTTTTTAGCATATATCTTTATTAATACAAGCAGTTATATACTAAATACCACAATAAATTTGTCTTATAGCATATTTTCTTACATTTAGTACATACAATAAATGGAACTTAAATAATGTAACAGCTCAGATATGACTTTGTATACAAAACAAGTAAGTGCTATTAGAACACCCAGAAAAAAACCCAGATTCTATTACAGAATCTTCATGGACTTTAGAAGTTACAGCTCTATATTCAACTATGACGTTCCAAAGAGTCCACTACACCATGGGTATCACTAGTCCCATCCTTACAAAGTAAAATGTCTGTATAATTTATACATGCTACAAAAACATCTTAGAACCCTAGAATGTACAGGATCAAAAACGTTTAGTGTGTACAAGATGAATAAAAGTCTGTCAAACAATGGAAGAGGTTTTGCTAAAAACTGAATCTACTGCACTAATGTCCCACTATGCCTTGCCTTTTGGGCCAGGAAGTGCCTAGAGTTTATTTCTCCTGCTGTAGACTGGTAAAAGGGCAAAATAGTGATGGGAATTTATGAGAACACAGCTCGTTTGTGACATCATAGAGGAAAAAGTAACCTCATTGATCTGCCAAGTGCTATTGGACAAAATGCCCATTGCCCCTTTTACTCCTCTTTACAGTAACACTGAGATGCTCCCACACCTATAAACAACTTCATGACCCTCAACTTACCAATGTTTACATAATTACAACATACCAATGTCCACCTTTTAGATTGGACAAATAATTTCGTCAGGACACAACCGCTCTCTCTGGAGTCCAATGGTATAAATATTTAATGGCAAAGACCTACCCAAGGATGCCAATGGTTATTGCAAGACATCAATCAAGATTTCATCCAATCATCAAATCCAAAATCAAAATTTTGTTTATGGTGATATTCAGATGATGTCTTGCTATACTTGTTGCCGTCCTTCTGTAGGTATTTATTTATAACATTTCAGATATATTGGGACCTCACAGGGCACCAACTGAAACAGAGGTTTACATTTTTATTGTAACAATGAAGAAACCAGCAGGGTACATCTTAAGCTGCCCTGTAAAAATACCCATAAACATGCTAAAAAATAATGTACAATTTACGATGTTACACATTGCCATCTGCAAACATGGAATTTGATTGCGCAGTGCGATTGTCTAACATGTCATTTCTCTGTAAATCCATAAAAACAGAAGCGCAGAATTGGCTGGGTAGTGACATCATTGAAGCCACATGTTTTGATGCAAAGCTGTACAAAAAAGATGTGTGAGGTCTATTACAAATTAACTTTTACTTTAAAACTAGAAGACTGGCAAGTTCATTTAATAAACCAGTACAAACTAGTGAACACCCAAAATATCCATTTTATTAGTTTGACTGTGGGAAACGAATAATGGATTTCTTTATTTGTTGTTGTCGACAGTAATGTCATCTTAACTCTTTGCACTTGAAGAATATACCTATATGTGTTAAATGATGAATAGGATTGTAACAATGCAATATAGTTTGCAAGAAAAATACATTTACATGGAGCATTACATTAAATGAAAGTTATTGCATTTTTTTCCTGGCCAGTAGATCAGCTTTAAAACTAGGAGTACTAAACATCAAAAACATTTCAACCCAAGCTTAGAAGAAAAGAAAAAACAGTATTACCATTGCAAACCAAAAATATAGAAGACAAAAGCACATATAGTTGTGTAGGACGGGGCTTTGCAAATCATCAGGATTACATAGGGGTGTTCCCCCTCCTATTTTTTAAAAAATGATCTCCCACAATAATTCATTTACCCTGCTCGGTAATGTGGCTCCTTAATGTAACTTTTCAGTCTCATGTTTTTGTCTCTAAAAAGAAAAAAAAAAGTCCACTTAAAAGGAATGAGATATTGAACACCTCAACAAGCATATAAAAGGAACTGCTAGTATATGGAAGACATTTTCTAGTCCAGGTGATAGGTATGATTTACCCACTGCAAAAATAACATTCTTCTATCATCAATTATCTAAAGGGTTATGAGATAAAAATCTATATATAAGGTAGAAGATAGAGATTTACTTACTTAAGCTATTGGATTTGGTCATCCCTATTGATGGACAAATTCCCACAGAATATGAGAAGTAAACAATCAAGGTGGCCATGGTTTATTGGTGAATAATCTATTGTATGTTTATCATCAGCAGATGGTATCAAAAGTAGTAAGAAAAGCCTCCATCTTTTACTTTAAAACCATAAGGATGCATGTACAATATAGGAAACCTGCCAGCATATCTACAGACAACCTGCTAATGATGACTAGGATTTTAGCGTTGCAAGCCTAAGGGCTGTTCAGATGTCTTTCATCAATATTAGGTCACGGGCCTGAAAAAAGTGAAAAGGTCAACTCAGACCACCGCGTTTCACAAAGATATGTTAAAGCACATTTTAAAATGCATGGCAATGCTTAAACCACACTGCACAGAAGAGGACAAGACATGGTAACAACACAACACACATATTGTGTGGTATTCTCAAAATACAGTCTTGTGCGTTTCTTTGCCCGTTGTGGCATTAGCCGCACAGGAGGTTTTAAAGCTTAGATTTAATTACCCTTTTCCTTTCATCCACTCATAAAGGACATTGCTAAATGGTCTTTTCCCATTTTCATTCAATATTGTAGACCCAGTGATATCTATGCACTTTAGGCTACTTATGTTTGGTGGAAGGGGGATTGTTTTCAGAAACACCAGGAAACTCGGCCTCAGTACTCCTGATGCAGAGTGGAACAACTGTCAGTGAAAAAGCTGACTTTTATGCACATTGTATTTCAATGCTGATTGCTTTAGGTAAAGCCCAAATTGTAATGATGAACCCTTATGATTGAAATACTTTTAATAATAATGGCTCTGATTTGTAGCAGCTTCTGATGCATATCGTGAGAAGCTTACAATGTACTGTGAAATAAAGTTTATTGAAGGCCAATTTCACTACAACTGTGCAAGGCTAAAGGCAATTAGGCTGTATTGCAAGGCAGCCAATGCATCTCAAACTGTACAAGTTTCAATAGGCCGCTAAGTTAAAGAAAACAAACCCTCATTATCTGCATGCTTCCTCCACATCAGTGATATACCACGTACTGAATTAAGGATGATGCCAGTGCTAAGTTACTATGAAAATTCAGATTGAAAACGTGTCAGGTTCCTTTAAAATTTTCAGGGTCCAATCACACTTGTGTGTTACTAGTGAATATTAATGTGCGTTTTTTTATCACATGGCAAAGTATTTGCTCAATGCATGGGGCTTGATGAATGGTGAGCAGCTATGACGCTATCTGTGTTTTCACATGGTGAATTTTCAGGCCGTTTATAGGATATGTCCTGTCTAAATGCAACACAAGATGATGCACATGCATAAAGCCCTTTTTTGTTCTTTTCTTTAAGGAAACCAATGCTACACAAGAGCTATTTTGGAAGGTTTTTTTGTTTCTTGTTTGTTTTTTAATAAAAGATTTAAAAATCCATTTGCAATTTTTCATAACTTGTTAAGCAATAGCAAACTTGGTTTAGCATAGCACACTTAAGAAAAGAATACCTACAAGATATGAGTTCTAGCTTTTTGTACAGCATTTTAAATAAATTGTATGGTTATTATGGAGGCAATTATTAGTCTAACACAAGTTACACAACTATACAGTGCAAAAAAAACTGTGGTGTATGCACATCTCTCTGTATATGGGACGCTTCCAACTTACTGGTTTTCTTTCCTATTGTTGTCGGTTTAATTTAACATTACATCTTGTAATTACTATCAGAGTATACTACTTTTTATTTCTTTGACTTGGCTTCTTTCTCCTACCAGATGATGGAAAGAAACACTAACCAAGTTGCTCACATGAAAAAATTCTTTAATATAGCTGTGGAAGGTTGTTTGACCTGCAGCAGAATAAATGAGCCATCATATGTATATTCATGTGAAACTAATCAGGTCAGATTTGCCTCATCTGTAGGCAAATCAATTTATTCATCTCAAATAATCATGAGCCAAAGACCTAAGAAAATGGTATGCATTCATTATGCAGACATACATCTGACAAAATATTAAGACCTGCAAAGCCATGCAGTGTAAAAATCAGATTGGAAAGTAAGAACAGTGCATCTTGTCATTAAATTTACAGAATTCCTCATTATCTCATAGCAATCATGTTTCTGAGGCAGCATGTGAGAAATATGGCTATGACTTATGCATTTCCTCTGTAAATCTTCAACACTACATAGAAAATAAGGAAGATGTTCGGAACACAGCTTCGCTTACCTAGTACAATAAAATGTTCTTACTCCTAGTAAGAATAAATAGTCAATGGAAAGCTACTTCTGTCTACATAGTGTTTCGGGAAACAAATTGTAAAAATCTTGAACCAGTTATGATTAAAGACTTAAGGAGCCAAGAGATTATATTCACAATGCATTTTGACTGCTTCATAAGTCTTCCAAGTCTTCTCCACTGCCTTCCATGCATTGCTACAGATAAATAAGCCTACAGAAGATGATAATTTCATGCATTGCTATGTAAATAAAATAATGTCAAGCCACCCTCCAGTCACTGCAAGTATTCTATAAACCTGTATAACAATATTGGAAAGTGTAGGGTATGCACATACACCACAATTATGAGTGCTGATAAAATGCAATGGTTAACACCAGGAACTACAGACCTTAGACACTTTCTCAATGAAAAAGCGATTTGCATAATAGAGCACCATGGGTTTGTGATATCATAGGGCATTCTAAGAAACTAGAACTATCTGCATGTTTACATTGCATGATTCTTTACAGGTTTACTGTAAGAATAGCTAGATGAAGTCAGTCTGTGGCTTCCAAAATGGTAAAAGACACACTACAAGATAACAGTACAAAAAAATATATATGTACATACCCTACAAGTATCAAACGTTCCACATGAATGTCCCCTTTTTTTTTTGTAGAGCCAATACACCTAAAATGGTGAGTTAATCCCCAACTGGGAACAGAAAAATTAACAATTTACATGAACCTGGCTGGGTATTTGGAGTGAACAGACTTTGGTAATGTCACCATCTGTAAATTGTCCATAGTATATCTTGTTTGGGTTGGTGTCTGTACATTGGCAAACAATCTTGACGAAAAATTAAAGTCAGTGAGCATATTCCCTGCACATCAACGTTAACTTCTAACACAGTAAGGTGCATAGAATGCAGGCAATCCTGGAGCACAAAATGACAAACATTGTACAAAAAAGTAGAAGTACAAAGGGGTGAGAGGAGACATCTTTTTATGGGTTGTCCATGAACAGTACTTGTATGTTTAAACTAAACTAAAGAAGCTTAGGTTAGGTTTATGGGTCCTGATGTGATCCAATTACATGAGAATTAAACTGCACCACTATGATTGTGATATCATCTCTGTACATTCGTGCCAGTTCTTCTGGAAGACTAAGCATTTTTGACAGTCGCTCATGGTCAACAGCTCCAAACTCATTATTGCCCACTGCATGTCGTATAAGATGTGTAGCTGCATTTTGATCTTCAAAAACAGAAGATATTCTGGCCCTCCTATCCATAAGGAGACCCTGCATCTGTCCCAGGGTGACTTTGTAGCCTCCTACAGCTATGGGTTGCTGATGGTGAACACCGGTTAGGTACTCTCCCACAATTCTTACAACGTCCTGTCTGTGCATGGTCTCCCAAAGACCATCTGTGGCTAGAATAAGGAACTTGTCTTTAGGTCGTAACCTGTGATATATGACTTCTGGTTCCGCACTTAAGTATGGTGGAGTGTGGTAGTTGGGAGGGATGAATTTTGTATATTCATTGTCATTTAGTTGGTCAGGTCCTGACTCGACAACACGTTTCTGGAGGTCGATGCTCCATTTAAATTTGACATCTCCAAAAGCTCTAAAAGGCATGAGCAATCCTAGAAGTCTGTCTTGTTTTACTACAGACTTTTCTTCTTTTGGATGCTCTGCCTTAAGACGTTTCACCTCCGATTCGTTTTGAGCATTATGGTCATGAGACATAGTTACGGCAGACCAAGAGCCATCTTCCTCCTGGACACCAAGCAATGCTCGGCTGTCTCCTGTGTTTGCCACATGCAAGTTTACGCCATCTACATGAGCCACACATGCAGTAGCTCCTGAAAAGGCCACTCTTAACACCCAGTAGTTCAAAAAGGAGTTTGGATCACCTACTTGAGCTTCTAACGATAAGTCATTGTCAAGTCTCTTGAATGAATTGATCAGTGCTTCTTTGACATCAGTGCTTTCACCTGCGTTAAGATCAATCAGCTCCTGCCAATAGGTCCGTAAACTATTGAAGTAGAGCTTGGAAGCCTCTTTGCTAAAGTAATCATTTGGATGCTTGTGCCACTGCAAAATTGGCAATAGAGCCCGACCACTTTCCACAGCATGTTCAATCTCAAGCAGCGTTTCCTGAGGTAGCAATGAAACAGCGATGTAGTAGAACAGTCTCTCACTTACTGCCTGAGCACATGCACAACCAGCATGACCATCAAACACGCCAAGTAGCATGCCTCTGGTCTGTAAACATGTTGCCGCACTTCTACGGTCTTCAATTGGGGCATTTGCGGGTAACTGATTACTGTCAAAGCCAAGGATGGAACTGATATTCTTACCGTCGAACTCTGGCACTTTAAAACTATATTCATTGGCTTTTAAAATGCTATTGACCTGAGGAGGAGTCAAGTAAAATCTTTGTGGTGTAGTTACATATCTCCTCAATTGGGAACAATGGAAATTTGGCTGGCAAAACTTTGAAGCAAGCTTGCCATCTGCCAAGCATCGGCTGGGTTTCAGAGACTGATAAGCAGCCCGACAGCACAGGGGCTTGTGATGGCAGTAACACATAGAAGTGCATATCCTGCCAATCTCACAGTTTCTTATGAGAGGAAAGAGGAGCTGCGAAGGAACAGACATTGCCTCAAGTAATAACGATGGAGAACAACTTCTGCCTGGAAAACCTGCAAGGTAGAAAGAAAACCAGATAAGCTTTGAACAGCACAATATTACCAGATAGAAAAATAAGCAAGAAAGGTATTAATGTTTCAATTTTGTGAAAGTGTATGGTGTTAGGTTCAAATCCCAGCAGCACAGTCAATAGATTTCGTAGCACAAGCCAAACAATGCCACACAGCATATTTGTTCCACTTATAAATGGCAACAAAACTTTAGATGCGGAAAGGAGACCTACATAAACTATGCTTGAAAAGACCTCTGAATAATCCTCCCACTAAACTAGGCAGTTGGGCTACATGGCATAAATGTTATCCTCCCAAGACACTTTTGTGCCAGGCACTCCATCTGGCGGGTATTAGTGAGCCACTCTGATAAGTAGCATATGTGCATCTCCTTCCTATAACTGTCTCCAGGGTCCTGCATTAGACATCCACTTTCCCAGACAGTCCCTGCCCCAAATGGGAATATTCAGGAGAGCCAAAACATGGAAAAGACAGTTCAGAGACTTGCAATCAGTAATGAAATGTGTTGGTCAATCGGGAGGCTAGATTAAGAAGATAAACCAATTACTTGGCCAAATAGCAACACTTATACTGAAGAATCTGAAAGGAGTATGGCATTTTTTAAATATAACTAAAACAAACATGTGGCCCACAAAGTTATCAACCAGTAAACTGCCCTGGGAGTCACAGCTGGCACACAAGTCTGTAGGCAGGCACTTTCCAAGTGCCTACTGCTTTTCCCAACACATTAGGAGGTGCCTTGGCCACCACAAAGATAAAGAAGTGTTGTACTACCTGTACATTTTTTAATTATCTATGCAAGTATGAAAAAGCAGTTTTACCCCAAGCTTATATATTACAGTAGAAACAGGTGAAGTCACAAGACCACTGCATGATAAAGTATAGCAACACTGGCTGGGGTATGGGCCCACCATTATTACACCACTCTACTTCGAAATATGGCACAATATGTATTTCAGTGAAATTCCATAGATAAAGTGAGTCAAGTTAATCTATTCTTTCTTTCAACAGAAGATGGCAACCAAATAGTCAAAAATCTACAAATTTCCATTGGAGAAAGCTTGCAGAAATAAACACAAAAATAGGGATCAGCAGCATGAAGGTAAATCATGTTTCACTTTAATGGCACAGTCAAATATTTATCTGGAACCGAAAGAGCCCGATTTAATAAAGCTCTCCAAAGGCTGGAGAGGATACACTTTCATCAGTGAAGTTGTGTGATCCATCAAAACCTGGAATGGATTTCTTAAAAAAGTAATTTGTCATTTGTAAGCAAATGTTTTCAGTCCTGTACTTGATCCATTTCAGGTTTGCTGGATCACCCAGCTTTACCAATGAAAGTGTATCCTCTCCAGCCTTGGGGAGCTTAATAAATCAGGTCCAATGCATGCACACAGACCTAAATGCTAATTGACTGATGGTCTATAAGCTACTATTCTGCTCCTAACACCTGCCCTGCCTATGGGATTAGTCTAGCAACAGCCTAACACTAAAATAGAAGTATTTATCAAAAACATCATTTATGCAATATAGGAAATACAATAGCAAAGGAAAGCTGCAAACTGAATAGCAAAAACATGAACAACAAAAGATATATATATGCAAGAATTAGGAGTGACATCTGAATAACTTGGAATACTTCCAAATGACACGAGACTACTCTAGTGACATGACATCTGCAGGAACTCAGTACATGCTAGCCTAAGGATATTGCAACCATTAAAAAAATATCTAGGTTAGTGACAGTTTTTATTAAAAAAAAAAAAAAAAAAAAAAAAAAAAAAAAAGAACCCAGTAGTATACAATAAGCTGGACATTAGCATCAGAACAGTAACAAGCACAGGAAAAAGCAAAGCCAGGCCATATATCAACTAGAAACAAATGGAAACAGCACAAGAAGAAACTATGCATTCCTGGCATCTTGTTGCAATGCCTAGAAGAGAAGTCTGGAAAATAGGAGACAAGCATGCCAACTGTCACACGCAAGACCTACAGAGCCCAACTCGAACGGTGGAACTGAATGCTCTGTTAAATTGCATGTATTTTTAGACAATGTAACTGAAGCTTGCAAGGGAGGTTCAGAGGTCTGGAGGTTGCAAATATTACATTTTGTGCAGCCAGCCAACCTAAACTGTTGACAACTAGAATAGCTTAACATTTTGTTGGTATCACATTTAAGTTAATTAGGTTTCCAAAGTAAGTTATGAACTTAAAATGTTAGATGTGTAATGTTATTTGTCAATAAAAGTTGATATGTTAGACTTTCTTTATGCAAGATTACAACTAAAAGGTATTCTGTCACACTAAAACACATGAAGATAAGTTCAGTGCTCTCCCCAGCCACCTATAGCTGGGTGCACCACCCAGCATTTTTCAGTCACAATGGGTCACAATACAGGGGGTACCACCCGCTTACAATTTCTTCCAACCTGGCTTAAAAAAAATGCCTGGGTTGAACACTGTACGTGGCATGGCTAGACTTTGATGCAATGCACACTTAAAGATTACAATAGCTCCTCCAGTCATACGGCTTAAAACTCCCCTATTTTATAAATATGGATTTGCTTTTGGTGCTATAAACAGACCTTCAAAACAATAATACAAATGGTGATGAGATTGCAGTAATACGTATGATGGGGCAGATCCAAAATATCCAAGCTGCTAGGTCATGGATGACTGGAATAACTGGGCACACACTACCATGATGACATAAGACCATAAATACACTGCCTGAGGTATATCTGGTCATCAAGATTCAACTACACAGTAAGAAAAAGGCTCTATTTAAAGACTGCATACCATTTCTATTGTCATCAATGGCAAAAACGTTTGATTAGGCAGAACTATAAACGCATTAAAAAAAAAAAAAAAAGTTGTTTCCTTAACACTTCTCTGCAATTAAATTGCGGTTATAAAATGTTTTTTTGTGAACAATAACTACAAGACATGAGAAGTTCAGTGCACACTCCCAGTACATTCCCAGGGTCAGTAAGTGGCAGAGCATGCAAGTGAAAGTTGCATTATCAATGGCTGCCTGATGGCCAAATAGAGTAACAATGGAGGGAACAATGAAGGGAAGCACAGACCTGAATAATTCTTCTCCAGACACACATTAAATGTGTCCTCTGCGTGCTTTCCCCGCACAAAATAAATACCTGCCTCATTTTTACCAGCACACCACAAACCAATATATGTATTCTTTACATCTATTGTATTGTACTATGGGGGATATGTTTAACCTCTATATGGGTGTCTGGTTATCCATCCGATATGCATACACAGGGCTTTGGTCTACTCTTTTGTAGGAGCTGGAAGAGCTCTAGCACAAAGGCCATATCTGATAGCGAATTTGTACAGCAAGTGATACATTTTAAATGTGTAAAAGAAAAAGTTGCACAAAAAAAAATAAAAGCAAAATTCCATGAACAAGATTCAATCTCTGCAGGTTACTATTGAAAGATGTTAAAGCATGCTGGGTAGTGAATAGTAAATCTGCTGCACCTCTAGAACCACCAAGTGTTTAGGCAATTTTAGGCCATTATTAGGATATTGGCAGGTCACTGTGATATTTACAATTATTGCATTTATATCAAGCGATTGATAAAAAGTTCTGCCCAATGAGTGTTTTGAAGATTTGAAGCCTATTTATATCTATGCCTTGCAGTGCATTACGACAGTCCATTAAAAACCAAAATATTAGCCAAGCACCACAACATTCCTAATGGGCACAATAACTCTTTTTTTCTACTGCAGGACAACACAATGCCGTACTATGTGTTGCTGCCCTAATAGAAGCTACTTGTACTATGTGTTGCAAAGCACTATATCAAATGTGCTTTGGCTTAGTGCCCTTCACATTAGGATCATGTAAACTAAGTATATATGGCATCACAGATGTATTTATATCCATGTTTACCATGTATTGCATTCAGGACTGATGCAGAGCCAGCATAAAGAACGGCAGAAGAATCTGTATACAGCGCAGTCTAAACACCCTGCAAACCACCCATCTTTATTCTGCACATGGAGAATGTTTTAGGTTGCTCAGGATTGGCAGCTCAGGTGCTGGATAAGCTTTTTTGGCTTTTGCGACACAATGGCACGCTCTGCCAGCTTGGAATTCTGTGATGCCAGGAAGGCAATGTGTTCCAATGTGATACTGAAGACAACATTCACAATAATATGAAGCAGAACAAATGCTTTGGACTGCGTTCACGTGCACTTTTCTAGTTGGCCGGCCATCAGAAATGAACTGTTTGTTAGTTTGACAGTGACAGGTTACACCTAACCCATGATCAGCTGTAATGCTAACCACACACACCATACTCTGTTTACTGGTGATCCAGACATTTTTTTTGCCTAGGCACAGATACTTTGTGATCTGCAAACCGCAGCAGTATGGTTTCTCTGCCAAAAAAAAAAAAAAAAAATTCAGAAATTTTCTGGACCCAACCCTAGCGCTCCATGGTTACCCGCTACTAACAATACAAGCATTTTGTGCACGTAATGCTAAAAAAAGTTATATTTATACTACCATAATTTGTTAAGAATTAGTAAACTACTTCTGCATGTATCAGGAGTGTCCTGCATGCCAGTTCTAGGTTAGTGATCTGCCCTGTCACAAGGGAAAATGCTAATTTTGTCTAAGTAGTAACAGAGAAGGTGAAATGTATTTCTTACTCTAGTAGACTTCCAAACTTCCCGACCAGTTACATTGCTCAGATATCATCATTTACAATGCAGGTCTCGTGGCCGGTTCACATTCCAGAAGTGCAAGTCGCTAGGCGAGTGAGAAACAATGCAAGTAGTTCACCTTTTTCACCATCAAAACACATGGCCCATACAAAACACGTTTAACCCCCCTAGTGTTCTAATTCTGTCAGTTTTTTTGATGCAAAAAGTGATCCTATTTTTTTTGCATAGAAATTGTTGTTTGTATTGTGGGCCTGTAATTCTTAGGATTAACTCCCGGGTATGATAATTATATTATAATCATAAAATATATTATAATAATTATAATAAAATAATGAAATAATAGACCACAACAATGTATATTATCAAAAAAACTAATTTATCAAAAAATGTCAAACGGTCAGGGATAATAGTGGGCAAAATGTAAGTCAGGGCACTGAGCAATGATGTTTGGTGCACTAAAATATGTACTTTAATATATGTTGTGTGGTGTTTTTTACTGCAATAACCATTTAAAAGCAGATTACATTGTAATCAGCTTTTAAATTTCCCGAATACATCACAAGTTGCATCATCGGGAAGATGACATCATCAGCAGGGAGATGCAAAGCACAATGCAGACCTTCTGCATTGTGCATCGCATCTTCCAGGTGATGCGAGCAGCAATAGTAAATTCTGGGGTAGGTGCCAGCGGTGATTTCCCGCTGGCACCACCCCCCGAATTTACTATTGCTGCTCGCATCAGCAGATAGATGTGATGAACAATGCAGAGGTCCTGCATTGTGCTTCGCATCTCACTGCTGATGCGAGCAGCGACGTGGCCAGGACCCCGGGTTGTATTTAAAAGCAGATTACTCGGTAATCTGCTTTTAAATTTCCCGCCCGGCCACGGGTCCCAATTCAGAAATGTCCCAGCATCACAGCGGGACCATCAGATAAGGGGGGCTTCTAAAGTTACCCCGAGTGTGACTCGGGATTACCGCTTTTTGCAAGTAAATACCACCCAGAGTCACACCCGGGATTACCATTAGGGGGGTTAATACGGACCCATCACCAAAATGTTCACAATGTAGATAACCCTTTCATATAATCATATAAGGCAAAGGTTAGCACAGCCTCCAGAAATATCTATGCCACAGATACTTGAAGGCATCGGATTGCTCCTTCTGCGCATGCCAAACTTACCCGGGCTCATGCATGTCCAGTGGCTCTGTGAAAGGAAAGGTGTGTATGGTATCCCCCCCCCCCCCCCCATTTTAAATAAAGTGCAGTTTTAAGCTTTGCGGTGTGAAGGGATGCCACTACAAGGATATCTATTTTGTGTCTTCAGCCTTGAATTGACCATAAGAGTCACAAAAAGCACAATTTACACAAAATATATCAAATACACACTTACCCTTTTATGCATTCCAGCGACATCTTGTATTCTTCAGCAGCCTTCTCACCTTCTCTATACTCCTGCACTGCCATCTTCAGTACTGGTAGAGCTCCTTCCTCTTGTTCTATGGCAACCCAACATCAAGCAAGACAGCAGCAGCGCTTACTTCCCCTGACAACTATCAGCCAATGGGAGCACTTCCACTGTAACTTTCAAAACTTGCGTATACCATTAACCCTGGAAGTGCACAGCCAGGAATAAAAACATTGGAGAAGGAAAACTCCCCGTTGTATATTTCCTTCCATGGAATGAAGGATGGAGAATGAAGCAAACTATCCCAGTATTCACAGCTCCGGATGTCTCCTAACAAAAACTCAGATGTTTTTATAAAAAATGTAAGCCTATCTTTTCTGCCACATTTTAATATTAAACAGGATTTATATAGTGCCAATATATTACGCAGCGCTGTGTAAGTAGGATTCTTGCATGCAAGGAAAGAATGTTTAGTCGTCACAAAGCTGACAATCTACCTAGTTTGTTCAATCATTACATCTCAGAGTATAAATAAATGCCTTCATGTAATTCCACCAGCCAGGTTGGATATTCTTCATGTATCTGCAAATTCCAGGCCTGCTGCATGGACATAAAGGATGGACGATAGGACCATGTGGAAACCTTTCATATGTAGAGGCCATCATTCTTAGGGAAATATGATTGTATACAGATCTGCATCCCCAGGGAACCTGCTAGTAAGTATACAAGATCCATAGAGCAGGGTCAGACCTGCAGCGGGATCAAATGATCCTATGCAGCTCCCAGCAGCTGGCAGATAGTCACTGGTACCACAGAACTGGCTCTTAAAGAACCAGCATCTGCAGATTTCATAGTGGGAGCACGGAGTTGTACTGAACTAATCATGGCAGCCCCTATTCATTCTTTATGGAGATGCCTTGGTAGAAGCTACTTGTAGCCACTTGTGCTAATATACACACAATTTTACAGTACATAAATGTTACACAATGGGGTTCCTACAAAAACCCTACACACAGAAAAGGGGGGGGGGTCCTGCAAATATCCTACACACAGAAATAAGGGTCCCCTGCAAATATCCTACACACAGAAAGGGGAGGGGGTCCTGCAATTCATCCTACACACAGAATGGGGAGGGGGTCCTGCAATTCATCCTACACACAGAATGGGGAGGGGGTCCTGCAATTCACATACAGAGCTGCACCAGCCCCCTCTTTCCCTGCGATGTGTTTTGGGGGTGCCCGGTGTTGCAATGTAGGAGGGAGGAGGATACATACCGATCCGCCTGGGCCCGGGGCACACACACATTCTCCTGTCACAACAAGCTGCGAACATCCACAAGCGGCAGCCGCCCGGCGGACAGGACAGAGCTTTGGAGGAGAAACAGGGAGACAGTCCGACATGGAAGACACACAAGAGATAGCAGCAGAGACGCACAGACAGTCACTCGGGTGTACCTGCGGCCCCCCTTCAGCCTTAGCGGCACAGCCCACCATCCATGGCGATAGCGCAGCACCCCGGACACCGCACACAGCGCGCTGCGGCCGAGCAGCCCAAATCTCCGTGACGTCACAACCAGCGATTGTCCTTCACAGGCTTCTATGTTCTGAAATGGAACGCAGACTGTTCGCCACACCCTCCTTTCAGCCAATGGCAGAGCCCACTTGTCAGCCAAGCACGCCCCGCTGTTTTGTGATTGGCTGATGGGGTACTTATGTTTCCGCCCTTCCTCTGGCGGCTCTTTGAAGTGAGGTGACAGAGTGCGGGTTGTAGGCGGGAGATAGACAGGCTGAGGGCGCAGAGTGACAGGCTGAGGGCGCAGAGTGACAGCCCAGAGATGGGGAATTGGGGCTACAATGTGTTCAGGCTGGGTGACTAAAGCACAATATTAGGGGACTGGGGACAACAGGCGGGTACTGCTGGGAAACGTGGTCATGGTAACAGTTGACCCTTTCTCTGGGTGCAAGGCCTAGTACACATCACCCTTCCCAGCACTTCTCTTTTGCTGCATCTCTTTGTAGTTCTCTTCATTGTCTTCCCTTTCACCTTATAATCATTGAAACTCAATTCAAACTTCTGTGCTTTGCCTTCAAATCCCTATACAGTTCTTGTCCCACTTACCATTCTGACCTGGTAACAAAAAAATACTCCCCCAGCTGCTCTCTTTGCTCTTTCTAATGATTTCCTCACTCAAAACCTTCTCAAAAAGAATTTTCTAGAGTTGCCCCAATTCTCTGGAATGGTCTTCATCCTATTCGGCTTGCTCCTACCTTCTGCTCATTTAAAAGAGCACTCAAACCCATCTTAAAACTTGCCCACATCTCTTCTGTCTCCTAAACTCTTCTTACTTCCCGTTGTGAAATTGGGTATAACATTAATTCCTGATCTCCCAATAAATGTAAAGGTCTTTTGTCTTTGAAAATAGACCAGGGTCATAAATTTCCCCTTATCAGATATTTCTTGATCTGACAACCAGCATCCTTCCAGACCCTCGTGTTTACAGCACCCATTGTAAAAGTTGGAGTTTTGTGTCCCCAGGTGTCAGAAAGCTCAGATAAGGCAGTAGAGTGGCCCCTGCTTGAACTCTGAGATGTATTCTGAACCCCATTTATTAATAATCTTTGTATTTCCAATAAACCATTCTGTATAAAATAGTAGCTGGCTGATTTGTAATTGGATCGTTATGGTGAGCATTTGAGACCAAAAACTCCTAGGCCTTAGGAAAGCCTGAAAACCATATGTAGCCTGTTCTGGTGAACCATAAGTCCCAGACATGCCTAGTTTGGTCTCTGTGAACTCCTTATTTTGTGGTGATTTGGCATTTCATAAAACCTTTACTTATGAAATTAATAATAATGGCTAGAACAAGGGCATTTTTGAAGTGTCCACAGAGCATCATAACCCATGTGGAGACAGCCCCCACCGCGCTGTCATTGGATTGTCCTATTAGACCTATCTCTGTGGTTGGCATGAAAAAGCCATGTAAGCCTATCAGAGACAGCTCTCACTGACATTATCTTGTTGCTAAGAACAACAGCACTGACACATTGAGCGCTGCAGGGAGCCCAGTGACTCTAGCTAATAACTTGGACTTTACACAGCAGCCTGGACCAGAAATGCCAAATAAAAACTGCAGCTTCAATCTACAGCCGCTGGCCAGCTAAGAATGTTCTGGTACCTTCTCTTCCCGGTCAGCTGGCTTCACATTTATAGAAGTAGCTTTAGGTACTTCCTTCTTGGCTGCAATACATCAGAAATGAATATCAACCCTGCACCCAGCTAGGATGATTTCTCTTCATTTCCTGTCCTAAATATGCAACAAGAATAGAGATAAAATCTCTCCAAAATGAAAAGTATTTATAATTGCCCTCAGGGGCAATTGTTGCCATTGCAGGATTTTCCTACCTATTAGTCTGATGACGCCTCACAGTGTTGGATTTCCTTTTCATTTTATTAATGACAACAGTCACCAAAACAAAGGCGATAAATCTCCCCAATGGAGACAGTCAGCAACACATGCTTGATAAATAAACATATACTTTAAAGCAGAACTAAAATTTCACTGAAAAAGTTGGATCAGGCCAGTCATAATTGCAGAAAGGGACAAGCGATGTTTCCACTGTAACCTGCATGGAATTGTCCAGGCCTACCTTCACTTGCCAGACCAGAATGAACTCACTTTCACCTGTAGACAAGTTACATCATCCCATCCGGGCCAATCAGAATGCAAGGAGGAAGAGAAGAAGAAGCTGCGATAGAGAACAATAACTGTGTACTGTAGTCTTCTTCATGGGTAAATAAGGCATCCCCCTGAAAATAAGCCCTAGAGCATATTTTGGCCTTCAAAAAAAAATAAGTGTCTTATCATCAGGGAAACAGGGTATAGATCAGATTTTATCAGCCCCTGAAGAACCTTTAAAATATAAAATATTTTTCAGGTCTTGAGAAAGTCCTGCTAAGACCAATTTATTGGACGTCAACAAGAAGAAAACCTAATTTGATGGCCGATGGAAAAAAAGCTCTCCTACAGTGGTGGCCAGAATAACACCTTCACAGACACCGATATACATCATTGGAGTCATGCTATTGGCTCTACCATGTGGCAATGGCTCCATAACTATGCAGATATCAAATGTGAGGTCAACCAGTCACAGTTTGAGAAACGGCTAGCAACCTCTTGAGGAACCCTGGTGGAGAATGGCTTCTGTAGATACTCCAAACAGAGCCCCTTCTGAACAGGACAAACAGAAATCTTATGTAATAAAAAAACAAATGACTCTACTACCTCCTCACATTAATAGCCATTATCTGAATGACCAATCATGGTCACATGGGGGAAGGTCTTTATGGGTATAAAAATTCTGGGCTAATGAGTCAGAACCTAAAGCGGATGTGAACTCACCTTCCATTGCTCCCTCATCAACACCAACATATTCACCCGATCCCAGTTTTAAAATCTTTGGTCATCTTGGGATGACATATATTCCATGCATGCACATAGTTCATTCCAGCATTGAGGTATGTGGAGAACGTAGTTCAAGCTGCACATGCATGGAAGACTCTAAATGGGCGCTCTCAGCTTTGGTTGGCAGGATACCCAGGAATACCAGCTACCCCTCCATGTGCCAGGAATGAAGCAAGGTGTGTTGGGGTACACCAACCTGGAGTGGTCCATCATGATGACCTAAAATTCTATGAATGAAAAGAAGAAGGGGTTGAAATGGGGACAATGGGTATCATGGGTGTAGTTGCACTATAAATCATTCCAGATCACCTGACCTCCCCCATCTGTAATCCAAATGACCTGGGCTGGATGGTGGGCAGGTTCAGTCTGCCCTGCCACAAACTGCCAATGTCAGGAGAATCACTGTCCATCAAGTACACTTATCTATGTCTTCAGGTGGGGCTGCTGGTAATGTAGACATCTGGGAACTATCAGAGTGTTTAATGGACCATGGCTTCTGTCATTGTAATTCACACATGGCAGACTGGTCTCATTCACAAGACCATTCCTACCTCTCATCTGACCCATTTGAATCAGCAGATCCATGGTGATCCAGAGCATGCGCCCAAAGGTGACATTGCCGCTGAGGGTATGTATATGACCCTGCAGATCATTGCCACTGCCAACCGAGAAAGGGAACCACTGGCTGGTCAATAGGTATTTTTATATTTGTGCGGGTGAACAAGATTATTATTATTATTATTATTATTATTATTATTATTATTAAGATTGTGGTTTTGTGCTCCCCTCC
Organism: Pyxicephalus adspersus; assembly: GCF_032062135.1. NCBI lineage: Eukaryota > Metazoa > Chordata > Amphibia > Anura > Pyxicephalidae > Pyxicephalus > Pyxicephalus adspersus. The sequence continues at coordinate 24,734,435 of NC_092862.1, forward strand.
CTCTTCGTTCTAAAGCAAATCTGTTATGTCAGCCTTCCTGTTACTGACCATCACTGCTGGCATAGTTGGCACCATGCCATTAAGTGATTCACTGACTTCTAGATGTTATAAAAGATTTACAGTGATGATGTTACTCAGAGGGCTTATCAGAGTCTTACTGCAGTTCAGTGAAAATCCCTAATTAGCTGTGGTAATAATAATGTGTGTTTAAATAATACATCAAAAAGAATATTAAAAATATCATGTTATATTCAGCATTTTGGAGGAGCCAGGGGATCTATATGACATCTGCCAGTCCTACCAATACAAGTGAGAATCATCAAACATGATGATTACCGTGAAATAAACATTACCATATATTTTCACATTTTAAAGTTATGATTATAATGTTTACTGGAGAATACTTATGTATACATATTACTTGTTTTATATATATTTATCTTCGAGTGGTCATGTGTAATCTGCGCCCTAATGGCAGGCACAAAGTACGCTGGGCCTGATTTAATAAATAATGGGAGAACCTGGGTGAATGGATTTCATGAAATCATTTACTCTTAGTTGGTATATGTGTTCAATCTTGGACTGGACTGGATGCATTTCAGGTTTTCTAGATCACCCAGGCTCCCTCATGATAGTCTATTCTCTCCAGTCTTTAATAAATCCTAAATTATAAAATTATAATAAATCAGGCCCATTGTTTTCTAATACAAGCCTAGTACAAGGTCTGTACAACCTGCATTTGTCGTTGTTTTCTGTCCTGGCTGTGAGTGTATGTATGTATGTGTATATATATATATATATATATATATATATATTATCCTCCCTAATGCAGTTCGATTGGGTCCAATGTCGTCCTGGTTTCATACTTAAGCCCGGCGCGGAGGAAGCGATAGGCGCCGCCATCTTCTTCACTTCTCTTACAGGTTTATCTTCGTACATCACCTGATCTTGCACTGGCCAGGCATGCGTTTTCATGCGTTTAGATCTGCTTTAAGATCAATTTGAGCTATTGATCTCTGTAAACACTAGCTATAGGTAAGGTTGAAAAAACAAAAAAGAGCCTACAGCTGCACCTGTTTTCTAAAAAAAAGAAGTAGAATAATACAAATACAAAAATACATAATTGTTCTACTATTGTATTTTTCAGTCTTGAAAATTTAAAACAAAATAAAAAAATGTATACAAAACCACAGTAAACTGTAAATCTCTTTTACTAGTTTAAGCATTATTTATTTGTTTCCAGAGCACAAAGTAATACTTCTGGTCTTGTAGTCATTGCCTTGAGACTTTTGTACAGACTGTAAATAGAAAGGTCATGAAGATAAGCTATTTAAAACTTGATCATGCTGGTGGGTAACTAGTTGTGATTGGACCACGCTGAAGGAGAATGCAAGGACTTACAAATGTCCTGTTAGTTACCCTTTAGGTTCCTTTTGCGATTATATTATCTGCTCAGTTCACTTCATTATTCTGCTTCGGACTCATTTGTGATTCTGGTTGTGCATTCCCCTGGCAGGTTGTTCAGTACAGGAATTCTGTGTATCTGATTAGCAGAAATAATGTGTTCTTTGTGTCCTAGGAGTGTTCCTGTCTAGTGTGTATAGATTAGCCTGCAGGTCCAGATCATTTTACAGCTTTGACTGATATGTGGTGCCTGTACAGGTTAACCAGTGCAAGCTACAATAAGCCAGTGTCTGTATCACATAGCGGGTTTAACCCTTCTTTACTCTATCCAAAATGAAAAAAAGAATATACTTTAAGAAACTAAACTCTGAAAGCTGTGAAGAAGCCAGATAGAGAGCAAAGGATTACCCATAGTGTTGCCTGTGGTCTTACTGCAGCTGATCATTTCTCCAATATTAATTTACCATGGCTAATCCCATACTGGGGTTTTATATTTAGGCCGCCATCCTGGTGGAGGCAGGGCTTTGTTTCTGCATGTTAAGGCCTCCAAAATCAAGATCCCTATTTAATGTACAGCGCTGCGTAATATGTTGGCGCTATATAAATCCTGTTTATTAATAATAATAATAATAATAAAAGTCTGTGCTCCTTGGTTAGGTCCACTTAAAAGCAAGTAGTCATTGAAATATGTGGTCATTTCCCTTTAAAAATTGTGACAACTATACTCATATAATCTGTAGGACTGTATCATGTAATGATAGCGTACTTTTCCTATGCAGCAAGCAAATGCAACATATAGCCTAACTTGCATAATTGCCATTCACTACGCTGCTAAAGGTTAAGTCTTGTTGTGCCTTTTACAATGTCCTATGCAAATAAAAGATCTGGTATAAACTGAACTGTGAAATAAAAATGTACTTTTCCATTACTTTACAGTTTTGTTAATAAATTCTTGTAAACTGACTCAAAGCAATGTAAACACCACTTTGTGTAAAGCTTTTATTAGTTTTATGAAATATGTCACTTATTACTATTTTATATTTAAGTGTTTTGCCTGCTTTTGTGTTCTGTTGATCTTAGGTGTGAAATATTTTGATACATTGATCTTAGGTGTGAAAATATCTTTTTAATGTGGTGGCATTTTTAGCAAGTCCAGAAAATACACATGGATCTTTCCAGAAATGCAATGTCTTTGCCACCTCCAGAATGACCAACATCCCACTGAAAAATTCTCGGTCAGGCAGGTGGTTATTGCATAAAGTGATAGGCGATGTCTCCTCTTCAATAGCTGGTCTTACCTGCCTGATTGGCGCCCAGCTGCACATGCGCAACTCAGCATTGGTTGCCAGGGAAACCCAGCAATCTCTGCTTCCCTTGCACCTGCAGGGAATAATTGAACTCCCATGTGCCTGCACAGCAGTTACCTCACCCCTGCATGGCCAATCAAGATGGCAGAAGATCGCATCCAGGGAGAAAAGAAGAAAGATGTCAGTGCCCTGTGATAGAACAGGCATAGGTGAGTATTATGGGGTTCTTCTGCTTTAACTACTAATCCCACATCCTCATCAACCCACAGTCAGACACTTTCAGGTTCTGTTTGACCCATCAATATGTCACCCAGATACACTTTAGGGTAGGAAAAACTGAGGATAGCTAAAGTGAATGAGATTTTGAAATTTCCAAACAAAAATGTAGAAGAAGATATGATAAAAAAAAAATAGGTGGGTGCTAAGCCCATATAGGGTAACTATAGGGTATGATCAATTATTGCAAAAATGCTCTTAAAGTGTAACTAAAGTACCTTGGCATCAGACAGTTTCTTACTGCAGAAAGGGACAGGCAATGTCCCTTCTGCGAAAGGAATTCCTATCTGCCTGATTGTTGCTGTGGATGCCTGACAATCCTAGTTTCTCTTGCAGGTGCCAGGACTGGATGAACTCCAGCGTGCCTGCAGGGAAGTTTTGTAATCTGGATTGGCTTCAGCAATCAAGATGGCTGAAGACCGGGATACAGAACAAAAGAGGGGAGAAGATGGTAACACCTGCGATAGAACAGGGACAGGTGGGTATCCTCAGGGTTCAGTTCCTCTTTAACACAAACAAAAAAGGTACATACCATTGTACTACAAAAATAAGATTTCACCCAAATACTTTAGAGAAAACAAAAACAGAATGTTGCAAATGGTATTCGGTGACTATATTTCTCTATTGCACCTATATAGGCTTTCAAAATTTTTATGTATCTATTGATGTTCCATTGACATACAATATTTTATGTGCTTTTGTGTTGTCCTTTTGCATACAGCAAAGGCTTGAAAAGAATATGGAATACAGCAGTAAGTATTGTTTACAGAAATCTATAAAATCTATGGTGCCATTTTTAGAATGAATTCACACCGCTGCGTGATGTTTCACACATATTTCTCATGTTGTGTTCAGTGCTCATACATTTTTAATATGTGAATAGGATGCACTACTTACATTATTCCTCGCTCTTCAGTCAGGTATCGCTCTACCCATTGTTCAATACTGCCTGCATGTGTGCAATACGTTAAATTGGAAAAGAACATACATTATAATACCTCCATAGAGAAAAAACAGGCAAACTTCTTGCTAGGACACTCCATCCTTGTATTGCTACCACCCCCATCCCATGCAATAAATCAACCTCAGGTTGCAAACTACATAATGCTTTGAATTTTGCATCCACTTTTCAATGTTATTATAAAAATTTGTGGAATTTGAAAGGTAAATTTTCTAAGATGCATCCAGAGTTGTTCCGCACTAAGGTACAGGAATATATTTAAGGAGACCACCTTACCGATGATTTCCCAAAAGTCCTGGAAAAAATTGGATAATCCTTTTATAGAGTTGGAATTGGCGACCTGTATATCTTCCTTTGCTGTGGGGAAAAGCCCAGGCCCAGATGGGTTGACACCCAGATTTTATAAAATGTTTAGGAGACCTTATCAACACCTATGCTATTGACCTTACCGCTATTTCTAAGTATACACCATTCATTCCTTAGGGGCTCATTTAACAATACTCCCCAGGCCTTACTTCTCCATTTATATCCATTCTTGTGATAATGTAAGAATTTGACTGTTTTAGTGGGGTGAGTAATTTCAAGGTCATTTATGACAAAACTAAAGCCGTAAGCATTTCTATGTCCCACAGAATAATCTCCAACATAAAAACGAATTTCCCATTCCGGTGGCAGGATAAGATCTCTTAAATATTTGGGTATTCGCATACCGAGTGATTAAAACTCTATGGCGGACATTAATTATAGGCCTTTACTCCACAGTATCGAAGGTACTTTGAAGACATATTCTGGGTTGTACCTATCATAGACAGGTCGAAATAATGTGGTAAAAATGGATATTTTACAAAAAAATCCTATATTAGTTCTATACAGTAGCGACTCTGAATTATTTTTTCCCCTTTCGCAGCATTTGATTCGCTCTTTTATATGATTTGGAAAGCCATTGCAGAACAGTTGACTAAATATTACCAGGCAAAAATCCGGAGGTTGACTCTAGACTCCAGACAGCACTACCAGACTATATTATAAAGCAGTAGGTAGGTAGTCCAAATTGTGGGTGACGCTGAATGAATTTTTATCTTTGCACCCTTTGGTCTCTCTTTTATGGGTACAACCCGAGACAAGGTCGTTACCTCCACAGAGTCCACCATCAGTGATATATACTCTGCCGATTTGAGATGCATTGGTGCAACATAAGTTTTTATCATCTAAACCTGGCATTTTAATTCCACTTTTTGGTAATCTAGATTTCCCTGCAACTATCAAGATGCACCTACAATTGTAGGAAATGCTGAATTACCTCCATTATCTGATCTAGACATCCCTAAGGATCTCCAGGGTACTGCGTGGTTAGCCTATCGCCAAATAAAACGCTATGTAACGTCCCTGAACCCTATATCTAATGTTAAAAAACAACCAACAGCTTTTGAAAAGCTTCTGTTTCAAGGGACTAAGGCTGTACATGGGGTATCCACCATGTATGCAATTTTACTGAGTGAACACAGCAAGGGAAATCTGTTTTTTATAAGATGCTCAGAAAGAGACCTAGGCCTCTCTTTTAAGGAAGAAAGCCTGGAAAAATCCTATAATTTATTACATAAATTATCCAGATCTAATAAAGACCAGAAGAGATGTTACAAAATATTTAGTAGGTGGTATAGATGCCCCATGGATATCCATCAATTCTATTCTACATACCCAGCAAAATGCTGGAGATGTGATCACCCCCAGAGCTCTATGCTTCATATATGGAGTTCCTGCCCAGCAATAGAAAGCTTATGGGATACAATATTTAAAATCTACAACCATATTATGGGAACGGATATTCAACCAATCAAGGTGGCCATGGAAAAGATGGCGGAGCCCTGTGGGGGAACTGGGACAGGTGAGCAACTCAGGAGTTTAATTCCATTTTCGATAGTTCCCTTATAATCCCAGTTCCTCTTTTTTTGCTGTTCACCCTATATCTTCTTATCCCCCATTAAATCTTCCAAAAGCAAAAGTAAACCCAAAACAATAAAATCGTGACTTACCGTCAATCACGCAGATCAGTCTATCCGTGGGGAGGTTTCTTCCATCAGGTCCAACGTCGTCCCAGTATCTGTCTTCGCCCCAGCGCAGACGGAGTGCCAGGCGCCGACATCTTCTCCCCTCTTTTCCATATTATGCAGTGCAGTACAAAGTCCTAAGTTGTGTCACTAACTGTCCCTCAAAGGGGCTCACAATCTAATGTCCCTACCATGGTCATATGTCATATTTATACAGTCCAAGGCCAATTTTAAAGGGAAGCCAATTAACCTCACCGCATGTTTTTGGGATGTGGGAGGAAACCCACACAAACACGGAGAGAACCTGCAAACTCCAGGGAGATAGTGTCCTGGTCGAGATTCAAACCTGAGACCTAGCACTTCAAAGGCCAGAGTGCTACCTCTCAGCCACCATGCAAGCTATTAAATTTAAATGCTACATGGAGTTTGTAGGTTCTCCCAGTGTGTGCATGGATTTCTTCCCGGTACTCTGGTTTCCTCCCACATCCAAAAAACATGCAGTTAAGTTATTTCCCCCCCACAAAAAAAAATGACCCTAGACTGTATTAAAGACATATGACTGAGGTAGGGACATCAGATTGTGATTGTGACACGGACCCCTTTGAGGGACAGCTAGTGACATGAGTAGGGACTTTGTTCAGTGCTGCATAATATGTTTGCACTATATAAATACTGTGTAATAATAATAATAATAATAAATATACGCCACATATTCATCGCACAAGTTCAACTTCAATAAACAGTTTCCCCAGTTTGTTTTAACCCTTCCAAAAGAATTGTGATGTAGTCACATGTAAGGAAATACTCCTCCCCTGCTTTTATAACCTCCATCATCTAAAATTTCTTCCCTTTCCTTTTTTATGTTTGAGAACAGGAAATAGTCAAATGGAGCGAGATCTGGTGGGCAGAGTGGATGGTGTATGTCTGCAAATTCCAAAACATCATCTTATATACATTGTTTATTGTCTTTATTGTACTAGATACATTATTATTATTATTATTATTAGTATTTATATAGCGCCAACATATTATGACAGACAGATACTGACAGTGACACAGGAGGAGGAGAGGACCTCGCCCAGAAGAGCTTACAATCTAAGCGGTCCCCAGCCAATTTATATAACATTATGGCATTTCTAAAAACGTGGAAAACAGATTTATTGTGTCTCTGTAACTGATTTAAACCCAAGAAGGGACTTAACTGTTGATGGCACTAAAAGGCTACACAAGAAATACTGCTTATATTGCCCACAGAAACCAATATTAAAGTGTAGATAAATACAAGAACAAGTGGATCTTTTAAATGGACCTAAACTGAGAGATTCTGAAAGCTGCCATTGCAGAACTTGTTCTACAGAAGGCAGCCATTGAGGTTCAGTTAAATGACTGCCTGGACGGACATGATGTTTGGCAAGCGAAACAATTCCTGGCCTTTTCTCTTCCAATGATGAGACTAACAGCACTGTAACTTTGCAGCCAGTTAAGTGAGAGGAAATTAATACTTGAAAGTTAGCAACCTGTAATATGATATATATAATGCTAAATGTATTTAAAGCAACTAGATCTTCTGCTTTGGAGGAATAGGTCCTTTAGCTCATTAGGATCTATAGACAAATCTGCCATCAGTGTGTCTCCCTCTGTGTCACACTAAAGTTCAATCACGTGGGCAGCCATTACAGAGATGGAAGACATTTTAAAGGTAATGCAATCTGTGGCTTTGAGTTAATTAAAACTAGAACCAAGTATTCCTGGAATTTCTGTATGTTAGCTTAACATTCTCAAATGATTTAACAACACTGGAGAACTGTATAATTCATAAATGGCTTTAATCCAAATAATGGGGGCTTCAAATGTTGCTATTGGTGGAAGCTTTAAAACAGTTTCTTTTGATTAACTTTTTGAACCCTCAGAAGGAATGCTAAAGAAGTTTTGGACCTGTAGCAGTCAGAAACCTTTGTATATATATATATATTGCACACCATTTGATTTATTCCAACATTGGACCTGATTTATTAATGCTCTCCAAGGCTGGAGAGGATACACTTTCAGCAGTAAAGCTGGGTGAGCCATCAAACCTGGAATGTATTTCTTAAAAGTCATTTGCTATTTGATGCTTTCGATCCTGGATCAATTCGAGTTTTGCTGGATCACCCAACTTCACTGCTGAAAGTATATCCTCTCCAGCCTGTTAAATCAGACCCAATGATCCTATCTAGCCATATCCGCATATGCTGTAATTGCATGTATTGTAATAACATACCCCCGCCAAAAAATAGGGGCCTTGCAAAATGTACACACATTGGATTAATTTATAAAAGCATAGGAATACGGGTAACAGCTGATTCACATATTATCTAATTAAATCAAATGTGAAAAATGTGTACATGTTGAGTAGAGGTTGGGTGAAAATATTTATAAATATTATTATTCATAGCAAGGAAATCAGGGTACTATATGTAGTACATTCCTAAAGCAGAACTAAAGTTCTACTTTTAGGAATTCATACCACTGCATCTAAAAAAAATAAATATTGTCTGCTACTTGGTATAATCCATGTGTCCTATACTAAATTAAGTGCGCTGAATCCAAATCTGAAGCCTGATTCTGCCTAGGATGTTACGCGTATAGACGCAATTAGCTACATTCTCCCCTTCCGCAGTTACTATGTAATCTCTATACATAACTAACTTTTGCCTCATAGTTCCATGACATTACAAAAACATAGTTTTATGTTGCAACAACATATGCAGTTACACATAATTCACCTGAGTCCTTGTTCTACACACATGTACACTTCAGAAGTGTTTCAGGCACTTGCTTTTGTGTTTGTGGCTCTCCGCTGTCTCCCGTTTCAGAAACCAGCAGTAGTCGCCTATCATGTTGGGGTTGCACCAGCCTTGATATTTTGTTTCCATAACAGAAACCTCTCCCCTTGTTCATCACTCACATCACCCAAATTTTGTGGGAAGAAGTCCAGATGGGAATGTAAGAAATGAATTTTAAGTGACATTCGGCAGCTAAAGTGATGCTATGCTGTTAGCATGTTGTTCACGAGTTCAGAATGCTGGTTTTCATCTCGCTGGTTGCCCAGAAAGTTTAGTGCAACTAACACAAATAAATCCCAAACAGCAAGTTCAAATGGGTTGAGTTTGTCTCTGAATGTGGCATCACGCATCAAATTGTGGATTTGGGGACCAACAAACGATGATGATGCATTGCAATGACAACATTTTTCATTAATCCAAGTTTAATATGTGTGGCGGAAGGTAAACTTTCTGTGGATCAATGAGTGTTTTATGCTTCACGTTGTACTGGCCAACAGTGTGTTCAGGACCGTGTGGCCGTTCTTTCACTTTGTGATGGTTGCTGTCATCACAACTGTTCCACAGGCACAGAAGGCACATATATTTTGTATATCCCAATTTTAGGCCAAGAAGACATTCCCAGTCGCTGCTGCCACCAGGGGACATGATCCAGCTGAGGCGGCAGCATGGATAGTGGTAGCTGCAACTGTTATATTGTTCCCATGTGAAAATACATTACCCAATTACTGACCATTTGAACAGCAATAGCACGCCTATAACCTAAAATCTGCAAATTCTGAGTTCAGATTTGAAATCAGCACACTCAATATCATGTAAATCACGTGTTATTCCCAGTAGCAAAATCGTTGTTATGCAGTTGTCCCAGAACCTAGTACTTAATTTCTTAAAATTGACATTATTCTTCATCCCCGGAAACAATGATTGATTTATGGCAGGTTCCTGGTATTCACAACATGCATTAGTTAAGTGGAAATTAACAATATTTCCGACACTATATAAAAGGGGTACAATGTCAATGTCATTTATGAGCATGCTTTAGCTAATAGGAAGAGCTCATAAAATGTCTCTGTGTAGAAGTGAAAAGACTGGAAAGAGTAACTTTCTCATCCCAAGTGTACAGAATATATCCAAAGGTTTTTGCCTGAAAAACTTTAGAATATATATATGGGACTTTAGGATTTGTTTTAATTAGTGTAGTAATTGTAGGACAGGAGCACAGGTTTAATGGCAAGAGGATGAATCTAGCATTATTATATGTCTTATGTAACTTTGTATTTTGTATACTATAACAATGAATACTAAATATATATATAAATATATATATATATATATATTTATTTATTTTTTTAAACTCCAATTATGATTTAACCCCACAATGTGCTATATAGATTTCTGGTTGATTTGTGATCTCAGAACTTTCAGAGCATTTCATTAGCAAAAAGGGAAAATGAATGGAAACAAGCGCCACCTGGTGTTGGGATAAGGAATGACGCTAATGACTTTTAGCTGATAGCAGAAACAAAACTAATTAGCAAGAACAGGGGATACCAACAGTTTTACAAACTTTTCCTCTGAATGATTTATTCATTCTTTAAAAACATTTCATCTTAAATTAAATTTGAATGGGCTGCAAAGATCCTTTCCAACGACAAAAATTGCAAGTGTGTACGCAGCTTTAGAGATGCATACAGAGAGACCAACCTACCCAACAAGTAGTGCCATTTATCATCCACATGTGTTGTATTGCAGCAGTATACCCCACTCTGTATCCTGGAATGCTCCGGCTGGAACACCTTCTTGCTCTTTAGATTCTTACCTGCCCTGAAAGTGCTAACTTGTTTGGTGCCCAGCACAGGTTGACTGAGGTACACTTCTAATAGTGTACCTGTATAAAAGAACTTTCTGACTTTAGAACAGTTCCTGTGTTTGCTGAATAGAAACTTCAGCTCACTGAATGTTTTCCCTGATTACCTGGAACTTCTGCTCTCTTTAATGTAAATTCAAACTGTATAACATTTTGTTTGCTCAAAAGCCTGTTTTTTCATAAACAATTGTCTTTTTGAAAAAAAAAAAACTTTATACTCATGGATCCATTCTCCCATTTCATGGCTACTTATCTTTGGCAGCAACATTCTGTTCACATGCACTCCAGTGATGATTTCATGGCATGTCTCAGGGCTGGTTTTACTGATTGTGAAAACAATGGACCATGCATAATGTGTATTAAAACTCGTAAGAACCTAGAATTTATGTTAAAACTTAATACATGTTGTCTGCATCGGAAACCAGTATGACAAAGTGACAACTCAGAAGCAAACAAATGATATATGTAGTTTATCATGAAAATAAAAACGTTCGGTTTGTGTTTACTCAAAATAGGGATATAAAGGCTCCCTAAAAATGGTTCTGCTGATAAAACCAAACAGGCGAAACGCGTCAAGAAAGGAGACTTTCTGAACTGATAAAATTGTCTGTAAAAAAGGATATTTGTTGAGGTATTGAAAGCAAAATAACTCTTCCTTGTACATATTTGTTGCTTTATTGTGATTATGTTTTTTTATTATGATGAACAAATTGTAAATTGTTTTTTTGGATAGTTAAGAGTTAAAGTGATTAATAGGAAGGTCCCGAGAAAATCCCCAGTTGTAGCTTTGTGCATCTTTTGTAGTTAAAAGAAATGGGGATGTGGTACATAAAATTATAAAACTCCACAAAAAACTATGTTATACCTACGCATTTTTCATGTATTTATTTCTTAGGGATTGCTCTGTATAGATACATGGTCTCACCTCCCATGGGACTGACCAAATAGCATTGTGTATGTTGTATAGAAAATATGTGAATGAATATTTAATTCACCCTAAAACATATGCCTTAAATGTGCCTGAATTTGCCAATAAGAAACCCCAGTGTCTCCTCTGTTCTGTTGTTGTTGGAACACTGATTTATTCACTCTGCAAACCCCCACAAAACAATGTCAAACTTAGCTGTTCATTTTTTTGGTAAAGAAAACAATTGTAAATGAAATGGCAAGCTGGTCTGTTTGTAATCAGAATATTTCATAATCCTGTTTAGGCAGAACACATGGACCATAACACATCAGAGATTTTTTTGTCCGCTGTGGGTAACAGAAGACTGTAATTGAAAATAATTTACTGGCAATCAACCCCCAGCCTCTACTGCAAAGATTCTCAACCAGGGTTCCACCAGAGGTTGCTTGTTTTTTTTTTTAACTATGCTGACCTGACTGATCTGCCATTTAATGAGGCCTGCAAAGTTCTGGGGCTAATGCAACTTAGTACAGCAGGATGTTTTAAGTAAGCAGGCGGCATTCTACCCACTGGCCAACAATGTAAGAGGCTTTATATCAACAAGTATAAGTCGATCGATTTACCTTGAAAAACAGGAAAATTTGACTGACTCGAGTAGAAGCCGAGGGTGGGAAATGCTGCAGCTACTGGCAAGTTTCAATATTCAAAGTAAAGACCAATAAAATTACAATAATTGAGGCATCAGTGGGGTATGTTTTTGAATATTTATTTCAATAATACTAGCAGGGCTCACTGTGCTTAGCGGAAAAATTTCAAACGATTGTTTCCATATGGAGCCTATGGGGTAGGTTTATGGGTAGATTCAATTGCTTTGTATAGAAATACATGGGTAGGGATGCTAACACTTGCCAAACGCCTTTATTTAAGTCAACAGAATTGTGCTGCAAAACCATTACTAAGTGCAGCTTGTTATAAGTATATGGTGTTATAATGTGTCAATATGGTGTGTGTACTGCAGCATTATAGAAAATGCAACACCTACTCACTGTTAGCATTAACACTGCTCTGATACACAGCCATATGTGAGCCCTGAAACCACTGTGTGATCTACGAATTGTTTTCCCATACATTGCAATTTAGTACACATAATACATTGCTTTTTACTGCAATGCACTTCTCTCTATAACAAATTCATTGAACAACCCGGATTCAGTACAGACTCCGTACAGAGCCTGCACTTAGTGTTGTGATGTGGGTGTGGCTTGTGCGGGTTCCACACAAACCGCGCCTCATCCACTGATATTAAGGATTCCCTCTGCAGGCAGAGGGACACCAGTCTCGGCGGCGGCGTCCGCATCTCAATCGAGGGAGGGACCCACACAGCTGTCTGGAGTATAATTCAAGGGTGACTTTCTCACCACATTTTGGGTGCTGAAAAAGTCGGTCTATACTCGGGTATATACGGTAAATCGATTTTAGCAGTTATTATGAAGAGTTCCCTGACATATTTTCAAGGGTTTCTCAGGGGCACAAAGGTTGAGAAAAGCAATTTTACTATACTGTGTTTGTAAACTGGTCTACATAAGGAAAAGCCAACACCATTTCAGTGTTTGTCCTTGTTTATTAAAAAAATCATTTACAAAAAATAAGTTAAAAAAAACACAAAAACATTTTTATTTAAAATATTTAAATACCAAAAACAAGTCAAAAATATGTTGCACTTGCTAACTGCCATTTTTGTGGGGGAACAAAAGATGATCTGAATCAGATCATAAGAAATGAAGTGTTTCCAGCACTTTATCCCTCCTAAATCCACTCACACATATTAAAGACTGTAAAGGTCAAAGTCAAGTGCCAAGAGCCTGCTGTCCAATCTAAAAGTAGTGTAAATCTGTCTGGAAAACTTAATATAAAAAAGTGACAGGTGCTCACCCAGAGTTATAGATACACATACAACGCGCTTTACTTTAATTTAATCAACATGAAATGTGTCTGGGAACACGGACATAATGGGAGGTGTGAAAGTTTGTGAAACCTCTCAGTTATATTTCCATTATACAATGTCCATTGTGCTATACAGTCTAAGATGTTGGAATAAATATACAATATATGTAGATGGAAGAAAGTGTTGAAGGTGCATATCTATCATATCATAACACTTTCATAGCTCCAGATCCATGTTCTTGCACAGTCAGCATCTACCTTGACACATTTCATGGTGAGTGTATTAGGGGTCACTCCTAATTCATGTAGTTATAAACAATGGGGTATGTTCTTGATAATCAATACAGCTGAAGAAGCTTTAGGAATGATGAGTATCCACATATCTTTAATATTATAGAACAGCTCAGCTGATTGTGACTAACCCATACTAGCTACACCATAAACTGCAAATTTGAGAACCTTCCCAAAAGCATATTTTCTCTTTTTTTCTACTGAGCACCATGATTTGCACCTTTAAAGTCCAAAGACATCTAAACTTTCTTCTGGTCAACATGGCAGTTGGTGGATTTATTTATATAGTTGACAAGAATGTTTCTCTAAAAAGGAGGCTATAAACCTTTACAAAAGGCTATCAAAAACTGCTGGGTCTTCATTGAATGGAAGTTGGAATAATAGTTGGAATAAAGCATATGGTTATCTTTAGTAACCGCATATAAAATCAGAAAATCCAGACACATAGGCAGCTAAAATTATATGCAAATCTTGAACTTGAATTATCCCTACTTAAAAACCTTCTGTTTAATGAGACAGGTAGCCTCGCTGATCAAAAAAAAAGGCCTAAAGGAATGAATGAGCAGGGCCAAAACAAGAAACTCCGGAAAAAACAAAAACATTTCTATGTTAGTGGAAGAGCTGTTTAGATTTATAAAAGTAAGTTTTTGTAACAGTTTTGTGTATAACTCCTGTACCTCCTGTGCTACGGCAATGAAGCAAGTACCCAACAAAGCATACCTTGTTTGGTAGGCAAATGGCCAAAGTGAAAGTATCCAACTGGGCCTCTCTAAGAGTTATGATGTATTTGCATCTACCTTCACCACCATTGATATACAGAAGAAGAGATTATGGATTATTAAAGCAAAGGGGATCCTAGAAATGTTTTTTTTCCCTATTGAATGAGGGGTTGTAGTACCGCAATTAAATAACAGTTGCATGTAAACAATATTGTACAGAATTTAGCCTAAAAAAACCCCCACAAATGATAAAAAGATATAAAAATATATCTCCTACAGTACAAAAATGAACATTTACAAAAAGGTGAAAAAACATGTTAACAAAAAGTAAACAATTACAATCTCATATTAGAAATCTTTCATCAATTAGAGTCTTGGACGCCAGGTTCTTCTGTCCTGCAATTCCACGGATGTGACGGAAACACTAACAAAAAAGAAATTCTCATTGTCAGTAATCGTTCCAAATAACTGAGCTCTCTAAATGTAAAAATATCATATTTAGCTCAGAGGTTAGCACTCTGGCCTTTGCAGTGCTAGGTCCCAGGTTTAAATCTCAGCCAGGACACTATCTACATGGAGTTTGCAGGTTTTCCTTGTATCTGTGTGGGTTTTCTCCAGGTACCATGGTTTCCCTCCACAATCCAAAAACAGTTATGTTAATTGCCACCACCCCCACCCCCGCCCCAATGTTGGCATTAGACTGTATTAAAGACATATTCTTATGGTAGTGACATTAGATTGTGGGCTCCTCTGAGGGACAGTTAGTGACCTAACAATGGACTTTGTAAGGCGCTGCGTAATATGTTGGCGCCATATAAATACTGGATAATAATAATATAAAGTAGGTCTATTTGCATTTAAGTTTACTAGCATGAAAATGAGCACCTATAAACCAGACATCAGAATAATTTTTCCCTGTGCTGGGCTGGGAGTCTGAAGGAATTGTGCTGTATTTATACTCACATTTACAATTCCATCATCAAGTTTGTGGCAACCTGACCAACACATCTACCTAAATAACCAAAAGTTGCTGGATGCCCCTCCAAGTGATTAAGTTGAGGTATTTCCAGTGAGTGGCTGCTATGCTACAGCATACAATGACATTCTAGAAAATCACAACCTTCTGGCAACAGTTTGGAGAAGGGAATGTACTTTTCCGGCAAATCTATGACCCCCTGCCCTAAGCCGGCTCCATAAAGACATGGCTTAACGAATTATGGTGGAACAACTCAAGTGACCAGCTCAGAGCCTTGATATTAACCTTACTGAAACTGAGGAGGTCAGCCGTGAGCCATGTCTTCTTGTGCAACATCTCGTCACTGAATGACCACCAACTACTCCCACACAGACTACACAGGCCAGGGGAAAGCCTTCCTAGAAGAGTAGAGGCTGTTATATTCCCAAACAGGTCCCATATTAATGCCCATGATGTTGACATATGAATTCAAGTTTTTAGAACAAACTTCCATATAATAAAAAATATTCAAATTTTATTTTACTTTAAATAAAAATAATAAAAACATCAGTAAAATAAAATTAGAATATTTTATATTAATATCGAAGTTTGTTCTAAAAGCTTGAATGCCTAAAAAGTCCATCCTTGGCATTCTAGCCAGGTCCAGGCCCTTTCTCGATCGGGTTTTGTGCAGCCCAGGTATTCTTCAGCCTGGTGCAGAGGAAGCACCAGGCATTGCCATCTTCTTTGGTCTTCTTCCTCCTTCTTCGTTTGTCGCCTGATCTCGCACTGCACAAGCATAAGCATAGGCATTTTTTTTTCCATTAAAGAAAAGACTACTTCTGCGCATGCCCGATCTCTGCACTCCCATTTTGTCCTAATTGCTGAAAGGGGAGGTGATGCACCCTTTTTTGTACTTATTTTTATTTTATATAAAAGGGTTTTCTAACCTTTTATGTAAAGTAAAGATTTTTAGTTTAGGTCCGGAGTCTTACTAGGAGTACAATGTGCAGTCTGACAATAGTACATGTAGATGTACATCATCTATTTTTGTGAAAATGCAAACAGAAAAAAAAAAACTTACCTCTTGCTGCAGGTAAGTGATGACTGCAGCCAGAACAAAGTTTTGTGACATGATGTCCACAATACAGAAAAACAAAGTATCAAAGATGAGCAGTGTTGATTCATGACCATAAAAGAGAACATCACTGAAGGAATGATTTTCATCTGTGGAGATAAGAGAAAAAATATTTTAAACAATACAGAAATGGGGGAATTAATTTGCATTGAAAAAGGCTCAAAAACTTCCTCTGACAGCAACAACAAAGGGAAAGAAAAATGTGAGAATAACTTTGCTAACTTGGTTCTTTTTTATATTCCTATTTTTTACTAAAGTCAAAAAAGAATATTCTTCGTTCTAGCTCCAAAAAATAAATCTGTTAATTTGTTTGGAACACAAGACACATGGCTTCAAAGGAGATAAGTAGACTGGTTGCAGCCGCTGAAAGCGTTTTCATCAAAGCAGAAACACTAGCTTACCAGGACCAGTAAAATAAATATAGGACACAGAACTGCCCATATCTGAAAGGGAAAGAATTGCATGGAGCTACTGACAGCAGTGTTCCATTATGGCAGACTGAACAGGGATGTGCTAAATTAGAACTAATCCCACTAATTCTAAGGTTTCCAATGTTGTTATTTGCAGTGTCCTCGTTTACATTCTTCCTACAAACATATGCACAGTGTATGTCAGGGAATAGCTCTTGTGACTGTCTCAGTGGTTTGTGCACCTATGTCAGCTCTGAACAGAATTTTCAAGCCATCTCAATACAGGCCATGATCAGCACATCAATGCAGTTAAAATGGATGCTTTATTTCTTTTTAGTAAAATTGCAGCATAGCCACTTCACAACAAAATAGACAAAAAATATATATGTTGTCAGTCTCAGAGTCCTTGTGGCTGAAACATGTATCTTGCATCCATATGGATTGCAAAGCAACTGAGTTGTGTAGTAAATTAACAAAATAAAGGATGGTTTTTTTTTTGCAGGGATGTTTAGATCATTACTAATATATGGCTGCATTTGTGACAGTTCACAAATCCCATTGAAAGGTTCCCAGACAGTGTGTGTCAAAGTGAACTTGGGGGTGAAAAAGATTGGGGCTTCAATCTTTCTAATATTTTGGAAACTCAGACAAATTTGTGTTTTTTAACTGTAAGAAATTTTGAATGAGAGTTGTGTAACTGAAAAATACAATACCATTATAAAAAATACTCCTGTCCATTGGCTCCATAAACTCCATGCTTAACACTCGCTCCAGCAGCAACTTGTCTTTCACAAAGTAATCCATGTCATTAAAGGCCTTTAGAGAAAAAAACAGAAAAAGCTTCTTCAGGTTTCATCATAACATACACATTATAGTAACAACAAGTAACTACTGATACCATTTAGTTATTGGGCCAAATCCTGACTGATCAATTTTCCTACAAGAAATCCATTGGTCAGAAGCCCTATGTTCACTAGCTACAATAAATATTAAATCAGATTGCTTTAATGGTTTGGAAATAGTTGTGAAGCACAAATTCTGCCTGTGTGTACTAGCCCTTACTCCAGTCCAACTTTGTGCCACTGATGAGAGGTAACATGGTTGACATAGAGGCTAGAACTCTCACCTATGCAGCATTAGGTCATTGGTTCGAATCTCAGCCAGAACATTATCTGCAAGGATTTTGTTCTCCCTGTGTTTGCGTGGGTTTCCTGCCACATTCCAAAAATATGCAGGTTTATTCCTCCTAATGCTCTGAGCCACCGACTTTGTAGCTAGTGTCAAGTATCCCCAGTTAGGAGAGCCCAGAGGTTATGACCTGGATAGGTTTAGATCTTTTAGAGATCTCTGGAGTTACTACATATTACTGTGTCTGGGACTTTGCAGTGCACAGGTAACTAAGAAAATGTTACCTCTGATCCAATGAAATCATCTGGCAGGCTTATTCATAATAACATTAATAATAATTATCAAAAAATGTATTTTTTCCAGTCTGATCAAAAACCTTAGGCGTTTAAAGAGACAGCCAATAGATTTTGGGTGAGATATAAGGGAGACACATTTTCTAGTTCAGTTTTGTTATAACTCATATATATTTAATTCACTTATATTCTGCAGTAGAACATGGATCCTTTATGTGTGTACACAGCATGTATTAAACATTGAAAATGATAAAATAAAGCACATGAACTACATTGTCACGAATAATTGGAACATATACTGTACTTCTATAGTTCTGTATTCAAAAGATGTACCGTCAGGAAAGGGGAAAGGGATTTAAAGATTATCATCCAGACAGGATACGTACATGGTCAATGAAAGCACTGAGGAATTTATTCATGGTGTGGTAAGCCTTTGTGCTCTGCTCACATGCGGTTGGTGAGTTTTGTAAAAACCGAGAAGGTCCACGATTCTAAAAATAAAATAGTATTTTTTTAGGTTCCTTATAGACTGCAGTAATAAATCTGCACTTGATATTATCTAGGAATATTACCCTTGTTAGGTTGTCATGTATTCGGTCAAACTGGGTTCGGACTCTGCCAGGGATAGAGATCTGAAAGGTCTGAACATCTGAGTTTGGTTGTAGCCCTCTTTGACTGCACATGTTCTCCTAGAGACAGGGAAGACGCAATGAAATTACCGTTAATACTAATATACAGAAAACATATAAAATACAAAAACTGTTTGATGATTACAGCAAGCTGGGTACAAGAAGAAACCACAACTTACAATGTCTAACCCTTAATCTACATCCTTGTCAATACAGGAAGCTAAATATTTTTAATTATTTTTAGAAAAGAAAATAGGAAAATAGAAATAGAATAGAAAATAGGAGTTGAAGCTCAACTCCCCACAAAAGTCCATTATAAAATGTATTTAAATGCATATTCAAACAGATGCTTCAAATCAAAAGATAATGTGTCAGCTATACATCTTGATCAGTTCCAACATAACAATAATATGCATATAAGCACAATGTCAACAGAACAGACATCAATAAAAACGCAAACCATGGCACAAAAATTCTAGTTAAAAATAAGTCAAAAATATATGATCAAATAGCTGAAGACGAGGATAAGCTGGAGCAATACAAATTGACATGGTCGACTTGGGATTGGTTCAAAGAATCGCCCCAGTCCAGACCACTTTGGCAATAAATGTGGTGGACTACATGGGAGTTGGAACCCCTGTTCTGTTTGAGGGCTTCTTTAATAATACGAAAGTCTGTTCGGGTGAGAGGCCAGTCGGTTACTTATTTAATGTTTGTTATTGGATGTTCACTCCCTGTGATACTCCTTCTACCTACTTTGCGCCATTTTGTTTTCTACACAGGTGACTCCATTTTATTTTCAGAACTGTTATTTTAATATTGCACTGAAGTTATAAAATGACACTTTTTGTACCATGGATCTTTGTATTTGCAGGCCATGTGGCCTTGTGTCTTTGTATGTGCCATTTTATGTATGAGCCTTGTTTTGTAATTATTACAACAATAAAAACGGATTGCAACAAAAAAAAATATATGATCAAAAAGCATAAAAAGTATACAAATTATAGGATCGAGACATTAAATTTATGGACAAATAGATATTAATTTAAACTAAATTTGGATATACATTAATGTGGAAAAAACTAAAATCATAATGCATTGTCTTGATTTTTTAAACCATCTATTGAATAAAATTTACCCTAGACTTAAAAAACTTCAAGGTGTGGAACTCAATTTCCATATTTTTTTTTGTATAGCCATGAAAGGTAACTGTGATGAACCTTGTAACTAAAAATGCATATCCTAAATCTTAATTTCATTTTGAAAAAATATTTATTTTCAAAAACTGCTGAAGCAAGGGTGGCTTTAGGATAGAAGAGCTTACTGTTTCCTTCTATCAAGAAACAATTTTTTTATGTAATGCAGGAGCTGCTTACAGTAAGAGGCAGATTTACTCCTAAACCTGAAGTACTCACTGGGGTACTACTAGTTGAGATCCAGTGCCTGTTCTGTTCTCAATAGGAAATCACAACACACATTTAAGCATCTAATATTGATCTGTTTTGTGCTCAGAGCTATACTTTTAGGTTTTTAGTACAACCTGATGTTTTTTTTATAGTGCACCTGTTTTCATTTTGATAGTAACTTACTTATGTTTTTTAAAGAATATTTGTAGCCAAAATTAGGAGTACATTGGGGGGGGGGGGCAGAGGAAGACTCTCACTATACATCCCCCTACAAGAGGACTAGACATTGGTAAACCAAAAAAAAATGTTGGAGTCTAGAATAACTCCTCCTACTACCAACATGCCTTGGTTTTGTAGAAAAACAATACTAAGAGCATGATGATAAACACAGAGGAGTGGGAGTAAAATTCCTGTTTTTTTTCTCATCTATTCAGGGGCACAGGAAGTCTTAATTTTGGGACATTCAAAAGCAGTCCAACTGAAAGGTAGGAAACACATGAAACAATTGCTAACAAGCCAATTATTAACTGAAAACTGTTTGCAGCTCAAAGAGCTCCCTGAAATACCTGAAAATGAAGCTGACATTGGATGGGGCTGTAACACCTCCACCAGGTAGACTGGTAACCTAAAGAATGTGTGAACATAGGATTAGGCAGCAGCCTTACAAATCTGAGAGACAGAATCTTGATGCTGAAAAGCAAGAAGCACTTACTTATCTATGACAATGTGCCTTAACATGAAGGAGGGGAGCCTGATCCATGAGACCATAAGTCTCAATGATATTCTCTAGTGGAGGCCAGAGCACTCTTACAGAACCCACCCAGGATAATAAAAGTATCAGTCTTCCTCAGGCTGAGAAAAAGATTCTCACAATTCCAGATAATAGAGAGATGTCTCCTTTTGATAAATCTGAGCCAGACAGAAGGATAGAAGAAATATGTCCTAGTTAAAGTGGAAGTTAAAGACTACATAAGGTAAAAAAATGTCCTCTGCCTTAACACCTTCTTGGACCAAAAAAGGTTCCTTACAGAAGAGGTCCCCCAGTAGAAACCACGAAAACAATTTTGTGACTAAGACTGTCGAGAGGAAAGTATTTAATAGGTTAAGACAACTGTTTGCGAAACTGTAATAAGTGTGAAAGTTGACCATTTAAAATTAGGTTGGTATTGGACATATATCAATGTAGAACACTGTGGCACTGCCCCTTACAATCGTATTTTTTCCTTTTTACAAAAAAACTGAGGATTTTCACAGCCACTTACTGCTTCCCTCTTTAAATTCATGTTCATCTCCTCCATATTGGTGTCTGAATGCCCATGGATCGAGCGGCCGTGAATATAGTATCCATAGCACTTGTGTGACAAAATAAATACTGAAATCTGCCAGTGGAAATAAACAATAAATGTATTAACGTAATCATTTTGAAGTGTACAAGTCTATTCATTAGACACTGACATTTTGGTGTTGTGTCTCCACCCTTCTCCTAACACCATAAAACAATTAAAAGTGTTTTTGTAGATTACCAAGTGGGTGGAGGATGAAGACAAGACACTTTTGTCTGTGTCCATAGGATGCACAATAATGCTATCAGCAGCCAGAACAACAGTGGAAGATATACTATACATATATGTAATATATGGGCGAATCTTGATAACACATTTTAAGCAAACTCAAAAATACTCAGAGTTTGGCTTTTCGGTTGTGATTTGAAGACATTTATCACCTCTGTCTCACAATCAATACTAAACACGATAAATAAGACTTTAATTTTGCAGGCTGCTTCATAAATTTCTCTCTCTGCTGCTCAGAAGTAGCACTGTGCTAACATAGGACTTACAGGTGTTATTTAAAACCATTTAAATTATTTTCTTTAACTTGAAAGAAAAAATATATTTATATATTGGTGATCTAGTCATCATCTAATATATGTCTAATGTAAGTTTTCCTTCTTTATCCAACTACTCCAAAATGTTTTAACCTAACATGTTAAAATTTAATATTACCCAAAACATAATGAATACCTAGTAATTAATATCCCACTCGAATAAGGATTAATATCCTTCCCTTTCATATTTCTACATACCATACCATACCATACCATACCAGAATAGAATGTGATAAATATCAGTTACTATTTCGTACATACCTATCAATACACAACCACCACCAGACACCTTACAATTAAGATAGTAATTACTATACCTATTTCCACAATCCTCTACGGTACAATACATGCTATTGTTCAATAAATTGTGTTTTTGATTGATAGTTATTGTTCCTACATCCAATTTCACTACCGTATTATTGAACAAGTTATACTTTGTAATGAATAATGAATTATGTATCTACTTATGTCTTTCTATATATTTGTATGTCATTACTGCTAACCATGTCTTGCTATCCATCTGTATGTCACAATAGCAAATCACAATTTCACATTTAGAATAACTGCAACTTAAATATACACCTATAGAGGCCAAAAAAGGCGAGTCGGGTCACAGCATGTCTAACAGTACTAAGACATTACTAGATGTTTTTGTCCAGGTGTTTAGTCCATACCCCATGAAGTGGTAATGGGGCGCAGACTTATTATCTGTATGATTGTATATTATATACTTTGCTCTACTTTAAATTTAAGCGCTACACTTAACCTTTAATCCCTTACTCTTTCCTTCATTTATTTTTTCCTGTATTAATACTCAAGGGGTGGCTAACCTTAAGTTTAGCAAAGAAAGACTAGGAGATCAATCACACCTAATATATTTATATTCATATGACATAAATGGGCATGTTCAGTGCAGGTGGACACCAAAAGCCTGTCTAGATCCAAGGGAAAAACAACAGTAGTCTGCAGAAAAGATCTAAAAAGGCCTGTGGGTATTCTTTTTAGGTCTGTTGGTACTCACAGGTATAATAATCATTGTCTAATTTAGTTAAAAGTGGCCAAATCAGGCAACATTACAATACATACTTACATTACTCATCGAACACAAATCAACAAACTGTCGGATCTTGTCTTCCACAAATCTTTCATAAATTCCAGAAAAAAAGAGAATCTAAAAACAGACAGCAAAAGATAGGTATTTAAAGGTCAATGTTGTAATACTTTTTGGCAGAAAGCCTTTCCCATTCACACTATTACCTGTAAACAACCAAAGCCAAGCCACAATGCAGATGCCACGCCATAGCGCAGAATGCAGCTCCATGGTGCTTTATAATCCTGGGGATCTCTGGAGAGACTGGAAGATGAATCGCGTAATGCCAGGTTTTCAAAACCAGCAATCTGAACAAAACATACCCATTAGTAATGCATCAATATAAAGTTCCTATAATTAAACAGTACAATAATACAGCAGCCGGTAAGTCTAACATATTATTCCTTCTGTTTAAAAGATTCAAATACATACAATCTATTAGCATGAAAAAAACATAAAACTTGAATTTGAAGCGTTTTTGTTTAGCTTAATGAAATAAATAAAAATTCCCTGCTTTCCTCAACTGCGAGTGTAAATATACTATGATGGACTTGGAAATACTCTAAATGAAAGGGGTACAGCCAAATTCTGCTATTAGCATATACATTACCTAATATGTAGGTAATACGTTATTTTAAAAATACATAATTCACCCATTTGAGATGTAGTTACAACCTGCATTATTAAACTGTGAATATTACATGCACAAATTTAATTTCAGTGCTAGTAGTGGTGGAAGTGTGTATTGGTGGTGACCTATGTTCCATATTACAGGTTTCTGGTATAACCACTCATGCAGCTTTTGCTAACATAGCTTGTGACAATGGATATTTACGGAACTAACACATCTTTAGAGTTTAAGTTGTATAAAAGTAATACCAGAGCCTGAATAAAACAAAATAGAGACCTAGACAGAATATTGACTAGGCCACCCTCCATTTGCATATGTTCTTTATATTTTCTCCAGAAACAATAATGATTATGTCTGGCAATACAAATTCAGCATCTGTGTAGACCCTAACAGAACTCCTGCATCAGGAGAAGTATAAATCCAATGGCAAATAAGACATTTCACACGTTGTTTGTAATGTTGTTTGGAGTATAAAACCTAATGAATTTCAAAGACATGTAACTTCCACCAACCAATAAATTGTAATGCTTTAACCAAAATCTTATTTGAAAGCAATTATTACATCAATTGATGAGTTATTAACAACCATGTACACCCAAAACTATTTTTCAGCTAAGGTGAATGCCGGCAGGCTTAAAAGACTGATTAGCAGGTTCTCTCTCTATGGTACTTAAGTAGTGGGATTCTTCTGCTGGGATAATTTATCATTGCTTAATATATTCACACCTTCTGTGTACCAATTTAATTTAGCCAAAGTTTGGTTGGTTGACTGGTTTTGCCTGAAATTTGTTATTTTATTTTTTAAAGCATACATACCTTTAAAAAGAAGAGAACAATAAAAACTTGAAAGAGAGGGTTAATCTTGCGTACTGTCTGAATTTCATTCCACTCATTTGCAATGAAGTAAGACCTCCAAATACTGACAGGTGCAGGCGCACTCTTTTCACCACCTAAACAAATAAAATAAAATGAACCCATACTACAACAGAAATTATTTAAAATGTAATATATATAAAAAGTTATAACCTAATAGTCCTTAGATGTGGTGACAGCTATTTTTTCTTCTATTTTCACCATGTAATCCTACTAGTAACACTGGAATCACCACTGTAAGTGCAACACCTGTGGGCCACTAACCGAGTATTGCTGGCCCAGGGTGATAATACTTGCTCGTTGTATTGTATGTTGTCACTCTAGGACCTAGACATCCCCCCCTTTTGTCCATAACATGTTTTTGGTTTACAGAGATGTACCCGGCAAGGCCGAAAAGACTGTCACTGCAGTTTTGGAAAGATTATCAGGTATTTTTTTGCACTAATCAAACAAATTTAACAAAACATGTTTAATAGTATATTTACCACAAAGATGGAGCAAAGAAGAAGAAACATTAATTTTTAAGATGGATATACTTTAAAGCTAACCAAACATAGTAAAATGGCACGTAAGTAAGTAAAGATCAGGCACGTCCAGGTGCCAGTGCAAAATTTTGTGTCTCCTGCAAATTATGAGAGGCTAGCTTCCATGACTGATTCATCATTGTGATGGGCAGCCTTGACTATAGGCTTTGTAAAAGTGCTGCGTAATATGTCGGCACTATATTAAATACTGTGTAGTAATAATAATAATAAAATGTCCCAATCAGGCTCTGCCATAATATATCTGGATCACAGCAATGCAACTAAATGAAACTTTACACAAAAATTAAAATCTTACCTTCAGATTTTATGATTCTGTTTTTGGGTCTTTCCCAGTCAATGAAAAAGATATCAATGGTCAGCTGAGAGATAAGAGTGTGCAAGAAATGAAGTGCCTAAAATAGACAAAGACTTTTTAAAAAATTGAGAATCACAACAAATAAATGTGTTTACAACGAAAGACCCCCGAAATATACAAGGTACCTAGTCTGTCACAAAATGTTCCCTCCCGCTTTCTAAATAAAATCTGTTTTAGCTACATATCTAACTTTAAATCCAGTGACTTTCAGTGGCTGCTGGAAAGGCTGGAATTCTTTTTGAAAACTGAAGCTGGCAATACCCTGTTGACCATTCTGTGCCTCCAATACCAAAATAGCTGAAATCTTGTAATGGGATGGGAAGGGCAGAGGCAGTAGGGCTGGTAAAGAAAAGGCCAAATGATGCTGGGCTCTGTGAGAAGCTGATGGTTAGCAGTAAGATCAGTGTAGGCAATTTCAGTACAGGAGAAAAGCCTATATAACTGTGCAAGACTAAAGGCAAGGCTGGAGTTAAGCTTTATAACAAAATAAACCATGAATTACTAATAACTAATGTAGACTGGTATGTCAAAGCACTGTATAAAGTTACCTTCAAAACAAACGCACATGATACATAAGTTATAAAGTTTTTTTCATCACTGGATAAAGGCAGGAGCACAGAGACATATTGCTGACCCTAAAAAACAGAATAAAGGAAATTAAAACAAACTCATGTAAACAACACTAAACACTCAATAGACCAGCATTGAAATGGCATTCATTGAAGTTTTGTAAACATCTGAGAGAACTGTTAACCCTTTACACTACAATCTCAATCTCCCATAAAATCTCATTTAAAGAATTAGTGAAAGCTTCTGCAAATAGAAGTCTTGACACAATTAACCACTGGTCACTGAACCAGTTTGGTAAATGATGTGGCTAAAAATTAGAACGGTCATTAGGAAACCCATTGTCTGAAGAGCAGCAATAAGATGGCATATTTCCCCGACAATACAAGCATGTGCACCTTTACTGTCACATGCCACTTAGTTTTCATAATAATGTTGGAGTAAAAAAAATAAATAAACTGAACATGAGATGTGCACAGCTCAGCTTGCTCAAAAGCCTGTGAGGATGTTACTCAGGGAGTCAAGCAGCCTTAAAGCGAGTCATCAAGAATCGTAATCATAACTATTGGCCCAGGTGAACCATTCATAGTAAACAGGCAGATCAGAGAAAGATAAATCACATCAGTAGAAGGTTTTTCTTTTATGCTCCCATCACCCAATGCCTTTTCTCTACAGATTTGTAAAAGAGTTTGACATGGAGAAGTACTTTGATTAACTGATGCTATAACAAATATGACGCTGGTAAAATTGTCACAAGTGAAAACTGTGTTCTGCAACTAAATACCAAAAGAAATCTAATAAAAAATGCTTACTTACTTTGAACAAAAGAAGCCAGTAAACACCAGTGCCCACTGTCACAATGAAAAAAACATTGGCCAGAACTCCAGCATAAATAACCAAAAACTGAATCACAGTCTAAAAATAAAGGAAAGTGGTGTTTAAATGACAGCTACAATCATTACTATTAAGTATAATTACACATAATTTTCCTGGCACTACGTAATTAAAGAAATTTTGGGTTATAATAACAAAACACAATATTATTCTTTATAGTTTAGGAAGCATGCATCTTACCTGCAAGTCAATGACCTGGCTACCTATTCTTCTTTTCCAAGCAGCCGTTTTAAGAAGAGACCACAGCATGGCCAGTCCACCGAGAACACCTAAAGCAACCTGCAATACAATGACAGGGATCATAAATATGCTAGACACAAGGCATTAAACACACCTACGTTTATCTAGGATAACTTACATCTGTCTGGGTGACAGAATCAGCCTGGCTCATTTCATACTGAACAGAGAATGAAACCTAAAAATAGAAAATAATAAATAAACAACAATTTTGAAAAGAAACATGAAAACATAAATTTGCATAGGACAAAAATAAAAAAAACTTTAAGGCAATGTACACATGTGCAATATTTGTCATTGGAAAAGATCCTTAACACTCTTTTCCAACGACAAAGGACTGCATGATGCATGAACGAATGTACAGCACCGTGCAGCTCAATAGAGAGGGGAGGGGGAGAATGACGGAGCAGCACCCCATTGCACTCTGTCCTCCTTCACTTCCATTACGATCGTTCGTTGTCCATGGATCTACCAGGACGGTCGTTCTGACGATGGATGAGGGCCACTGTACACACGGAAGATACTCATCCGATATCAGCCCTGAGCCGATTATCAGACAAGAACTATTGCACGTGTGTACCTAGCCTAATTGTGTCTACTAGCAGATAGCAAAGCATAAACGTAATGTATTATGCACACAAGCCATGACTGAACTTGTTAAGCCCATACAAAGACTTTGCGCTAGCTGAATTGGCAATAACTGTTGATTCGAAAAAAAAAAACTTCTGTGTATTTCTAAATATTTTCTGTGGAATTTTTTTAGCCTACATTGCAGTGGCAAGATAAAAAGGTAATTTAATCAAGGCAAAAAACTTTTTGGACACCTGACCATCACACTTAGGTGTTTCCAGTGAAGGGAATAGTAAAAGCAGTACAGAAACACATTTCATACAGTAAAAACCTCCAACTTTGTGGCAACAGTTTGTGAAAAACCCTTTTCTGCCCTTGTAAAGACATAGCTTGACCAATGTGGTGTTAAGGAATCTGAAGTGGACCGCACAGAGCCTTCAGCTCCAAACCATTGAATACAACTTACAACAACTATACAAAAGTATATTTTGGAAAGCTGTTGCAGAAGGGATATCGTCTGTCCCTTCTGCAGTGAAAGACCTGGTAGTCATAATTTTTTATTTAGTTTCTCTTTGGGACCATACTAAATCATTTTAACTGTATTCATTTTTTTTTTTGTATCATTTAACATAGAATAATACCTTCACAGTTTGGCTTTGTGGATTTTGTACTTGTACATCTGTGTATTCTACAGTAATCAGTGGGGGATAAATTGTTCCTCTGTGGGTGCCTGGGACCAAGCTGATGCTGTAAGGGATGGAAATAAAGAAATGAGGAATGCTTATAATGCTTACTTGCTATACAAAACCATAAAATGTAATGACAGGTAGATATGATTGTTTAAATCTTGCAAATCTCTGCAATCCTGGAGGTGGCAATAATCACTTTAATGGCTGGCGTTCTAACACTAACATTCTGGACAGTATTTTCAGAAGCCATATCCACTTAACTTTTCTCCCGAGCCTTCTTTGGGCCTTACAATCTGCTCCTGTTCTCCAATAATTGGGCGTACACAAATGGATGGGTAGTCTTTAATATTAGTCCTACAGATAATTATCTGTAAAAGTATTAATCTTCTTTTACCTGAAGGTGATTTTAGAAGCAATTCGAATAACATGGGGTAAACTGCTTAAAGTATTTTCTCGTCCACTTAGGGTGTCAACCAAAAATATTCGACGAGTTAGCAGCCAGTTGTTCACATTGTTCCCTTTGATAAAAAGAAAAAGAAAGACAAAATTTGAAGCAAATTAGGTTTAAACGGATCTTTTATAGGTATACTGGATCCTTTCATTTTATGCACCATGAAAATCTGCAGACTGTCTCCCCTCACATTTTTTCAGTGGAGTTTGCTTTTGTTAAAAATGATTGCTCTACCTCTCGGTTTTATTCTCAAGCCTAAAATGTAAACATTATTTTTTTAACAACACATAAAATAGACATGATAATAAAAGAGGACCATTTGACCCCTAAAACTTGCAGGCTTTTTATGACATAGGAGTCTGAATAAAATTGAATCTGGACTTTTTACTTTTTTGCTTTCAGCTCTTCTATTCTTGCACACCCTACAGTACCTACTGGAGCAAAAATTCAGCCTTCAGCAAGCATACCTGTAAGAGCTGCCTAGAGAGAATCATTCTCTCTTCACAATATAAAACTTGGCTGATAATGTTTGCCACGCTAAGAGATTCAGTGTCCCACACCTTCCTAAATCTGATTTGTGGCTGTGAAGACAATTGAAGAGTGCAGGTATTTATGAACAGTTACATTTTTGCAGAACCCAATGCGACTTACCAAAATTGACAAACTGTTCATTGTATTGAAGGTTAAGGTTTAAGACAGGCACAGGCCATATGTTCTGCTGATTGTCACTTCCACGGTAGGAGAGATACACATCATAAAACACGGGTTCTGGAAAGTCATGGAGGATCTGGGATACAGTTAGCTCACACTATGAAAGACAAACAATAGTAACTAGTTATTAGCAATAAAAAGCAAAACTTGAAACAGCACATTAAACCATCTCGTACTTGTACTTATTTTAATTCAATCCCTTTTATTTTCACCTCTTGTAACACACAAGAACTTTTTCACAAAGCTGCCAAGTGGATAATATGCGTGATATAACAAAATGTTACATGGGATTGTCTAAAATAGATATAGTGTCATTTTCCTTTTGTGCCTATAAAAAATTAAATTGTACTGCATATAAACTTAAAAAAATATATTAAATGTGTTTGCTTTTTTAATGAGAATTTTGTCTTGTTTAGTTTTCACCTGTTAGTTGATCCTGCCGCTAAAGGTCATCCTGCCTTTGGGTGACAATGCCCCCTTATCATGTGTAAGAATAGTACTTCCACCCTAGGAAATTCATCTGAAACTAAAAGCCAGTGGTGTTTAACCACTAAAACTCTTATAAAAGCACATTTATCTGAAATATTATGCCACCTGGTTCTTACATTTTGTTTGTAAGCTGTTCCAAATCCATATGCAGCATCCAAGCGCTTGGCAGTGTCAGGACAAAGCTGTAAAGAAAGCAAACCAGCCAATAAATATAATTTTTTTGCACTACTAAATTAATAGTTTTTCCTATCCATAACATCAAGAGGTGCATTATGCAACACAGACAAAATGTAACTATCAGGTACAAATTTACAAAGGAAAACTAGTATCTGTTACCCACACCAGCCAAGTGATGGAGGTAAATGCCAAGCAAAAAATATTACTTGTTTAGTATAGTGTTATAAAAGGTCAGAAAGATGTGCACAGTACATTCCTGCTATGGGCCTACTGATTCAATAGTAATGCTAAGATAAAGAAGTAATCTATTTAAAAACAATTAGATTTTCTATGAAATCTCTAAAGAAGAAGACATAACAAAGTGAAAAAAACCTTTATAATAATATTCTAGTTTGTACAAAAATAAAAAAGTAATACATCCCATATATCATGGCATTGGAAGGGTCAAAATAGACTCACAGTTCACACCAATATATGAGATATAAGAAACTTCCCTGAGTGGCATCATAATGCCAGAACCCGCGTCTAAGCCTGCAATGGGAGAGTGGATGGGTTGTGTCTAGAGACATATCCCCCGCCCACTGCCCTGAGCCTGTGATCCGTACCTGAGACATGGTCCGCAGCTCTGGCCGGTGCACCCGCCTCTCAAGTGGGGTCCTTCTCTTGCCCCGCTGGGGGGTGCACCGGCCAGAGCCGCGGACCACCACAGGTCTCCGTGCTCTCGCGGCCCACCTGTCAGATGGCCACTAGTGGGCCGCAGACCAAGGGCTGGGGACCCCTGGTTTGTGGTAACTCTAAATTGAAGGGTTGTTAAGGCATTTAAATTGTCACTTATCGATAACTTAAGGTGCCATAATTTTTTGTTTTTTTATTTATATTTATTTTGTTTTTTTAGCAGGCACACACAGTTTTGAGGCTTGACATATCTGATGTTTACTCAGCACAACCAATATTTTATATTTTACCAAAAACTGGCTATTTAATGAGTTTGTGTTCACTAACATTAATTTGAGTGTATTAGTATTAAGTTAATCAGATTGTGCACAATTATAATATGTTGCGTAATTATTTTAATTTTAATTGTTTGTTTTAAAAGAAAAAAAAAATAATGAAACTCAAAAATTAAAATATTGATGAAGATTGAAAAAATACAATTAAAAGAAAAAAGCAGAAACATTTTTAAGTGCTGATTAGGCTTACCCAAGTATTACCAAATAGGTTTAAAAGAAACATATTTTATGCAACATATGTACCGTATTTTTCGGCGTATAAGACGCACTTTTCTTCCCCAAAACTGGGGGGGAAAAGTGGGTGCGTCTTATACAGCGAACACAGTTTTTAAAAATAATTAAAATATCATACTCACCCGATACCGCGATCCCGCGATGCTGCGTGCTTCTTCTCTCCTCTCCTCCTGGCATAAATTGGCACAGGGTGATCAGAAGGGGATAAATTGGCACAGGGTGATCAGAAGGGGATAAATTGGCACAGAGTGATCAGAAGAGGATAAATTGGCACAGAGTGATCAGAAGAGGATAAATTGGCACAGTGATCAGAAGGGGATAAATTGGCACATGAGTGATCAGAAGGGGAATAATCTTTCAGAATCTTTTTTTTCTAGATTTTCCTCCTTTAAAAGTGGGTGCGTCTTATACGCCGGAGCGTCTTATACGCCGAAAAATACGGTAGTTGCTTTGACTGATGTCATGTGCATACCATATTTTGTCAGTCAGGAAATGTTGCTAGCATGAAGAGGAGCTGAGTGCACAGTGTAGAGCCAGGGCACTTTTTTAATATTCTTTTAGATTACATGCTGAATTTCCTAGTACATCTTCAGGTTAGGGTGATAAAGTTTTTCAATTACCTGCAGTAAACCTCCATGAAGGGACTTCCATGCAATGAACTTCCCTCTCACATCATACAGAGCTGCCATAAATACCAGTTTTGTGTTCTGTGCCTGCAATATAATTTGATACCATGTAATTTCATTCACAAGATGCCACATTTTAATTTTTCTATTTACCAGTGTTGTTCAGCCACCCTTGCACTGCATGCAACTCTACACAGGGCACTGAAATACTGAATAAGTGCGTCAGCTGTATGGAGAAATATGTTTAAAGCATGAACTGAAATGAATGAACGAACCCTGGTTAGGTAAAACAAACCTATGTATTAACCATACCACATTAACATGGCATACAATGTGAAAATGGTTTTAGGTAATATGATGCTTTAAAATAGGTATAAAACCCTAGAGATGACAGAGTAGCAGTGGGACACAGCCATTCAACACACAAGGAAGGGGTGGATGCTGAAGGTTCTAGCGGGATCTCTAGCTGTGCCGGGGAGAAAACTTTATCATGCACATATTTGACAAAAGCTGTGTATCAATTTTTTCAGTATCATCATGGGGTCTCTAAATGAAGAAATCAATAATCAGCACAGGCACAGTGGTCTAGTCTGCACTTTAGTCTGCGCTCTAGTCGGGCTCCTACATGGAGTAGGGTTCCTACATTTTATTGAAGAGTAAATTATTATGATGCTATGACATATATATATGTGTCTTTTAAATTAATGAAATTGCTATAAAAGTAAGGAAATATATCACTATAGAAAAAATCTCAGTGTTAAATAATGGATAAATGTTATTTCTATTTCTAATAAAAAATAAATTTTGACTTACCTGTTCACCCCACTTAAAGCTGAAATTTTCTGGAAAAGGAGAAGCTGTAAGGACTCGCACTGCTAATCCTGGCTGCTCATCATAATACAACCATGGAAAATTGGTCCTCCTGTATGACAAACCCTTCATTAGGCAGCTGTTGTACATTAAGGCATACCGCAACCAAAAAATTATTTTACTGCGACTTACCAGTCCTTAGATGTAGTGGCTGCATTCCTTTTTTCATTTACAGAACATTTTTAGCAAGTACAGACAAGACCCACTGATCTTGCCAATAACACAATGTTCTTGTCACTTTCTGTGAAGTGGACAAAAAGCACAAAAAATCCTATTTTTGTAAACTAATCCCTTTATACCTTATGTAAAAAGGAAACTTTAAGGGAAACGTGTTATTACCAAGATCACCTAAGGAAAATAAAGCAAAAAAAAAAAAAACTAAAGCAGCCACTACTAATCTAAGGACTTCTAAGCTGCAACACACTATATTTTTGTTTTTTGGCTTTGATACTTTTTGTTGGACACTGACACTGAAGAAGCCTTGCCCATATTAGAAATGTCTGTACTGCAAATTGGAAACAAAACCTCCATCTACTTTTCATGTGTCTTTCACTTTCTTCTCCCTATGAGCCTGATCTATTAAAGCTCTCCAAGGCTGGAGAGGATACACATTCATCAGTGAAGCTAAGTGATCCAGCAAACCTAGAATGGATTTAATTTGCTATTTTTTAGCAAATGTTTTCAATTCATGGACCAGATTCATTCCAGGTTTGCTGAATCACCCAGTTTCACTGATGGAAGTGTATCCTCTCCAGCCTTGAAGAGCTTTATTAAATCAGGTCCTATGTGTCAACAAAAGCATACCATTGCTGTCTGGGACAATGCCAAGGGCCTGTCTACAAACCATAGTGACAGAAGGGATAGGAGCATGGTGGTAAGCAAATAGATTTATAGATTCAAATGAGAATTAAATCCAACATGTCTCAATATTTTAATATAGGGAAATAAATATCTGCTCTTAGGGAACCTGACAATATTAAAATTATCCAGTTGGAAGTAAGTCATGCTTACAGATAGCCAAAAAGATTATTGGTGTCATAGGTAACTGACCTAAGAGGCACAAAATGGTCATTGCTCATGGAACCCCTTGCAACCTCTGAAGAAACCCTGGTTGAAAAACACTGATTTAAACCTTGCAGGGGTAGCGCCATGGTACAGATATTCAGATGTACGGAAAGAGAATATTTTTTTTTTTTTTTTTAAGAATTCTAAGTTCAGCCTAAAAAGCAGATGTAAGTCCACTGATAATATGTCAGATGTATGTCTGCAAATAAAAAGGACAGCCTTAAATGATAATACTAAAGTGAACCTGTCACCAAAATGTATTTAAATATGCAGCAGTTTTATGATTACAAAACATCCCTTTGTAGCCAGTTTAATGTTACTTTACAAGTCAGTCAATTACAACAAAGACGGCACATGTAACTTTGTTCAACACAATTATAATGACCACAACACATTTTTAAGGGGTAAGATTGACACATAATGCATAATTTACCAGTAAGAGATGGAATGAACCACTCCACGTGTGGCTGTGTTACTGAATATGTATCGGAAGAGACCACAGGCATCAGAACTCTGCACACTCACAGAATTCATGTTCATTACGCACATGTTCCCCAGAGCCTGGCATGCTGTGTGGTTGGAGTATAGCTGTGGAATAAAAAAGAAAGCTCACATGACACATGTACAGTTAGGTCCATAAATATTTGGACAGAGACAACTTTTTTCTAATTTTGGTTTTGTACATTACCACAATTAATTTTAAATGAAACAACTCAGATGCAGTTGAACTTCAGATTTTCAGCTTTAATTCAGTGGGTTGAACAAAAAGATTGCATAAAAATGTGAGGAACTAAAGCCTTTTTTTACACAATCACTTCATTTCAGGGGCTCAAAAGTAATTGGACAATCAACTTCATGGGCTATTTCATGGGCTGGTGTGGGGAATTCCTTCGTCATATCATTATCAATTAAGCAGATAAAAGGCCTGGAGTTGATA
>NC_092862.1:24770754-24776133 GCF_032062135.1 Pyxicephalus adspersus
TCCATGATGTGACACAGGACAGAAGCAGCCGAATGAATTCTGAGGTGTTCAGAGACATACTGTCTGCTCAAATCCAGCTAAATGCAGTCATATTGATTGGGAGGCATTTCATAATACAGATGGACAATGACCCAAAACATATAGCCAAACCAACCCAGGAGTTTATTAAAGCAAAGAAGTGGAATATTCTTGAATGGCCAAGTCAGTCACCTGATCTGAACCCAATTGAGCATGCATTTCACTTGTTGAAGAGTAAACTTCGAACAGAAAGGCCCAGAAACAAACAGCAACTGAAAGCAGCTGCAGTAAAGGCCTGGCAGAGCATTAAAAAGGAGGAAACCCAGCATCTGGTGATGTCTATGAGTTCAAGACTACAGGCTGTCATTGCCAGCAAAGGGTTTTCAACCAAGTATTAAAAATCAGCTTTTTAATTTGTCCAATTATTTTTGAGCCTCTGAAATGAAGTGATCGTGTTAAAAAAAAGGCTTTAGTTACTACTTTAGTTACATTTTTATGCAATCTTTTTGTTCAACCCACTGAGTTTTTTCATTTATCATTAATTGTAGTAATGTAAAGAACCAAAATTGGAAAAAAGTTGTCCCTGTCCAAATATTTATGGACCTAACTGTATGTTAGTGGAGTGCTGTTATGCAAAGTAAACAATATATATTTTAAATATAAAGTATACTCGGTATACATATAAATAAATATATGTTTAGCATTTTTATTTTTGGTAGATCATTTTGACTTGGTCATTTTAAATGTAGCTTGTAAGCCAAAAAAGTGTGAGCACCCCTGATCCAAGTCTTCTAAACAGGCACAGGTTTCGAGTGAGTATAAATAAATTGAGAAATTATACTGTCATTAGGTATACTGTAATAAGCTACAGAGTGTCATTTTGTAACATTTTTGATTTGCAGTGTGCCTCAGGATTTTTTCAAAGTAAAAAATGTGCCACGAGTCAAAAAAGGTTGAAAAACACTGCACTATATGTTTCTGCTACGTGAATCACATTATCACAGCGCCCCCTTCTGGCTATTTGCAGTATGACAACCGAGAGTGGTAGCAAAATTCTGAGGACAGCAGAAGAAAGGGTTCTGCTCGGAAGAAAAGACTGCTTGGGAGTACAGGATGCTCGAGTTCCAGATAACAGGGGGTTTCACATCTGTTAGCGGCAATCAATATATTAAAAAAAATAAATAAATAAACATACCAAACAAGCTGAAGCTGCTGCCTGCAAATTAATGGAAAGCCATTCTGATCTTAATGTAACGCCCTAAAACAAAAATACATAGGAAAAAATAAGACACCCTTAATATTTTTCATCTTTATTATATGTTCTTCATAGTATAAGGGGCTCACCAGCTGTGCATAGCGGATGGTCGAAATAACTCTGGACAGGATATGACCTGCTGCATTAAAGCATATGCCGCCAGCCTAAAAAACACAAGAAAGCATCATGGGACCAGCTCATCATAAAGCAATTTCTTTGAAATTTGTACACCAGCAGACTTTTAACAGGGTTACCAGGCCAACTTTAAACAGAAAGACAGATAGGTGTTAAACTATTGAGTTTTTTAAACATCAGGTAACTATCACCAGGATGTAAAGAGAAACTGGTGAATATGCGGACAAGAAAATAACTTAAAGTGGAAGTAAACCCAAAACTAACCCAAAACAAAAAAATCACACTTACCTTCAATCCCGTAGATCAGTCTGTCCATCAGGAAGTTTCTTCCATCGGGTCCCGTGTTGTCCTGATAATCCGTCTTCAGCCCGGCGCAGAAGTAGCGCCAGGCGACGGCATCTTCTACTTTTTTCTTCAAGGTACTTCTTCCTGCTTTACCCGATCTCGCAGGTGTGAGATCGGGTGACATAGATTGGGAAAAAACTTGCCAATCTCACTGTGTATGCGTGAGATCTGCAATTTTTTTCCTTATTGTTAAAAGGGCTCCTTTTACGCAGCCAAAAACCTCCCGGGGTGCGTGACATAGGTGTCCCAGGAGGCTCTGCGCTCCCATTCACGTAGGCAAACGAGAATTAAAGGGGTAGTGCTGCAGCCTTTTTTTTTTTTTTTTTTAAAAAGGGTGTTGCACTTAAAAAAAAACACAAACAAAAATTTTACTTTATATAAAGGGTTGTCTACCTTTTAATGTAAAGTGACAAATCTGAGTTTAGGTACGCTTTGACTATTATAGGAATTAGCATAATCTTGTCAATTCCATACATGTTCTTTGTCCTTACCAAAGTATTTGGCTGGTAGCAGTTGCATGAGTTTGTCCGACTGATGATTGTCTGATGGCATCTTTCACACCTAGGACATGTTAAACAGAAGTCTAATAAGAATAAATCTTATGTCCTAAAAAGGAAGTGAAAATTAGTATAGAGTTTAGGTACCGTAATCCTAGCTTGTCGGGAACTGTAAATGACGCCTCGCTCCCATCACAAGTAATGCATTCTGCTTCATGAAGTAGTGTGCCATTCATATACCTCTCAACTAAAATAAAATAGTTTGAAAAGACATCAATTCAAAGCAACACGTTACTTGGGTTATCCAGAAAACAATGCACTGTGCAGCAATTAAAAATCTAAGCCCAAATACTTCAAAACCAAATAATTCTTCAAGAAACCATATTAATTAAAGAAAATGAAAGGTATTAACTTTGGAAGTGAACATTTCAGATTCAGAATTCCATAGTAGCTGTGTACCTGTCTACAAGACCTCTCATACCTTACAGTTTCCTCTATTAAGATTAAAGTCCTAGAATTGCTTATCACCTATTTGCTGTGGCTACAAGTCCTACAGTGAAAGTGACTCTCTCTGTAAAGCAGGGTTTGCTTGTCAATGAAGTCTGCCAATGTTTGCTCTTCCTACTTTGCGTATCACATTTGACTAACACTCTAACTGGGTAAATGTTCAGATGTGAAATAGCTGTAATGGAGTGTGCAGTAACAGTTGGCCCATAAAAAAGATATTCTGTACACCAAAACACTTCTGTATATTGTTTGTATTCATTTATCAACCTGTTTGCAATTAGAAAAGGTCTTGTTCAGTTTTAGGTTAAGCTGGGCTTTAATTTGAATGTTCAGTAATGCTCTGCAATATTTTCATCTCACCACAGGGCAAGCAATCATAGCCTACAACCTTGTTCTGAATTCAAGGGCAGTGCAGGATTGTTGCCACACCATCACAAGAAGACGCATTTATTAGTACATACTGGCAGGATAAATAGGTATGCGTGGGAACTTAATACATACTAACCCACTTGTAAAAGAATCTGGAATATATTGACCTTTCATGTGGCCTGTGTATCATAAAGCTGCTTTCCAGCCTCTGCACATATTCGATTATCTGATAAGGTGAATATTGGTTCCTCTGCTAGTCATTGTTCTTCCCACTGCCAACGCATTTGTCCAGTTGTATTGTATAAGCAAGTAGTTGAACCACAGAGCCAGCAGGGAACAGGAATATTACATACCTAGAAGTTTACAATTCATACAGTGGCTGGAGAACGGGGAACGGCAGCTTTTCAATACACTGGCAGTAGAAAAGGTAAATACATTCAGGCTTCTTCTACAGATGAACTATTAGGATAAAAGTGACCCTGTGGTGACAGCTTAACAAACATCTGTGAGTAAATATATCAAATTTTCATGATACAGAAAACTCTTTTAGCAGAACTAAACCTTCTAAAATGTCTCTGTAAGCTAATATAACATACAAAATATATCTTCAGATTCGGACAGATATCTGCTGATGACTACAGCCACCTGCCATGACCATTATAGGGAGTTTCACACTTTTCAATTTCATAAATGTAATGTTACAGAGGCTGAACGGTCCAATCTTACAGAGCTGAACGGTCCAGTGTGAAAGACTCCACAATGGACTCCCAATACATATGAAATGTTATGGTTTTATGGTTGTACAATGGTTAAGTTCTCTAGCAATTATGAGTAATCAAAATATCAGTATTTCATGGATTGACCCTTCAACATAACCAAGCTCTATATTCAAAAAAAATCCCTAATCTATGATACTCTGTAATCTCTATTATACTTTGTAATAAATGTTCTTAATCTTCCCGTTTTCTGCTCACTCTCAGCATGATACAACTGGCTAAAGCTGAGCCAAGAATAAAAGCTCTGCCTCCATAAAAAAATACTTTTTTACAGTCTAGTTTCTACATTTGTTGTTCTGTGATCCAGCTTGATGTGAAAATGTCCAAAAATGTACACGAGGCCTCTGGATACTGCAATGTAAGTGTGAGCTGTGTTATCAATGTAAGAAAATTCAGCAATCACAAAAAACATTACAGATTAAGCTTACCCAGTATACTCCCAGGAGAACACTGGCATGTGCCACTTGTTGTTAACCCATCTGGACATTTAATGCAATCCCAGCCATCAGTTGTCACACCCTGAAATAACAATATATCATTTAATTACCTATCATTTATTATCATGTAACACTCAATTGTTTCATTTTATGTAAATGCAGTACTGAGTTTTCCTTATTTGAGTCAGGATAGTGAAACATCTTTGATCTAATGCTGACCACCAGATCTGCGGTATAAAATAGGTAAAGCTAAATAAATTGTCCACATAAATGTAATATTTAATGGATGGGAATGGTAAGATATGGCAATGTATTTGCTGTATTCTGCTTAGTATGCATTGCTCTGTACCGGACATAGTCTAGTCCAGTGTTTCTCAGCCAGGGTTCTATGCAAGCCTAGAATTCATCCAGAGGTTACTAGGGTTCATTGAGCAATTTGTACCTCTTAGATAAGTTACAACTTATACCAATGATGATTTTGGCTATCTGTTAAGGTGACATTCTTCCCACTGGCCAGCAATTTAGGAGGCATTCTTCCCCACTGATTACTATGCTAATATACTGTGAGCTGTGGCTATAGTAATTATAGAAGGGTTCCTAGAAGACCTGAAAGTTATTACAACAAGTTCCTCTATTTTAAAAAGGAGAACGACTGCACTAGAGCAGCGGTTGCCAAACTTTTGGACTTCACAGACCACTAAATTCATAATTTTACATCCTGCAGACCATTAATATGATTTTTTTTTTAAAAAGTTAAATACATTTGTAAAATAATAATCTTCCTAACGGTGCCTGACAAGGACTGTGGAGGCTCTGATTCATTGATCAGCTCACGGTTAAGTGAAGTATTACTTTTGTTACTATTATCATTAGTTGCATTATCTTTGGTATTACTATAGAAATCCAAAATATTTGTTTGCTTTTTCTTACTCATTATAGGTTTATGTCATTTGAATATAAGACCAAACAAGTAAATACACAGTTAAGTTCATACTTACCTAAAAGAGCATCTGAGAAATAAACAAATAATATAAAACAAT
>NC_092862.1:24776388-24777306 GCF_032062135.1 Pyxicephalus adspersus
ATTTATTGCAAACTTATATTATACAGGAAAAGGAATCAAATAAAGCTATAGTGATTTTCTTATCTACTGTGTGGTTTCATTTTTTTGCTTTTGACTGCACTCTGCCAATTGCATCACGTTTTCTCGAAGGCATTATTACAGGCAAGAAACTTGTAAAAGAGTCCAAAAAAAAGTATGTAAAAATATAAGCAAAAGGCACACTGTCACTGAGCAATACATACACACATATATACATACATGCAAATATACCTTTGACATATACCACAGCACTGTACAAAGATCAGCGGTGCACTCACATGAGTCTAAGTCATATGTATGAAAATTTTGGTTAAAATGTCTCCAATGCGTTTTCGAGTGATGGTGGAACATACATACATACATTCAGTTTTATATATATATATATATAGATTATTTTTTGTTTTATTATTAATTATGCCCAAATTTTTCTGTGGACCACCAACATTTTCTTGCGGACAACCAGTGGTCCACGGACCACTGGTTGGCGACCACTGCACTAGACAATTCTTCGAACTAATTTGTTTTTTGTATTCATGTTAAATGTCACAGCTTTTCATTCCTTATAATAGCAGCTAGAAATTGCCCCTTACATTATCTTTGAAAATCTTATAACCATGTCTAGGAAGTTCTACCTAGATCCTACTACCTGGAGTGTCACTTACCTGAATAATGAACCTAGAATGTTGTGTATATGCCACTTCAGTTCTTAGATATCTCTTAGATTGTAAGCTCTTTGGGGCAGGGTCCTCTCCTCCCCGTGTCTCTGTCTGTATCGGTATGTCATTTGCAACCCCTATTTATTGTACAGAGCTGCGTAATATGTTGGCACTATATAAATACTGTATAATAATATATATATTTATCATACATACATTGATGAGGGTGCACTTACAGGGAATC
>NC_092862.1:24779622-24804165 GCF_032062135.1 Pyxicephalus adspersus
GTGTGGTGCAGGGTGTCCCTGGTGTGGTGCAGGGTGTCCCCGGTGTGGTGCTGGGTGTCCCCCGTGTGGTGCAGGGTGTCCCCGGTGTGTACCTACCTCCGTGGCTGGGCCTCTGGCTGTCCGGGCACGGCACACACGTCAGGTTCCCGGGCTCGTA
Organism: Pyxicephalus adspersus; assembly: GCF_032062135.1. NCBI lineage: Eukaryota > Metazoa > Chordata > Amphibia > Anura > Pyxicephalidae > Pyxicephalus > Pyxicephalus adspersus. The sequence goes on from NC_092862.1 coordinate 24,779,780, forward strand.
GTATTCCTGAGGCGAGCAATCCTCCGGACGCTGCAGGGGAATGGAGTAGGTGAGGGCGCCGCACGGTAGGCACAGAGCGGCCAGATAGAAGCACAGGGCCCCGGACACCGCACAGAGCCCGGGCTCCATCACTGCACAGGCCGAGACCCCCGAGCGCGGGAGGAGGAGGATAAGCGGGGAAATGATGGAGGAGGGGTGAGCACAGTATGAGTGTATGCATGCAGCACCGGGGTCAGTGCCATAGAGGCGGCTGTGTGCGGCACTTACTGCAGACGATAAGTCCGAGCTACCAGCACCAGTGATATAAGATAGTGCCCGGTATTATGTGCTGGGATGCAAGACGAATAAATCACTAATACCCTGAAATCTGCCCACATTCCTACACTATTACCCCCCACTGACGTCATCAACGGGGCACTATGCCTTCTGACACCAACAATGGGGCAATAATTCTCCCAGTTTTGCCAAGGATGGGGCACGATGTCTCTTATTGTCATTGGCAGTGGGGCACCATTCCTTCTTTCATTAATGCCAAGCATGGGACAATATTTCTCCCTCCAGCATCAAAATAGGGCATTAATAATCCTACTGACACCAGTGATGGGGCATTGATCCTCTCACTTTTGTCACAAATGGGGCACCATTTCTTCTTCCATTGAAGACAATGATGGGGCTACTGCTTCAAATGTCAAGAAAACAGGGTATTAAAGAGGAGCTAAAATGATAACAGACAAAAAAAAGTACACTTACCTACAATCCCGCAGGGCAGTCTGATCCATCTTGGGGTGTCCCGCATCATCCCAAAGCCGGTGCTCCAGACGCCGCCATCTTCTCCTCTTCTTCCAGGTTCTTCATCCTACGTCACCCAACCCAGGTGCGAGACTAGGTGACCTAGGATGGAAAAAAATTGCCGATCTCACTGAGCATGCGCCACTGTCTCAAACTCTTTGCGTGAAAAGGCTTCTTCTGCACATGTCCCAGATGCTCGGGCATGCGCAGAAAGAGCACACAAGACCCTCCGGGATGCCTGACATTGGTATCCCAGGAGGCTTTGCGCTCCCATTCATTCTCGATTGCCTAGGTGTGTTGGGTGTTGCAAAAAAAAAAAAAAAAAAAAACCCTTTTATGTAAAGTGAAATTTCTGAGTTTAGGTACGCTTTAATTATCTTACACCAATTTGGGGTTATTAATAGTTGGCCAAGAGGTTATCACTCTTTTGCAGCGCTGAGTTCCAGGTTCAAATCTCAGCCAGGACATTATCTGCTAGGAGTTTGTATGTTCTTGCATGTGCTTGGGTTGCCTCCGGGTACTCTGGTTTCCTCCACATCCCAAAAACATGCAGTTGTGTTAATTGGCTTTCCCTTAGACCAGGCATGGGCAAACCATGGCCCCTGGGCCATATACGGCCCACTGAACTCTCTCTTCAGCGGAGCCGCTGAAGTAGAGAGTTCAACAGGCAGGATAAAACAGGCCGTGGTCCGCAGCTCAGTCTGGTGCCCCCCCTCGAGCGGGGTCAGGAGCAGGACCCTGCTGGGGGGGCCACACCGACCAGAGCCGCAGACTATGTCCCCTGTACAAATCCTGGGCTCAGGGAAGTGGGCGGAACAACCTGCCCACTCTCCCATTGCCCAGGCCCTCTACCAAATTTTATATCAGATTGTGGCCCATGGGTGAAAAAGTTTGCCAACCCAGCCTTAGACTGTTACTGAATATAGTAGGGACATTTGATTGTGAGCCCCTCCGAGGGACAGCTAGTGACATGACTATGGACTTTGTAAAGTGCTTTGTAATATGTTGGCACTATAGAAATAAGTGATAATAATAAGTGACACCAACAATGGGGCTCTACTACTTTTACCTCACAATTTAATAACTGTGGTACCTGGAAAATCCCTATAGTCCTAACAGGCCACTGGTTAATGTGAAAGCCAACAATGGGGCATTAATAACCCTACTGACTGCAACATTCACTGTCCCTAATGATGGGGGTACTGTTTTTCCCACTTGCTAACGATGAGGCACGATTTCACAATTTTAAATAAAACAACTCAAATGCGGTTCAACTGCAGACTTTCAGCTTTAATTCAGTGGGTTGAAAAAGATGATTTCATAGTGTAATGAGGTAAAGACTTCTTTTTTTTTTACACACCCACTTCATTTCAGGGGCTCAAAAGTAATTACACAAATTAAATAGCTGACAAAATGTTCATTTCTAATACTTGGTTGAAAACTTTTTCCTGGCAATGACAGCCTGTAGTCTTGAACTCATGGACATCACCAGATGCTGGATTTCCTCCTTTTTAATGCTCTGCCAGGCCTTTACTGCAGCGGCTTTCAGTTGCTCTTTGTTTGTGGGCCTTTCTGTCCGAAGTTTAGTCTTCAACAAGTGAAATGCATGCTCAATTGGGTTCAGATCAGGTGACTGACTTGGCCATTCAAGAATATTCCACTTCTTTGCTTTAATAAACTCCTGGGTTGCTTTGGCTGTATGTTTTGGGTTATTTTCCATCTGTTTTTATTATCTGTTATTATAAAACACCTCCCAATCAATGTGACCGCATTCAGCTGGATTTGAGCAGACTGTATGTCTCTGAACACCTCAGAAATAATTTGGCTGCAAACTGTATGTTGTGTCCTGGAACGCATATGTAGCATTGATTGTGCACTGGCTGTGTGCTTGTTACCATCCATCCACACTAGTGTGTTGTAATAAAATGTAAAAAGTGTACCTTTGCTACCCAAGGACAGACTAATATATCCTTCTACACCACTTTTATCCATCGTATGGAAGCCCCTTTTTTTCCCTCAGGTATCCTCTCCCGTGTCCTTTGTTTTGGTGCCAAGAAGGCCTTACTCATATCTTCAAACTACAAATATCCACAGGTAATCAAACTTTCTCTTGCCTTCAATCCAAGTACGATCTCCTGTCAAATGAGATTTTCTATTACCTGCAAATACAAAAAATGTAATCCTCTTCCTTCCGACCAATAATTCTAATAGATCTGTGACTAACTTGTATCCCAGCTCGTTTTTGTATTCTTCCCACATTTCCCTTCAAAAATCTACCTCCCACATATGCAAAAACAGGAATTGGGTCCAGAGGTAGATGTAATGTCAATTCATGCTCCATATCTTCACAGCAACTTAATGCATAGCCAAGGCATGGAATTCACCATGATTCATTGTTCCGGACGAATATGGCCCACTGCCCAGCTGTGTGATTTTATGTCCAAATTCACTTGTATTTGGGATAATTTTTTACCCCTTTCTTTTCCAGCATTGTCTCCTCTTCCTCTAGAATGTATTCTTTCAGAATTCCTTCTGGTCTGTATCCCTCCTCCCGCTCAGTTTAAGTGGCCCCCTTCCCACTACAGTATTATAGTCATGTTTTCTATACATTTGGTTTTTCCCCTCTTTTTTTTACTGTTGCTTAGTTTACACTTAATCTCAGGTATTTACCAAGATCCTCTGTATCCACCTCCATCACTAACATGGACCTGCCTATGTGTAACCACACACCATTACATCATGCTGTAACTTGCCATTTTTATTTTTTTACACATTATAATATTCATTTGTGTAACCATCTGGTCTTTCTAACCTCTGCTCTACAAGTATTTGATGGTTACATCATCTAGATAGATTAGGCAATACTCCTCCCCCCCCACACACACCTGGCTGAGTGAATTTTTGTAGGAAAGGATCACAACTGTGAAAAAAAAGTTTTGCACCGAAAGGGTTAAAAAAAAAAAACCTTTGACATTGCAAAAGCTTGTCTTTAACAGGTGTGCCACTATAGTGACTATGGGTCAGTCAGCCAAGATGAGATGAATTTTCAGGAGAGCCATTGATGTATGATCAGTCACAAAGCTAGAAAGAGCATTTTAGGAGGAATCCACTTTATAATAACCAGGGACTCTGCACCAACAGGACATTCACCATTCTGTCCCCAGGGAACAAATGTTAAGTCAATCTGTTCAATAAAAATTAACTGCTTGCTTACTGTAAGAAAAAAGTAAGGGGTACACTACATTGGCAGGCAGAGAGCAACAGTTTTTAATTTGCATTGGCTCTGTTCACTCATATTTCAGAGGTTCACTATTTTTAAGGAAGAGTTCCAGGTAAAAGATATTTATCCGGATACAGTTTAAACACATGTACTATTGCAGTCTCCATTTTGACCTTTGCAGTTTGACTAGACCTATCCTAAACCCATATCCAGGACCGAAAGTATATGGTGGGTCTAAAAAATGCCCCCTAAGATTTCACCAGGTCATAAACGAGTGACCCATTTTTAACGCCACAAAAAATAACGATATGGCCTTGAACGTGGCTATGTGTGATAACTTTTAAGCATAAAATATGTTATCAGGACAGTACATGGGAGAGGCTAGAGAGTATTTTAATTTAAATGCAGAGAGAATTAAAAAATCATAACTCATGCACAATTGCAGCTTTTATATTGAATCAGAACGTAAAATACAAGGATTTTGCTTTTTTTTTTTTAAACCTTACCCATATAATCATTTTTTCTTGGAATTCTATTGATGTGTACCAATATTGTACTGTGGGGCTTTACTGCAGCCTTGTATGTAAATTAGGGGAAAAAAAAAACTGTAGGCCAGGTACAGTATAACCACTACAAGCAGCATACCTCACTTTTAAACAAACAGTACCAAGGACATTAAAAAAAAAAAAAAAAATAAACTTTATAAAGGCTGATGAATGGGTTCACTAGATTTAGACCTTCACTGTAATGGTCAACATAAAAGTACCCCTTCTGAAACAGCCCAATCTGCCAACAACTAGGAAGAGGGGAGGTAAACTCAGTATTGACTCCACAACAGACAAGGTACCCAAACAGCAACAAACAGTCATTTGTAGTCAGATAAACAGACAGACCTCAGGTACTCTGAATATGATTCAGTCAGAAAGTTGGTCCAAAAAGGGTACTACCTGATCCCTGTGAAACGGACCAGTCAAATTAGGGTTGACTTGAACTGTGCTTTTCCCTGCAGGCCTACTCAAATCTTTAGAGACAGGTAAAACTCAGCAGTCATGGCGGGCTCTGAACCAATCTCGTCAGAATTTATCTGCAGAATCCAGTGCTCTTTGTTAATCTAAATAAAAAAAGTTGCCTGCATAGCTGTAAAAAGAGATTGGTCTTGGTTGAAGGGAAAAATTGGAGAGAAAAAAAATGATAGACTATTAGAAATATTTAGCATATTAGAGTTGACACAGACACCCATCATCTTAGGACATAAGCAAAACCACCAGTAGTGGGGGGTATACACTGGACTGACCTACACAAATTGTTTGATACAGTAAAATTCCTTATGTGAGCCAATAAACTCAAGGATCACAAGCTGCATTTCTCACTGGTCCAGATCAGCACAGTTACATATCTGAAGCCATTTAAGGTACTATGTACTCTCTGTGCACACAATATCTCTGTTCAAATACAAATAAGGTATAACTTTAGATTAATTTTGTAGAAAAAGACACCAATAACAAGAATTGAAAAATATATCCAACTTTATTAAAACAGTAAAAAAATAAATAACTTGCATTCCCGGAGGTAAGAGCTGTAAGAAAAGAAAAGAAAAGAAAAAAAGCTTGTAAGCCATCTTTATACATTGTGTGTATTTCTGTATTATCACTGGAGACCCCACGTCTATATAATTATAAGGACTGATACAACAATGAACCGTTTTACTACAACCTCCTTACTCATTATGGCGAGGCAGTAAGATGTTGTAAACAAGAACACAGCTGTAGTGAAGCTTGTTTCTACATTTAAGATACCCCATGACTCCTACATGCTAAGAGTAAAAAATTACTGGTATTTAAAAAAAAAAAAAAAAAAAAAAAAAACAGAAAAGAAAAATGCATTCAGCTGCATAACTCACCTTTGCTCCAATGATCTCTTTATTGTGATCCAGTGATACTACACCACTCCTCTTCCAAGTTAAATGACCCCTAATCTCGTTTTCTATGAGCCCAAGCCTTTAAAACAGACATTTCATCAAGATATTATAAAAGCTCCCATTTCTACTTGCTGTTCTGATCATTTACCTTTAACTTCTGATAAATCAGTGACTCAAAATGAGCATGCAGCTCAGGTGTTCAGCTAATTGTAACAAATAAATGCTTGTTTTATGTCAATGACTAAAACCAAAAGATCAGATTCACATCCAGGCACTTAACATACTGTAGAACAAAATTCAGCAATGGCAGCTTGAATAATATCTCGGTAGGTCAACTTTGAGGCCCCATAACTGGACTCACAGGAAAGTTTGACAGATTGTCACCACGTCATTACATAGTGGCACAGTCTATTCAGAATCCACATTACTGGTGAGGAGGGTGGCAAAATGGGCCTGTGATATTCCAGCATCCGAGACACCTGGAAAAAAGGTAAGGATATAGATTTTTAAATAGGTGCAGTAGTACTACAAACGTCCGAGTTGGAGTGAAGCAAACCTAGGTTATGGCAATATTATACACTTGGAAAATACTTAGTGGAAGCAAAACTACAGTTAGCTACATCTGAGTAGAACTCTGGTAACTTTTGTTAAAAAACTTTTTGGTGCCTTTAGTTGAGCTGTCCCCCACTAACAAGGGGTTTGTGTGTGTGTGTGTGTGGGGGGGGGCTATAAATTGGTAATATATGCAGTTTTATTACATATTTATCAGTACATGAAATCAGTAGATTGCATACATCTGCAGTTCAAATCTGTTTTAGACAGCACATTATTACTGCAAATAATCATTAAAGTTAGTTCTTACTCAGTAGGGAACCTATTTTTTAACACCCAGTAGTAACTGGCAGTTAAATTGTAAAATGAGCTGGAGTTTAGACAAGTTCAGTTCAATGTTTTCTCCTATTTTGTATAATAAATACCTGTGTTATAGTCAAAAATCTAAGGGACCCCATTCTGCTGTGGTGTAGCAAATTGCACTACCCTCCAGAGGCTCCTGGAACATAACTTACCAATTACCTGTGCAGAAGCTTCCATACATCCAAACATCTTTCTAAAGCCTGCAACAAAAATGGGAAAACCAAATGAGAAGTCTGGACACCTATAATTCTTACCAGCTTTAACAAGTATTGCATAGAAATGAAAACAAAAAAATGAATTAGAGGGTCATTCTACCAATTTGTTTTAGGGTAATTCTACAAACGCCAGCAAAGATCTACTACCACATTTATATTGAGAACAAAAGATACCTTGGTGAATTAAGACTGAATGACAGCAATGACACTTGATTGCTAGATTTCCTAAGAAATAACATACACCAACTGATAGCTCCCATCTGCTACAGTTCAACCAAGAACAAGTTTAGGCGGACTGACACTACAGATAAATCAGCAAGTTCAACTATTTTGCCTAAAAGCTGCAATTAATAAACATCAGCCAGATGCTGGAAAGACAAAGGCTACATACAGACAAACATTTTTACGAGTGCCCATCCAATTGGTCCACTCATCACCTTTTCTGGTTCTGCCTGAAGACTATGACAACAACAGTAATGTAGATGGAGTGAACAAGGATAATGACATGTCTGGTGATTTATCTAATTATTTCCGGGACAGACATCTAAGGAATTTGGTGAAAGAGCCAGCAGGAGAGACAAGTTTTCACTCCTTCACAAATTATATATTATATATATCCTTAAAAACCTTAACCATGCCATAGTTGGGTGAAGTAAGGCCAAGTATACAAAATGTATGGGAGGTATCCCATAACCCTTTGCAACTACTAAGTAAATTGTTTAGGTCTATAAGGGTCCTAAGATTGACAATCAAACATGAACAGAGGTATATGCGTCTATCATTCTCAGCACATTCACTTAAGGCCTGCTTCCAGCATTCTATCAAACACAGACAGATTAACAACAATTTCCTATGGCAGTCTAGAACAAATGACTTAATATATAGTCTTTGATATTTCTTCAAACATGTAATCACCATAAAACTGTCTAAAACAGTTACTTGGTCCAAAACAAAAACAAAAAAACAATGCTTGGTTAAATGCTGCATGTCCAGCAAGAGCTGCACCTTTATTGTTTATTGCTTGAAATACCTATTAATCTGATGGTGCTGTTGATTCCTGTATGAATATTACTCTGTACAGCTACCAATACAGGACATACGCTAAAATTTAAACACTGAAAAATCTTAAGACCGCAGAATCTTGTATTTTACATAGCATTGGCATTCTCTGAAATGAGAGCAACCTCTCTAAAATAAACATTTCTCTTAATACAGGCAGTCCCTGACCATCTATTTGCAAACTAGTAGTTGCACTATGTCCGCAGTAAATGAATGCTTTAAATTGGTTATAGCCATCACAAATCTAGAGAACCACAGCCATGCAGCTATCTATAACAGTCACAATAACAAACCAAACAGATATTGTACCATGTATTTGCATCAATGACACATACTCAAAGTTTTCGCTAGAAAAAATAAATAAAAGTTTTTTTATGATGGACTGTATTCATTAAAAGTGCTTTCTTTAAGCAGGACAGGAATTTAATTCGGTCCAACGATGTTCTACAACACAGATCTCCGCGAAGATCATTCATTAAAATCCAGTATGCCCAGAATTTACACATTAAATAAATTAGCTTGTGTACAGGATTTACTGGAGTTTTGTGGTAAGAATTTCCTGTTTATAGTACACACAAATCCTAAATCCGTGTGTTCCATGCTATTGCGTCACTATTCTAACACTGGTTGTCTGTAACTGGGACAAGAAGGCAATGAAATCTAACTCTTAATATCTAAAAGCTACAGTGGCCATACAGTCTTCAAAAAACAAAGCCCATTCATTCCTTTTGCAATTCTGCCCTTTAGAATACCAAGCATTAGGAGTAAAACCAAAAATGTAAATTAGGTTTTAAACTAAAATAGAAAAAAATAAAAATAAACTGTACTTCAAAAAAAGCAAACATCACAATATTTATAAGCTGGTAAATTGAGAATGGGGCGCGCGATTCAGGAGTGGCGAGTCCAAACCTCTGAGTGTAGGAGCGCTATTCAGTAGTGTTAATCTGACTCACCTCTACACTCCTGGTCACATGGTCGTGTACTGCTTCCAGGTCCAGCTGCCTCCTCATCTGTGGCCTCCTAGAAGTCATCCAAAGGGAATCCTGGGATCTTCTGATGTGCAGGGCACAATGGCAACGGGACTTGTAGAAGAAAGTACTCAGCGTTTAACGGACCAGTTGGTGCCAGAATATTACCCCCGCCCCAGACATTTACAAAAACTGATTTTAAGATGCAATCCTTTACCCTTAAAATACATTTTTTTAACGTTACAGCCATAACTTGAATTTCCCAGTGACAAGCAAGAAGGTTATTGATGTTTAAGCATCAAAAACCTAAATCACAAGTTGCATTATATAACAGAACTCTAAATATCTGAATAAGTACATGATTGAGGAGCTAACTAGGCTTAAAATTTTTTTTAAGATTATTCTATGTATAATGTAATATTTTCCACTGCATAGCTGACAGATTTATTAACTTTATCAAGAGACACAGGGGACAGCATTTCCCCAGGAAGGATTGAAGTATATCAAATGTAGCACACTTAACGTAATAAATTAAAAGGGTATACAATACCAAAAATAGGAACAGTAAAAATATTAGATTTATCTGGGAAAAATAAAGCTAATAAAAGGCTGCCGGGATGGCCGAATGCTTACGTACTTTGTCACGTCACTAATGGAGAGAATTACAATACTCATAACAGAGCAGGCTACATTTTTGTAGAGAAACACGGACATTGCAGTGCTTCTAAAGCTATTAACTATTCCACCAACATTGTTAATGCAGAAATTTTACAGTTCAGCCGATACCCTTTATTGGCTACCTTGAGTTAATACCAATGAAAACTTCATTGTAGGAAGTCTGAAGAAGCATCCAAAAAAGTTTTTTTTTTTTTTTTAAATAAACAATTTGAACTGCGAACATTCAATGACAAATTGCCTAAGATACTATGACCAACACTGCTAGCATGTGTAATTGTTGAAATTGAAATGTAGAACCACTTTAAAATTTTATGATGTAATGGTTTCATATTTATTAGAGAGATAAATCGAAATAAACTCATACTAGTCAAAATTTCCATAGGTGGCAGTGACCCAATGCACCTAGTGGACAGGCTTTGTAGTCAAGTTCAAGCCACAAAAATCAACTCATTTTTGAATTTGTGTGTGTTCTTTCCAGAGACATTTTTCATTGAAATTTTCATTGGAATTAATAGAAATGCACTAAAATGTTAATGCATTAACATGTTAACATGCATCCTAACGTGTTTTTTATCGAATTAAAAGGAAATGTATAAAAACATATCAGGCAAAAATGCAAAGAGGTGTTTCCAGCATAAGGCATGCAATAAATTGTGTAACGACATCTTAGAAGTTAGCTCCTAACTACAACCATGTACTAAAAGATATTCAATACAATGCAACTTGCTTCAATCAGTTTACATTATTCTGATCCCATTCCCAGACAGAAGCCTACACTGCATATAAATAGCATGGTTACCTTGTGACACATCCCTCCGACATCTGTCCACCGCAGCTCCTTTCCTGCATCAAAACACGATAGTGGAAAATCCTCTTGATCCATCGAGATTCAGTTGTTCTGCTGCACTGCGATGAATGATGCTCCAACAGAAGTCCCATCAGCTCCAATGCTCCACTTGCAGCAGTCAGGTTGATTCCAGAAGATTTTTTTAAATGCATATTTATGTTTTTTATTATGTTATTTTTTGCAGTATTAACACTTTCCACACCCCAAACTAAAATAAGTTTGTGTAGAAAAAGAACCCATTGAAATCATACTTACCTTTTCAGCTCTAGTCTGCAACTAGCACTTTAGAAGTCTTGCAGTAAACACCTTTCCTGCCTCTGAGATACGTTCCCTAATTCAACCAGCTACCGAACCACTTTACCAAAATGGTGAGGCAACTTTTAAATAGAAAAATCTGAAGAACAGGACTGCAAAGTTAAGTATGATTTGAATGGGTTGTTACCTTTGCTACTTTTTCACAATAAGTGTATTTTGTTTTTAAGTTAAAAAAATAAAATAAAACATGCAAAACAGACCAATATAATGCATTCTGCTATCAGACTGACACACTGTAGCACACATAGCATTTGTGTCAACACAATGACTGACACACACTGAACACAAACATGAGAATATAAAGCAAGCTACTGCCCAATCCAAGCGATAGTGGCATAATTTAGTAATGGTAAATTTTTATTAAATCACTAATATGAGCAAGTAGACAATATTAGGTTAAATTTTCCTTGCAATGATAAATGGCAAAAATGTTTATTTGATCTGTTACTTGCTTTGAGCAAAACATTAGGGGGTATATTTATAAAGCAATAACTATGAAATTTGGTGCAGGTAAATAATTACTATTACTTAGGAATACTTAATAATAAAGATATACACCAGAAGGATACACATAAGGAATGTTCAGTGTACCCATGTATTTGAATTTAGTGCATTTCTGATGGGGGGGGGGGGGGGGGGGGGGGGGGGGGGCACATCTCTGTATTACAGGAACGTCTCATGTTTTTTTTCCCATTGGACAGCAACTGTAGCTTCTAACTGCCTGTTTTGGCCTGAGAACTTTGCTTAATGCCATTTTTACTGAAAAAGTTCTGTAGCAGCCCATGACCTCACTAGAAAGAATTTACACTATTCCTAGTCCAGATGGGAAATTATCAGAAATGGGTTGCAAGCCTACTTCATGTACCAATGGCTATGTTACCTAAACAAGAAGTATAGTGCAAATGCCCCAACAGAGTTTATCTCGAGTAGAGTGGATTTAATGCTAGAACCTTTATTAGACTTTATCATTTTGTCATTATTGGAAATTTCTACTCACTTCTGGGCCTGAAAAGCCCTGTACTGCTCAGCATTTTCATTCTTACATATGGGTTTTGTGAATGCATTTGTACATGTATAAGATGTAGCACTAAATAACTAATTGAGCATTGTAATATACATTTTAATATACATGCATCTTAGTACTGTTGATTTGCAAATCATTTTAATAACATATTTGTTTAAAGCAACTATCTCCATTCACAAAAATAAAACTTCACTGCAATAGACAACTTTTGATACTTACCTGTACTGCTGCCTTTTCCTGGAATCTTGATTTTTTAAATGGCTACAGATGCCAGCTGCACACAGTATTTCATCCACAAATCTTTATGTCACTACAGTACATAATGACTTAAAGGATGGGAGAAAACTACAGCACGAGCAACTGGAAGCAAGCACACAACACTAAGGCTACATACACGCGTCGGATATGAGAATTTTGCATGTGGACAGAAGTCATCCAACGTTGTTCGTGAATCCGTCCCATCAGATAGACAGGAAGATGAGTGACCACAATGGAAGTTAAGGAAGGAGAGCGCAGCGAGGTGCCACTCGCTCGTTCTCCCACCTGGCCTCTTCATAGAGCAGAGCGGCGCTGTATGTACAGCACTTATTCATTCATCTTTCAGTCATTTGTCATTGGAAACGATTATGAAAGATCGTTTCCAAAGACAATAATTGAGCATGTGTACATAGCCTAAGTGTTGGTTTTAAAGACTGCTCAGGTGAAATAATTATTGAACATATAAAAATACCAGAAAGAGGCAGGGAACAGGCGAGTATAAATCTACTGCAGAGAACATATATAACAAAGGGTTGGCTTTAAAGATTATAGTTCGTTAATTGTTAAATAATAGTATAGACTTTAGAAGATAGTCAGGCTTGGTCTAGGTCTGAATTTACTAGAGATATTTTCCTCACACATTCTGCCTGTAATACCCCACGGGAAATGCAATGAAAACATAGTTGGAATTTCCAACCCTAATTCACTTTATACTGTACATTTTTTTTTCATAAACCACTTCTCGTCTTGACTAGAAGCAATGAAAATCTTCTAAAACAGGGACATACACTTCAATAGGAAACATGAGAAGAGCCTGTTACCCTTCTTCACTACTATCTTGGCTATGGTTGGAACTAAAATCACGCAGTTATTTAGATCAAACAGGATGAAAGCAGTGTGGATCTAACATGGTCCAAGCACAGAACCATACAGAAGAGAATTAATCTTTGTGAAGGGTTATTGGAAATTTATATTTTAGCTTCTTGCACTATAAACATGACAGAATGCAAGAAAATCTGTTAAAAGGGAAAGTTGGTCTTAGCTGTCACAGGAACAATGTCCATTGGTATATGTTCCCTTTCTTCCTGTTCTGTTGACAATTCATATTGGTGGATTTTACCTAGCTTTTTGACGATGGTTACCAGGACAAAGTAAACATCTGAAACAAATACTTTAGATGCACTCTAAGCTTTCATGCACTGGAAGAACACACAAAAAGTGAAGACAACCAGCTTTCCAATTTGTGACTCCATTGTTTTTTGTCTAAAACTTTGCTGATGCCTACTAGATTTGCCAGAAAAAAAGTACCTTTATTTTAGGAAAATTTAGAAAAGATTTTTTAAACAAATATTTCCTTTTCTTTACAGGTATTGTTACAACCAAACTACAACTTAGATTCATCCATAAACTGTATTGTTGATAAACATGAAAGAAAAACTTGGATTTTCTTTTACCATTAAACATGCATCACAATGTACAAACTAAACATTTCTATTCAGAGCAGGGAATTTACTCCATTAGTCTGCATAAACATTGTCCATACATTTCCTTACACTACAAGAAGTGTGGAACTTACCAAAGACAAACAAACACTTACCAATAAATCTTAACCAGTAATTAAATTAAGCTGAGTAACACTTGTTTAAGGCCAACCTCTTTCTTGTTGAGAGTCTCAATTGCAGATTTAGCGTCTGCATCAGACATTCGGACTGTTGCTTCACCTTTTCCAATATATTTGAGATTTACAGAGCTCACGGTGTAGTCATGGAGAAAGTCTAAAATTTCATCAGAAGTGATTGTAACAGGTAAGTTCCTGATAAACACAAGTGTTGTACCTTCAGCTAAGTCCTCATTATCGCCATTTATACCATCTTCAAGTTGCAGCATGGATTTATCCAGACATGCCATGGAACTAGCGTCCTGCAAAGGATCTGAGGAATCTAAAGGATTTTCGCTCGGCTCAGAGTCATCCATGTCCTCTTCGATGTCATTCTCTTTGTCATCATCCATCTCGGTTTCATTGTCACCTTCATTTTCCTTGTCAGCATCATTTTCCTCTTTGTCTTCATTTTCCTTGTCAGCATCATTTTCGTTAACAGGATCAGTCTCCTTTGTGCTATCCGATGGTGTTTTCTGGTCATTGTCTGCCTCTTGTGCCATTGCTGATTCATCAGCAGAATCTGACACCTCATTGCCTTGAGAAACACTAGAGTCCTCAAGTTTTGATTCTTTGTTTGCAGAAGCACCTTTGGTAAGAGAATTAATTTGCTCCTCAGAAATACGGCTCAGTAGAATCTCCGTCCCTTGATACTTTTCATGATTTAATTTTTCTGCCTTGGAGGCCTCTTTTTCATCTGAGAATTTAGCCAATGCTTCCCCAAGACCAACACCCTTATCATCATTAAGTAACGTAACATCATCCTCTTTTAGGGCAAAGTCTTTAAAGAATGCAATTACATCAGCTTTTGTAATATCGGAGGCAAAATTTCTCAAGAATATGTACTTCTTGTGTTCTTGAGAGCCAACTGATCTTTTACTTGATCGATCTCTACTAGATCTTGACTTTCTGCGCTCAATTAACTCCACCATACCTCTTTTAGAAATAGGCAATATGTTTATAGTATGACCTTTGAAAGATTCAAGGTTCAAATTCAGGGCTCTTTTGTAATCTTTTTGGGTAGTAAACATTGCAAAGGCTTCCCTTGTTCGTTTGCCATCTTTATCAAGCAGGAATGTAATGTGAGAATCGTCCATGTCAAGATCAAAGAAGAATTTTTTTATGTCTGCCTTTTCAGCTCTGTAACTAACATTAATCAGATGAACATAAAATTCGCGGATGTATGGCGATCTACGTCTCTCTCGTCTTGGAGATCTGGATCTGGTGCGGGACCTCCTCCTACGTGGAGGTGATCTACGTAGAGATCTGCGAGGAGGAGACCTTCGTGGGGTTCTACGTGGTGATCTGCGTGGAGATCTACGTGGAGGAGAATGTTCCCTTTTATGAACACTTGAATCTCCACCATTTTTGTTCCACTCTTCCTCATCTGAAAGTCTGAGTGTTACTGGAGAACCACCAAGGAAAACTCCGTCAAGTTTGAGTGCATCACTAGCCTCATTGGGGGACTTAAATTTAATTAAGGCATTTCCATTCCTTACTCCGCTTACAAATTTTAAGAATATGACATCATCCACTGTAAACCCCTTAAAAAATTCTCGGAGTTCAACTTTTGTAATTTTCTGAGACATCCCATGTATGTATAAAAATGAAGGTTTCAGTGAACCTGGAGGTCGAGCAACTCTTGAACCCACTCCTGAAGATAGACCACCCAAGCTTTCACTTGGACCAATGCGGTAAACTTCCAATGCCCGACGCAGCTCTGCTTCATTGCTGAATGACAGGTAAATGAATGAAGTCTTCAGAGGACGCCCCGATAGCGACATTGCATACTGGGCATCTTCAAATGTTCCAAATATGATAAAGGCCTCACCATATTTTCCACCTGTGATATATACACCTCCTCTGGGAATATTTAATCCATAGAAAAATTGTCGAATGTCAAAAGAATCTGCAACAGGAGGGAGCCCCTGTAGACGTACGATTGTCGTCATTATTAGATGTGAAACAATTGCCCCTGCAAACAAAAAAAAGGCAATGTTAAAAAAAAAAAAAAATGGAAAAAAAAAATGGAATTTTAGGCAAAGATGTATATTATCCAACTACACACACACACACACACACAATAAGGCAGCAAAAACCTAACTCCCCTATGTACAAGAAAGCCACAAGACAAGTGCATACATTTACCCTTATGATACAAATGTACAGTGCATGTCATAACATAATGAGTTTGAATTAAGAGTACAAGTTTAGAATGTATAGAACTGTTCAAGCCAGATAAATAGTTCCTGGGTTTATCTAAACTAATGGTGCTAGTTTATTTATTTTTAGAAAAAAAAAAAAACTATCCCCTACTAGCGTGCTGCGGAAAAGGACTTTTTGCACAACTATTACTGAGAGCTGTGTCTCAGCTGTGAGCAAATCTCTTGAACTCTTCTTATTGGAAAACTTCAGTTGGAAGAAGAGACCAGAACCTACACCAAAAGGGCAAGGGTTCTTCTCCTAAAGTAAAATTAAAGATTTTACTTTAAAAAAATTGTCGTCAGGACAGGCTTTACTGAAGAAAGAAACAGACAAGGACCCTTCTGCAATAAGCATTCTTTCCTGTCCCCACACTGGCTCATCTGTTGTAACATTTTAAGCTAAAAATATTACATGAAAATTATAGAAATTAGTCCAGAATAATAATATCTGTACTATCATAGCATATTACAGTTATGCTTCAGCCACTATATCTGAAATGTTTAACCATGTCCTCAATTTAGTCCTCAGTAATGGATCCATCTCCAAGTGGCCCAACTAATGCACATGGCCCACAGAGGCTCATGGAATTCTGCAGTTATGGCCACAAATATGTATTTTGGTCTATATTTTTGTGCAGGCCTTATAGGTACATTGCCCTGTCATACAGAACAGCCACCACTTTCCACACCCCCTCCTGCTTATGGACATGGACATAGCAACAAACTCATGAGACCTCCCCTCTTCTGAAGTTGATTTAAGTTTATTTGAATGCAAAGCACCTGAAGGTCATTCCTGTCCTCTAAGTACAGGAAATAATAATAATAAAAAAAATAATGCTTCTTTCCAGCTTTCACTATTTGCAACATCAACCTAAAATTAAGAAATAATAAAACTGCATCCGTCTTTGAAAACGTTTAAAAGTAAAAACCCCAACAAGCCCCTAGGTCACAGCAATACAGCAGTGCACAGTAGGTGAAGTCCCTATCATTTTACTCTAAACAAATTTCATCTGAATACAATAAACATGGTAATGCAGTCTTCCTTGAGTATTTCTTGCAGATCTGTGTGGTAATCCAACAGGAAATATCAACTGCATTTCTAAAAGCAGAAAGTAAACCTGTCATTCTTTTTCAACATTATATAAAACAGCGGCAATTCCTCTTTTGTTTTAAACTTCTTGGGGAGGACCTATCCCCCTCTATCTTTTATGCCTTGGCAGTAAAAATTGATCAAGGGCTTTCCTGTAGTGTAAAAAAAATGTGCACGAGATTTGGCTTTTTCTTTTTACAACACATTAGGAAGAAGACACATCACCCAATTATGGGCAGCACAGAGGCCCAGTGGTTATCACACTGACCTTTGCATGCTAGGTCCCAGGTTCGATTTCCAGAGTTCGTATGTTTTTCCAGCATTGGAGTGGGTTTCCTTCCACATACCAAAATTAGATTTATTGCCCCCCTCCCCCCAAAAAATAAATTTACCTTAGGCTTTAATAAAAACATATTCCTATGGTATGGACATTGGATTGTGAGCACTTTGAGGGGCAGTTAGGGACATGAATATGGACTTTGTTATATGATGGCTCTATATAAATACTGTGTAATAATAATATTGCACCTGCACAGTGCGAAGTCAAATGAAGTGAACCCAGAAGAAAGAAGACAGTGACTTTGCATTGTACGTAAGCACTAGAAAGATGGAGGAAGCTGAGACAGTGTAGTACTCCCTGCTCTTTTGTGAATGGCAAGTTATGAGATGGGGAGTTCCAGCCATATATATATATATATATATGAATATACACACACACATATATAATATAGGATTTTGTATACAATTAGCACTAGCTTGAAATTAAGTCAAACTCCATAGCTATAGGGTTTGACTGGCCTGCAATTTCAATTTAATATTCTTCATTTTTGTCTACCAATCAATGTGACTCGTCCTTCCTGTGCAAAGTGATTGATTATTAACAACCCCTCCTCCACTCCTGGTCTCTGCAGATTCATGTTTCAGGAAATCCCTGCTATAAAAACTATATCCACAGCTCACAGTGGTCAGTAGGAAGAAAGCTTCTTACATTGCTGGCAATGTTAGAAAGTCAAAGGCTCTCCCCTCCTATTGTGTATTACTTCCCCCACTCTTTAGGGCAGGGTCCTCTCCGCCTCCTGTGTCAGTCTGTATTAAGCTACATACATACTTGCAATAATCGTTGGAAATTAATGACTAAGCACTCGATAATCGTTAACAAAAAAGTGCACAACAACGCTGACTAAGGAGTATTGTCGCTGGAAACGATTGACTGTAGCGGCGGATCTGATTGAGCGACGATCATTTACTGTCTATTGTGTGTACAGTCGTTCAGTGATTGTGGCAGTACACTTTCTCCTTAACATGTCACTTCCTTCATCATTCAAATGATCGTATCTAGCATGTGTACACTATTGGTGGATTATATTTAAACCATCGTTTTGTTAAAACATGGACAGAATTGTGCACAATACGATCTACGATCGTTCAAAATTATTGTGCATAATCATTAGTCCATTTTCTAATGATAATTATTGCAAGTGTATACCTAGCTTTATTCTGCCCTTTGCAGCCCCTTTTTAATGTATAGTGCTGTGTAATATGTTGGTGCTATAAAAATCCTTTAATAATATTAATATTAATAATAATAGGTAAGTGATCTGAGAGGTACAAACTGCTCAAGGAACCCTGGCTGGAAACATTGCTGCAGACTATAAAGGAAAATATCTGCTGGGTCTTTGAAAGAGCTAGAGCTCAATGATAACATCATCGTGACTAATTTTTATTGGTGGAAAAAGTTTAGTCTGCAAAAAGACGATTGGTGGATACAATAATACCAATGAAAGTTTTAAAGCACATGCGAGGCATGATACATTGGCAGTCAATGTCCCGAGACAAATATCCGCATCGTACATCACTGTGCCCCTCCCTCTGTACATTCAAGTGTTCAATAAAAAAGAGTTACAAAATATCTGTAATGTTAAATAATGGAAACAACTAGGCGATCCACACTGGCTGCACAGAAGATTCTGGAATGTACAGTGCACTGCCCTGACATGGAGGAGCTGCGCCCCTGCAGGCAGGACAATGCAACGACGTGACCATGCAGCTATATAACGCTGCAAATACAGCGATTTCCAACACATCATTTCCTAACATCTATCATAGAAATAATATCTGCTAGACTAACACGGGGTCCCCACAATACCTGACCGGTGCAAGGTAATAGAAGGCTGCGGAGCCTCATCCAGGACAATGGCGGTCACGGACAGTAACATGCGCCCTGACATAAAGAAGCAACCAATATCGGAAATATTAAACCAACCTATCGTTATTATATCCCACACCAGATACATTCATAATGATATCTTTTCAATATAATACGAATATTTCGAAGTTAAAAGGCCTGCTTTCGTTCCATAATCACCCCACACGACTATACTAAGCAGGCCGCCAGTCATACAACACACACCGGCACCACGAAACAACAACAAAGTGCGCATACCAACTCGTTCCCATCATTACCTGAAGAGCAGTGTGAAGATTCGCAGCTCCCGCCGGTGTAGAGACGACGCCTTGATCACCTCGGTGTGGTAACGCAATTCACCTCACAGGACAAGCTCCTACAAAATGGCGCCGAGAGCTATGGCGGCCAGCGCATCAGAAACAGCTCGTGCGCACAGACTCCGCCCAGGGGCGGGGCTGCTGTAACGGGCTGAGCCGCCTGGACAAGTGGGCGGTGTAAGCGGGCTGCAGTGGTTAATAAGGTGGGCGGGGTCATTGATACCTAGTTAGGGTGAATCTATGCGAGCCGAGACTGGTGGGCGGGGCCACCAGGCGCCGGAGCCGCTGCCTGGGCGGGGTTATTGTTCCCGGGCTCTGCAGTCAGTGAGGTGACTGGCACTGTGCTATGACAAATGTGAGGAGGGAGGTTTTCAGTTGTGATACCCTAAAGACATTTGAATAACGTCAGAATTTACATGATAAAGAAAATAAAAAAAATTATAAACTAAATATTTTGTTGATAAACCACCTTTAGCACTGGTCTATTCTGCTTTAACTGAATTTATTAATATTCAACGGTATATAGCTCCAACATATTACGCAGTGCTGTACATTAAATAAAGGTAACCCGAGTCTCTTCAAAACAACTGAAAAATTTGAATAATAATAGAAAAGACCTCATCTGTTGGGGGTGGGGGGTGATTCTGTACCTGGGCCCCAATCGAAATAGCCAGACTTTTGCAAGGAGAGAGGGGCCAAAGTTGACCTATTATGGGGCCAGGGGATTTCTTATGGTGGTCTTGCTCATGGCAAACTATGGTCCAGCGTTTTTCAACTTTTGAAACAAATTGAAATAACTTTCAGGTTGTCAGGGAACCCAGCACCCGCTATAATTACTACTGTGTGTCCACAACTCCACATTAGTATGATGCTCAGTGGGAAGAATGCCCCTTACACTGCTGGCCTTTGGAAAGAATGTCAGCGTCATCAGGCATCTTCCTTCTCTTCTTCTGATCTTGGTAATGTAACTCCTTTACAGCTTCATTCATCCTGGCACATGCAAGGGAAGCCGGGATTGCTGGGTTTCCCTGGCAACCAAAGCTGACGCTACGCATGCGCAGCTCAGCTTTGACTTCAGAACCCCAGAGAGATCAGGCAGGTCGCAGATCAAGACGCTGTATTGTAGAAATTACATTGCTGTGTAATATGTTGGCCCTATATAAATCCTGTTTATTAATAATAATAAAAAAATCGCTTGTCTCTTTTTGAAATAATTACTTAACTCATCAGATTAGTTCCACTTTAAAAACCATGCCAGCAGTGCAGATGGCTAGGCAGCTGGCAAGATATATGCCACCAGAGTCACATGGGTCTGCATTTAGCATAAAGGTAATACAATTCTATTTATTAATTTTTTATAGTCTCTCAATGTTTTTAACAATGAAAAACTTCCAAACTAATTTTCAGATTTACAGGAACCTTTGTTGGAGGTCAGTGGAATTGTTTCTGAGATTGGTGGCCAGTGGAAAGCATGCTCCCCTACAATATTTATATACAATTTTAAAAAAACGTTCACATGCCAAGGATTTTTCAACATATTTAGTGTATTTCAGGTCTGCTGAATCCAGAAACGATATAATTTTCTTTTGGTTCTTGTGATACAGGAATCGGAATCGACGATTCTACCAATAACGAATGTTGACTCAGCATATCATTATCAATATTTATTTACACCAATGTTTTGCATTTTTTATATTAAATGTAGCATTATATTCATGAAACTTTCATTTTCCTTCTTTTTATTCATACTTTTTTTTTTTTTTTACAGAAATATAAGTTCTTCAAGAAGAAGTTGTTTAAATGACCATAATGTATTTTGTTACATTTGTGGTGAATATTAACTATATATTTGTGTTGAATATTGTTTACTATAAAAAAAAAGCAGCCCAGGATACCATGATGACAGCTAGAAAGCGGTACTGTCCCAGCAAAACCAGGACAGTTAGGAGCTATGCTGCAATAGACAATCACTTTCATCAGTGAAGCTGGGTTATCCAGTGAGAGAAAAATATAGGGGGTCTGTATATAGATAATGAAATAAAGTCTGCCTCTATGAAGAATAGTTACTGCTTTGTTTGATTGTTTTCAGAGACCAGCTGCAACAGAAACAATCAGCAAGATAACCTTGAAAGCTGAGCACTGAATGGCCTTGAAGGCTGATACGCGACCCTTGCCGTTAATACCAGTTAGTACAAGAATCCAAGATGGTAGACAGTCATTTCTGTACTAAAAGTGCTAGACACTTGGTTTATCCACCCCATTAACTGTGTGTGAAATTTTATGCTTATATGGACTTCCGATTATACGTTATTGGACAATCTGTTTAATGCCAATTAGATAATGGCTTAAGCCCTCCTATACAGGAGAGATTCTGTATGCCTATAAAGATTGATGTATTTCCTGGTTTTAGTTAGAATCTCTTTGCTTTAACTGCTAAGCATTTGATTTTCTCTGTAGCAACAATATATCTTCTTAATTAGGATCTACTGTCCCATCTCTGATAATCTGTTTGAAGACCCCCTAAAGAACCTGACACCAGCAAACCTGGAATGGATTTCCTAAAAGTCATTAGCTATTTGTTAGCAAATGTTTTCAATTCTGGACCAGATCCATTCCAGGTTTGCTGGATCCCCAGCTTCACTGAGGAAAGTGTATTCTCTCCAGCCTTGGAGAACATTAAAAAATCAGGGTCATTGTGTCCAAAAGTACATGCATCCAAAAGTGTTCTGCTATGACTCTAGAAGCTGAGGCAGTGCCTCTGGAAAGTATTGGACTAAAATATCAGATAGCTTTGTTTTTGTGGAGAGCTGGCAATAGGAAAAATGATTGACAAATCCTAAATTCATACATTAAGAATACTGAAAGCTGAACTAAATTACCATTTATATGGGTAAGCCCTGCATACTGGCCAGGCCATTCTGCACTTGCTGCCAATGCCAAAAAAGTAAATTAATGACCTGGCTAAGCCATCTCTTTCTGAAACTGCTACTAAAACTCCTTTCTTTGATTTACACACACAAGCAACACGTTGAGAAGTATACAAAATACAACACATGGAAAAGGGAAAACCAGTCAGCTCAGACAGTGATGCCCTTATCTAAAATGTCCGCTCTGACACCACCATGGTCGCGAAGGAAGTGATGCGCAATAGAAGTGACGTAACAGGCCGACCCCACAATTCCAGTCGGTTCTAGAGAGAAGGGTTGTGTCGCCATTGTTCTGCGTGGTGTTAGAGGTCGGTGTTGCTGGCAGATTGTGGTAGGTTTGGGCTGGAGGTAATAAAGGTTTTTACCTAGTGCTGTGTTTTGTGGGATATGCGGGACTCCGCTCTGTGGTTTGTTTTAAAAATTGAAGCTGGTTGGACCCGTTGCCCATGGAAACTATATCCCTTTATTTGGGTAATGTGAGCTTTAGTGCTGCCTCGATGTCTTTTCATTTTGTAGTAAAGCGAACATGTCTTTGCGGAGTTATAGGATCATTACACCCCTCCCGGTCTCCCCTTGGTTGCTCTGTTCAGTGACGGGGCAACACAAAGAACCCTGAGAGAAAGCCCTCGCGTGTCATTGGAGGAAGTGAATCACGTGCTCACCCATACCCGGAAATACCAGCTAATTGCTGTGCAAGGAGACATAGGAAGAGAAGCAGGAAAGACATAAAGGTGCCCCATTCCATACCCATGATATAGGGAAATATGCAGATGCAACAGATCTAAGTGACCAATCAGCATTTCTGATTGCTATTTTTTAAGATATTTTCCATATGTTTTGACATGCTGAGGAATTTATAGTAGAAACATGTACAGGAACAAAATACAGGTAAAACGCTGCACGTGATTATTTCTGTACAGGTAGTCCCCCAGTTAGGAAATACGGAGGGGTCAGTTTGCATGACTTGCAGAAGAAATCTTTTGCTAAACATAGCTGAGGTTGTGGGTGATCTTAGGGGGGTGAGCTCTTTCTGCAGACTCTTGTAACTCTTTAATGACCAAGACAAACTTTGCAGTTGTTTCTTTTTGCATATCAAAGCACAGCTTGCTCCAAAAGGTAATGAATGTCTAAGTTCCATAAAGATTTTTTTTGCTTTGTGTTTAAAGCTTACCTAATCTCACTATTTTCACTTTACATAAAAGGGTAGACAACTCTTTTATGTAGGGTAAAAATGATGTGTGTTTATTTTTATGTGCAACACCCCTTAAAAAAAAAAAAAAAAAGGGGGAAGGAAGCACCCCCCTTATTCTTGATTGCCTAGGCCAGGCATTGGCAAACTACGGCTCAATAAGAATGTTTCTCCGGCCCTTTGGAGGGTCAGGAGAAGGACCCTGCTGGCCAGAGCTGTGAAACGCGTCCCCCAGATCTGAGCTTGTGATGAGAGAGTGGGTGGGTTGTGTGCAGTGACACAGCTCGCTCACTCTCCTATCGCAAGCTCAGATCTGAGATGGGAGTGGGCGGGGTTATGCCATCACAGTGTTCCCCCCAGATATTTTTTTCAGCCGGGTGGTAGGAAGCTGTAGCCGGGTGGTAAAAAAGGGGGTGTGGCAAAACACGGCAAATTTAGCGCTCCCAGCTGTTTATGCCATGGGTATCCAGTAACCTCTTATTGTTTCAGTGTTCTACCTTCTTCTAATTATTTGTTACAACTTTGTAATGCCTGCCCCGTTAGTATATCCAATTTTTCTATTCTATGTACACAGGCCATAAGTGCTGGGCACCTAGGATTGGTAACAGGCC
>NC_092862.1:24805148-24817398 GCF_032062135.1 Pyxicephalus adspersus
TTTTTTTTTTTTTTACATTATAAGAAATCCTCTGAAGGTGCATGTACCCAAGAAGCAGTGCAGAACCTCTTGGGATATGTGACACAAATATCCCAGGAGGCTGCGGATTTCCCCTTCAGGCTTTACCGAAATGGCAGTAAAGACTGAAGGGGAGAGGTCCTCTCCACAAAAGTGGAAAAACAAAAAACGCACATTTTTCCATTACATAACAGAGAAAGTCACTCTTTAATATAATGTTAAAAATGTGGTGATGCTTTAATAGCATCATGCATGTGATATCAGATGGGGACAAGACAGACAGTGACCCCCTCTCATCACTGCCCATATTCTATATAAAAACAGTTTGTGAAGTTTATCCGCAGTGTGTAATAATGTCATCGGCAGTGCAGTGTGATAGCAATGTGAGTGTAAAAGCTGCTTGTCATATTCTGCAGCCTAACAACTCGCTGTGTTCAAACCTTCATAACTCCTAAACTGTTGGTTGTATTAACTTGAAATTTTTAAGGTACAAGGTGGAGGCATAGGAAACAAACTGTAGGTGCAAGTGGGGGACACTTGTGGCTAAACCTTTCTAAAATGTTATTACAATGGCATTATGAGAACATAAATCTCTACCTAGCAGAATGTGCTGCCTGCTCTGTTACACATCCGTCTGCATCTTACCTCAAACCCCAATTTCTCCAGAATTAAGAGGTGCAGGGAAACAAAAATATAGGTGGAAGTGGGAGACACGTGTGGCGATCACCTTTCATCACCATGGCATCTTTACAACATTAAAAAAACTGTCCATCCAAATGCACTTCCTTGTTACACATGACTGTACCCTTCCTGTACCTCAACCTCAATAACATTTAGTGGGCAGAGATCATTTTCTAATGATGCCATAGTGATGAAGTTTTAGGGGATGTTAGTCACAGATGTTCCCCACTTGAACCTATATTTTTGGTTTGTTACACCTCCCCATTCCCCAATTGAAGTTCAGAATGTTAGATAAGTGGACAGGAATGTGTAACAGGGCAGGGAAGCCCATGTTTTATGTTCTAATGATGCTGTAGTAATGAGATTGTAAGGGGAGAATGTGCCCTCCACTTGCACCTGTATTTTCAGTTTTGTACCCCCACTCTCAGAGAAATTGGTGTCCAAAGAAGAGAAGCAGACAGTAGTTTCATAGGTATAGATTTGTGACAGGTAGGCATATATTTAGGGGCCCCACCCCAATGCTCCTTGCTATGTTAGTGGCCCCCGGGGTCCCCAATTTGCACTTTCAATTTAGGACTCCTAGTTGCACTTTCCTCTGAAACAGCAACCCCAAAGTTCAATGTTCATAACTTTTTAGATTTCTGACCCCGATATCTTGAAATTCTTTAAAGCTGGGGGACTGAAATTGTGATACCCAGTATTCATGATGGTCCCCTGTACACCCTGAAAATTACAGGTCATTGTGACATACAGTTTAGGAGATATGGAGGTTTGTACACAGAGCTGTGAGGATGCAGAATGACATGCAGACTTTATACACAGTGGATACATTTCACAGGCAGATTTTTTTAAAAATAGAAATCCGAGCTCGTGCTATGAGATGGGGGCGGGGCTGCCTGTGTCTCCTTCACATGAAGGCTGAACTGTGTGCTCACCTCTCATCGGCAGCAGCACAATCCTCTGAACGGATGGCACAGAGCACAGAGCAGCCGAGGATGAAAGCTGCCGAGGAGAGCTGGGCGGGATATTCAAATCAGCCGGGCGGAGCAACCGGCTAAAGACCTCTGGGGAGAACTATGCATCATGACGTCACATTCAGCGGCGTCATGATGGCATACCCTGCCCACTCTCCCATCGCCCTGGCCCCTTTGTCAAATTTTATTTTAGACTGTGGCTCCTGACTAAAAAAATTTGCCCACCCCCTTACCTACAAACAACTGGGAGCACTTAATTTTTCTCATGTTGCCTTGCCCGCTTTTTGACCAACTGGGCCGAAAAAAAAACAAATTTGGTGGGAGAACACTGCAGAGGATGTTGTTTTTTTTTTTTTTAACTTATATTATTGTGTTTTACAAATCCATTTTAAATTAACTGTTATTTTTTTTTCACAGGTAAGTTTAAAGTATTAAGGTCTACACGAGTACACGTTTTGTGAAATGATTGCAGTTTACCCTAATTAGATTTATATGTTTCTGCTGCTCTTTTTATGGTGTTTTTATTAATGCGTTTCCTAAACAGGTTTGTTGGTCATGATTTAAGCACAAGTACCCAGATGGTTTAGCTGGTCAGAATGATTGACTTGTTCTATAAAAAGACAGAATATCTGCTTTTATAGGCAGTACATTATTATTATTATTATTAATAAACAGGATTTATATAGCGCCAACATATTACGCAGCGCTGTACATTAAATAGGGATTGCAAATGACAGACTAATACAGACAGTGATACAGGAGGAGAGGACCCTGCCCCGAAGAGCTTACAATCTAGTAGATTTTTCCCTTCATTATCCTCTAGAACGGGTGGGCAAACGTTTTTAGTCAGGGGCCACAATCTGAAATAAAATTTGACAGAGGTGTCAGGCCAATGGAAGAGTGAGCGGGGTTATGCCATCATGACGCCACTGAATGTGATGTCATGATGGCATAACCCCGCCCACTTTCCCATCGCAGATCTGACTCTGCAGAGGGGATGGTGAGGGTGGGCGGGTTGTGTTCAGGGACACCGCCTGTCCACTCACCCATCGCAGGCTCTGAGCTTGCGATGGGAGAGTGGGCGGTCTGTGGCACTGCACCCAACCCGCCCACTCTCCCAACGCAGGTTCAGATCCGGGGGACGTGTTCTTTTCCTGACCCTGCTCGGGCCGGAGAAACATCCCTATTAGGCCGTATACGGCCCACGGGGCGTAGTTTGCCCATGCCTGCTCTAGAACAATCCACTAGACAAGTAGCTTGGTCTAACTGCAGGAAAACAGCGAGACAGATTTTAAGGTTCCTGTTTTTCCTTCTTTCATCAACACATCTCATTCATATGCTAGTTTGTTCTTACCCAATAAAGTTTGCTGCAGAGGTGAGAAACCTTTCCAACATCTGAGAGAGATCAGGACAGACCACTTGAACCTTGCAGATTCTAAACAGGGGCTATTAGAGTGTATGCTTCAAGGGTAGTGAGGATTTACTGATGGCCTGTTCTTTTATTTATTCCATATATATCTCTCAAGCTTATCAGCCACTCTGGATTGGTGGGGTGATGCCTCCAACATGTTTGATTGTGTATGTTCCAAAGTACTAGCCAGGAAAGAGTATGTATTTTTATTTTATTTATTTTTTTGCAAAGGATATAGCCATGGAACCTCTTGATTTAACATAAAAAATAAAACGTTGTAAAGTGCAGATGCTTTGTATGGAAATTGTATAAACCGTACACTCCCTCTGGACACGTTCATGTCAATCCAGCACAACATCTATGCCAATCTCCAGATTTCTATGCATTAATATCACCAACCAGTACTATGGTTTGTAGTAAAGAATAGGAGAGGCGTATGGCAATCTTATAGAATAGAAATTTAGACCATCTCTAGACTGTTTTCTGTGTTTTGAACTTCCATAAAAGAGCTAGTTAAGAACATCAAACCAACAGATTTTTTTTTTTATTTTAAGAACCTGGCTTAATCACAAACTAAGAAAAGGAAAAAAAAGTCCTAAAACACAGTAGTATTTCTGCAATACTTACCAAGTTCTGATCAAGAAAATATTCATAATAGAGGTGTAAATCTCTAAGTGGGCGAGGGAAGCAATCTCATTGGCTATAGGAAAAGCCACGTCCATGCCCATTCCAAGGTCCTTAAAGACAACCAGGGTTTAAGCATATTCTTGACACCTACAAAGTTAGGTATTAAGGAATGGCATGGCCTATAGCCCTTTCTACCCAGTGGTGTCTCATGAGTGATCATGTCAAATTTAGACTGGATATATACCATTTAAACCAAGGTTACCACAAATGCTAATACTTGGTGAGCTCATCTGGGGCAAGAGATTGCACAGGAGAAAAATCATTTGTCTCCTCAAATGTCAGCTATAAGGGTACATGTCTTAGCAAGTACTTTGCTACTCCAGAACCAGTATGCTGGCAGTATCCAGATAATGGATTTAATATTTAAAAAAAGAACCAGTCATCCTGGCTTCCCACATCAGTGCAAGAGGAACTTCATAACAGGCATCCTGAGCAAATCCCCTTGCATTAAAGGGTAATTGGATTGTTATAAGAAAGAATCAGATCATGCATCTACATCTTAAGGAACCATGCCTCAAGGCATGGAGCCTTAATAGAAAATACTGACAGGCAAGAAGTTATCTGACAAGATAATTGTCACATTTGGCCTTAAGATTGGCCAGGAAAAACTTTAAGAACTGTTTTCTAAGCATTTACAAAATTAAAACCTTTTTGGCAACTGTAGCTCCAACTTTTAGTGGTATAATGAGACCACAATATAAACCATTTGCTGAAGTATCCATGAAGTTGCAAACGGATGAATTAACATTTTTAGTAGGCTTTTCATCCTTATGTGAATAACATGCTTTTTAGTGAAGGAACCTTTTCTCCTCTTCCTGTTGAACATAGTAATCTTTAGATATATTTTCAGTTTTCATTAGGGTGGCTACCATGTACCACAGAGGTGATTATTTCCTCCTTTCTGTCTTTTTAAAATATTTGGGAACATCCAGCACTGAGTTTTTTCCTTTGCTTTCCTACCATCAGCTGCAAATTGGTTGCTGGATAAATTTGGAAGCAAACTGGATTATTTGATATTCTTTGATAGGAATTCAGTTTCCATCCTAGGTTGTCATTTTTATTTTCGTATTAAAATTTAGTTTTATTAGTAATAGCAAATGGCAGTCTTTCAGGACCCTTTGAAATTTTTGTTTGCTGCAAGCCCTCTCTAGTAAACTAATATGGAATATTCTTGAAAAAGAATATTCTCTAGTTTCAGTTAATCAAGTTTTTTAATGGCCTGGCACAAATAAAGAAAGAAATTCTGTCTCATGACTGGGCAGTAAAAGGTGAAGCAGTAGATTGATGAGTTTATCTGTGTGACTCTGCTCATTTGTCTATCCTACCATACACTGTGCATCTTACCAAGTTGGATTCATGTGCTGCTTCTGTATTATTTATTGCAGACCTGCAATGGAGATGGAGTTAGGTTTCCACATTTTCTGACTGCTACATACCCTTTCATGATTGTGTTTTTGACACATGTGTATGAAGTCATGTGCTTCAACCCCCAAGGTGCAAGACCACACTTTTATGACAAATATAACCAAGCAGGCCAGTTCAGTTTCAGTTGCGAGTCACATTTTCTTCTTGATGCGGCATGGGTAACCTGGTAGCCTTGTGTTGACAAAGGTAAGCAAGTCAGGACTGTTGGCGTATGACGAGAGATGGTGCAAGTAGAGTTAACTATAGTCTCTGATGGAGTGCACAGGGATTTTGTAGACCGATCAGCTATAATGCAGTAGCCTTCAGAACTGCAAAGAAGATATAGCTGCCGCATGGGATTAATCTGCTTTGCTGTCTGATTTGTACTTCAAATATTTTCCCCTTTGAATGGATTGTCATCTATGAATGTCCTCTATAAATATTCATTGGGGCTGTTTATGGACGGAACTACCACCTGTTTGCATATTCTTCTTGAAATTTACTAGATATCAATAAATGTAATTCTTTTGTGGGACTGTACAGAACTGCCAATAAACTGCTAGAGGTGGAGAAACTTACAATTTTAATTTCTGTATTTGGCATAGTAAATGTGTGTCCTGTGCTGCATTTTGATATATAAACTTTCCCTTGTTTGAAGATGAGCACGTTGTTTATTATAGATGTTGGTCATTAATGTGATATGTTTTAAGTGTAACTGCATCTTATGCACTTATATTGACGCTTTCCATCTCCGAACTCCCATTCTCCATCTACCACTTTCTCCTGGTGCTGTCTCAGTTGCAGCAGCCGGATATCCCCATTAGCTGTTCAGCATGATTATGTTGGCTGGCCCCATGTATCTATTATGAACTTTCCATAGGATTGACTAGAAAGTTACGTAACATGCATGGGTCCAGATAAGAAAAGTTGGATGAGCGGCTCTGCAGTCTTTTTGGCAATATCCTGGTGGGTTAAAAACAGGATGGTATAAGGCTGGCAGGGGAGGCCACAATATAGGTGTTATTGCCCATAAGCTGCAGTTGCATTTTGGGTTTTCATTTTAAATCTAATGATCTAATTGCTTTGTTGTACTTCTTTATGTTTGCAGGTGTAAACTCTTTAAAGAATGGCAGTAGTGATCCGCTTAGAGGGGCTTCCTGTTATTGCTGGTTCGGTTGATATTCGTCATTTCTTCTCTGGATTGAATATACCTGATGGAGGTGTACATATTATTGGTGGTAAAATTGGTGAAGCCTTCGTTATATTTTCAACAGATGAGGATGCCAGACGTGCTATGAGTCGAACGGGTGGTATTATTAAGAATGCACACATTCAGCTTTTTCTCAGTAGCAAGACAGAAATGCAAAATACATTGGATATGAGTCGTAGAAGTAGCAGAAAGCATCCTGCAGTACCACCTGGTAATGATACATTTGGTGCAAAGAAAGGAGTCGGCCATAATAAATTTGACAAAGGAATCTCGCATCCTGGTCTGGATAACAGTGGTATTAAACACAATGAAGCGTATACAGCAAAGTATGACAGAAGAGAAGTGAAAAATTCTAAAGATGCCAATGATGTGTATGTGTATTTGTGTGGGCTTCCTTACAATGTAACAGAGGAAGATATCAGGAAATTTTTTAGTGAGTTAGATGTGGTTGAAATTCTAATCCTATTACGTCCAAATGGCTATAGAAATGGAAATGGTCTTGTGAAATTTGGAAGTTCAAAAGATGCAAATGCTGCTCTGAGCCGTCATAATGAATATATTGGTAAAAGATATATTTTTCTAAAAAAGGCAAATGAAGAGCAGTGGATTAATGCTGGTGGGCAAGTAGGAGGACCACATCCTAAGCAACCCAGAAAACAAAGGTCAAGGTCCAGATCACCACAAAATCAGCAGTTTTATCTACACTTGAAGAATTTGTCATATAATATGGAGAAACAAGATATTAAGCATTTTTTGGGTTTGCCTGACCTTCCTGATATACAGATAAAGTTCTTGTTCTACAGACACCAGAACAAATCCAGAGAATGCTTTGTAATGGTAAAAAGCGAATGGCAGTATGAAAAGTGCCTGGCTTTGCATAAAAGCAATCTTAATGGTCGGCCAATCTACATATTTCCTATTCCTCGGAAAGAAATGTTGGATTTGATAGATTCCTACGAAACTCAGTCTCCCCCCAAAATGGAGAGTCTACCTGGTAATTTTCCAAGTAGAGAACACTCTCCCATTAAAAGATGTATATACTTGAGAAATTTTCCATTTGATGTAACCAAAGATGAAGTGATGAGATTCTTGACAGGATTTCCTGTGCACCAAGATGATATCTTCTTGCTTTTTGACAGTGTAGGAGTCGGGCTTGGGGAGGCATTAGTGAAATTTCCCACTGAACAGCAAGCTTTACTTGCTGAAAGATTGAATCGCCAACGATTCTTGGATACAGATGTCCTCGTGAGACGTATATCTGATGAACAGATGAAGGAATTCGGAGTCTTTAATGATAAACCAGTGGAAAATGTTTTGCCTCGTTCACCAATGTATAAAGATGAGTATAGTGTACGAGAACCTGTTGAACGGTCTTATGCTTTGCGTGATGACTTACCTTATGGTCATGGAGATTTTAGGGGATCTCCAGAAAGGTTTCGAGGCTCTAACCCCTTGGATTTTGTTGGTCGAGATGAACTTTCCCTAAAGTTTGATGGGGGAAGCCAAAGCAGTATCGATTACCATCATTCTTTACCATTCCGTAGCCAGAGTTTGGAAGCCAGGCCAGCTGGGGCTATTGTGCGTATGAAGAATCTGCCATATAAAGCCACTATGGAAGAAATTTTGGATTTTTTCTATGGTTACAATGTCACTCATGAATCGGTAAAAGTCAAGTTCACCAAGGATGGAATGGCAACAGGGCTTGCCACAGTCTACTTTGAAAACTATGATGAGGCCATGGCTGCTGTTAATGAACTTAATGAAAGGCCCATTGGGACACGCAAAATTCTTTTATCTTTGACAGGAGTGTAAAAAAAAAATTTTGACATTTCAGTAATTCATTATTGACGTCTCCTTAGTGGGATGAATTGGGAGTATTTTTTACATGATTTTTTTTTCCCAATTGACGATCAAAACATTCCTTGTTCTTCTAAGCTGTATATATAGAAACCAAGTTTGATCTCTTTGGCTGTAAACCTATTTTTGATTAAAGTGTTTTTGTGTGTCCATACCTATGTCTGGGCATTTAATTAGCAAAGACTATGTTTCAAAATATCTACAGGCATGGTTCTTTCTTTGGTGAAAACAGACTTTGGAATATTTTTAATAATACTGATGTAAGTCTGTAATAGGAAAGGTCATCTCAATTGCTTTGCAATATTGCTGTTGTAAGGTTTTGGAAACATGCAGAATTTTTTTGATCGTATTTGCTTCTATATTTGTTCGATAGTTGATCAGGCTCCTTTTGCGGACTTTGTGCCGTTTAGCATAAATGTTCATGGAAACAAAACTCCACTTGGAAGTCCTGCAATGTTTCAGCCATTAAAGGGGTCGTTTTTTTTTAAAGTAACATCCTGTATTCAGGTTTTTTAGGTTTAAATACAAGAGGCAGTTTTTGTGTGGTTTGACTTCGGTTTGTCCTTTGTCCCTTAAACCTTTAATGAGATGTATTTTTTTTTCCGCTTTGGACTGCCTAAGCGGTCTTTCTAAAGATTGAAAGTGTCAAATATGGTAATCTATGACCTTCTTAATGTGTACCCCCTCCCTCATTTAATTTTTACACAAGCTCAATAATTTACCTGAATGGGAAGTGGTGGAAAACTCATGTAAAAACTTTGCTACCTCTGAAATTTTGGGTTTTAGAACAGGCACATTAGGGTTAAGGATACAGTGAACAAGAAGGATCTGCAAAGGTACAAAGAATGGCATGATCGCTTAAAATTGGCAGGCATTGTGGAAAAATGACAAATCTTTAGGCATCTTCTATACCTTTTTAAATCTTTAATTTATGATTCAGTTGTCATTTTTTTTTTTTTTGCGCATTGTGATATACAGAAATTTTGTTATACTTACTAAACAAGTCAGTAACCCCGTTCATTTGGTATTTCATGTAATTCTGATGCATGAAACAGACTTTTGTTTACATAATTCTGCTGTTCTCCTTTGTCATTTTCTACAACTATCTTCAAGATCCATAACTCAATTTACAATACACTTGTTTTCTTACTGCCTAAACTTGTGATGTGAGGTTTATAATGGGTGAGGTAGAAGATATGTGTTCTTTAGTAAATCCTGGTCTTTTGTCTATTGTTTCAACATTGTTGCAGTTTTAATGCTCTTTTCCTTGGTTTTGAAGCCATCAGAATGTAGTTTGTGGAATGGACCAGCAAAGGTGGGCAATAGTAAGTCAGCAAATGAGCTCGACATTGGAAAAAGAGGATTGCAAACACAGCTTATTATGAGGTGTGGGGAAATCCACCTTCCAAAGAGATGTGCTTTCAGCAGCTGAGGAAATCATGTACATTTTTGGAAAAATTGGGAAATGATCTCTTGTGGAGAATATTGGTTGACTTATGCTACTGGGAAGGATGAGGATATGGCAGACATCACATGATCCCTCCTACAAGGAGTCATAAAAGGAGGTTTGGTTGGTTCATTTTTTCAACGCCTATTTAGTTCCCCTTGGTATTGGTAGAAAAAAGTTAAAAAAGTTACTCTTTCATATTTGGATTTTCAGCTAACTGCAGCTTGATTTCAGAACTCAAGCAAACTTACTTGGCACTAATAACCAAATGGTTAAATGTGATGGCATCAAAGCAGTGGGGAAAAAATATTTGGTATAAGCTGGATCACTATTGCAACCTATTGCTCAACAATTGTGTGAATCATTTTCTTTTTGCACTGTTTACTATTACCTGGCTGTAGTTTTAGAGCACACTTGATTCTAGTGCACAGATGGTTGTCCTCAGCATTAAGGAGGAGGTGGTGCTCTTTAACAGTTTTCTAAAGTTGTAGCAGCATGTTATTAGTACATTTTTTATTGTAGGGGTGCACCAGTGGAATTCTGTATGATGCCAATTTCTTTCAATAGTCCACTTGGCTTTGCTGATGCTGTCGGGTTGTGTTGGTAATGAATTTCGTAGACTGACCACTAATGAGGTTGCTGGACGTTTTAACAGTCTTTACAGCTCCCCCATTTCCCAAGTTATTAAACATATAAAGTGAAATTGCCATCTGCAATGTCTGCCTCACTACTGTGAAAAGTATTCAACTTCTTGTTACTAAAAACTTCTGAATGGTAAATAGTTCTGGAGGTTTTGGTAATAGTTTTGTTTGGGTATTAAAAAAAAAATACATTTAGACTTTGTCCGTGTTATTCCCTTGTCCATTACAACTAATTCTCAAAACATCTTAAACATATCTATTGCTGATATGCACTGCTTTATGACTTGCGATGGGGATAATCTGGAAGAAGGAGCCTAATAAATGTATGTCTAATTCACCCTGAATTCGTCTTTGCTTTTCTAAATGGGGTCATGGCTGGGGCTTCAGCTCTAATATCCTGAATCAAATCTTACACTCGCTGCAGCCTATTGATAGGGACAGTAAGATAGTAATGCGAGTGCTTTTCCGAGGGTTTCCTATGGTGTTTAGAAAACTGGTACCTATCTCTCCCTGTCACTTATGTTAGAAACTTCTAACATAAGTGAAAGCAGTCCCTCTGCTTTCACTTATGTTAGAAGTTTCTTTACTTTTTTTATCTTTATTGTGAGCATCAGCTGACTTCAGGTACAAACCTTTAAATGTTAAGTTTCGGTAAGTGCAAGTGCTGTAAGCTTTTCAGGACACTGTTCCAAGCACCTAACAGGATTGCTTCATTTGTCACTCGATTGCCTCATTCTATGGTTAAAAATGGTTTTAAAGAGCTTCACGTGACATAACTGAAAGTACCCGTGCAAATGCGCTAAACAAAAATTCTAATTAAAGAACTTGAATAAAAAAATAAACCTTTCATCTGCCATTGTTGCTGTCAGGTTTTAACCACACATTTTTCTGTGAATGACATGGCATGCGCACTTTTCACTTCTACCGAGTATTCTATCTAGTTTTCTGCCTGTCATGTTTACCTGTTAAACTTTGTGGTGCTACTCTGATTATATTGATATTTTATCTTGTTGTAGTAAAAGTTTTATACAAGGTTAGTTAATATGATAAAGTGATGTCCTTTATTGGCTAACTTGTATTGGCCAGATCAGTACAATACAGAGATCTTTTTTTTTTTAAAGGGAAGTTAAACACATGCTGGTATAATCAACAAAATCTCAAAAGCTTTGCCTATTCAGACATCTGTAATACAAATTGCCCACTGTGACCAAGGTCACATTGTTTTCAGCTGTTTTAGCTTTGGTTAAATTTTTATTTATGAATGTTTTCTTCCGCTATCTTGCAGAGTTGGGCAGAGCATGGAGCTTTTGCATTTGGCAACCACATTCTACATTTTATTTATACACAAAATGATTGAGCTATTGTAAAGCCCCTCGGTCCAAAGATATTGAAGAAGTGGTTAAACATGGGTAGTTAGATGAATACCCACTTAAAATGATATAACCTCACAAATTAATTTCATGTTTGTGAACAGCAGCAGGTTTTAGTCCTAAAATACAATACAAAATCAACTCCAGGCCTTTTATCTGCTTAATTGATAATGATATAACAAAGGAAATCCCCACACCAGCCCATGAAATTGCCTTTGAGTCAATTATTCAATTATATTTGAGCCCCTGAAATGAAGTGATTCTATTAAAAAAAGACTTTAGTTCCCCACATTTTTATGCAAATTTTTGTTCAACTCACTGAATTAAAACTGAAAGTCTGCAGTTCAACTGCATCTGAGTTGTTTCATTTAGGATTATTTATGGTAATGTACCGAACCAAAATTAGAAAAAAAGTTCTCTGTCAAATATTTATGAACCTAACTGATCTAAATCCTTATTCAGAGGTGGATGATCCTTGCTGCAAAGAATAGCTCATTGTGTGTGCAACATTCTTAACAAAATCCTCCTGTGAGTCCAGTCATTGTAAGAA
>NC_092862.1:24817436-24843503 GCF_032062135.1 Pyxicephalus adspersus
ATATATATATATATATATATATATATATATATATATATATATATTGGAGTGCATTTGACAAAATCTGGTCTTGGAATCCCAGATGTGAGTTGAATTATGTTCAGTCTTATTTATCCAGAATTGGCTTCAGTGGCTGTGAAAGTCAGTGAAAGATTCTGGTGAGTTTGTGTAGCACTTAGTAAAATTAATTTATGCTATCTGCTGAGGGCATGTTCTCTTAGATGGAAAGCTGCCAGGATGCTGTACACTTGACCACCTGTAACATCTGCCATTTGAGGGCTGGAAAGAGTTTGAGAGTTGCCATATGTACAAAGGCAACTGTGACAATCATCTGAGACATGTCTAGCATGGATCCCACAATACACATGCAATAGTAGGCAGAATGTAAAGGAAACCACCACAAAAAAACTGTTTAAGGTTTCTGTAACAAACAAACCTCAAAATGCGCCTACAGGGTCTTAAGATGCCTTACAAGTTGTCCGTTATGTTTTGGGTTCATTGAATGTAACATGGGCTCTCCAAATTTCATTCTCCAATACCTGGGTAGGTAGTAATGGTTATGGCACATTAATTTTTCCACTTGTGTCAGTCATGTGTCAGTACTTTTAACTGTGAATAACTTCATCAGACTTATGGCTATAGCTCTAATATGGCAACGATTTGTGTGCACATTAAATTTCCTTCCTGCCTCGCCAGTTAACTCCGATTTGGTTTCAGTGATGGAACCATATACATCATAACACCTAAAAATCAATTCAAAACCTACAAAATAAATATTACCATAAACAACTTACACAAATTAAGTATTGCCTACATCATACAAAATTAATATAAAATAATATTCAGCAGATATTAGGGCAATAATAACCCTAAAGAATATTTAAATATACTAGAAACCTAATTTAAAAAAATGCAAGCAGGCAGGTTTGT
Source organism: Pyxicephalus adspersus (assembly GCF_032062135.1). NCBI lineage: Eukaryota > Metazoa > Chordata > Amphibia > Anura > Pyxicephalidae > Pyxicephalus > Pyxicephalus adspersus. The sequence goes on from NC_092862.1 coordinate 24,818,367, forward strand.
ATTTGCAGAAGGGTCAGACTATGTTTATCTGCAATAAAATACACTTACTTGTCTGTTTTCAATATTTACAGTAAAGTAAACTGAGCTTTGCATTCACACCTTGCTGTACAGTACTAGGTATCCTGGTCTATCCTTAGGCTGCTGGCAGTGAATAAGCTCCCATGCACACATGGGCGTGGGTCATTCCAGCCTGTCTATTTTCAGAAGGCACTGATTGCCCTAGGGCTATAAAAGTTTTAAGACTTTTCTCTGTGTGACAAAAATTACCTAAAGTGTATACCCAAAACAAAAAATTCACACCTTCAATCCCACAGATCAGTCTATGCGTTAGGGGATTTCTTCCATGGGTCCTGCGCTGTCCTGGTATCTGTCTTAGGCCCTCTCTTCCGGTCCTCCCAGGATGTGTGATGTAGGTATCGCAGGAGGCTCTGCACGCCTTTTAATTATTGATCACCAAGAATTAAGGGGACGGTACCCTTTTTTTGAGGGGGGGTATAAAATATTGTGTTATTTACTTTTAAAATACATTTATTGATTTATGAATATTTAGGGGGTCCATTTTTTTTGTGAAGTTTGAATGCAAAAGTGTGAAGATAAAATGAGAAACCTTGTAATATGCTAATGTATTTTTCACATTGATTGAGGGAAGGCAACATACACACCATTTAACCACAGAACTACTGGCTAGGAAGCTGATTCTCTACTGTATTGGCTAGTTTAAACTAAAGACAAAAAACTAAAAACAATAAGGTTTTATTTATTTTTAATCAAGTGACTATAAAGTAGTAGCATAGCATGCATAACAAACAGGAACTTTACCAGTTTAAAAATATGAACCACATTCTTTGGTAGTTTTAAAACAAAAAGCCTAACTACATGAACAAAAACAAAAGATGGAAAACCTAAAACAGTTTATTTATTAAACTTGGAATATAGTAGAGTAGAATAGCTGTTAAATGCAATCCAAAACTAACTCAATGTAGTGTTGTTCTAAAAAACAGAATTGCTTCTGCCAGATCCTCCTTCATAGAGGCTCTTAAATCTGACTTGATTGTTTTCAGAGCTGAAAATAGTCTTTCAACAGTGATTTGGGTGAGTGGCATTGCTGTTACGGTTCGCTTCTTCTACAGTCAGTTTCGATAAGCGATCATACTTTTCTACTACTTTTAATTCTTTAAAAAAACTCCTGCTGGAATCTCTTTATTTGGACATTTTCTGGTTGTTTATCTTTCACGCATATGCAACGTCACTTTACTATTGAAAATTCCATTTTGTCCAAGTAGGAATCAAAGTCTAATTCGTCATTTGAAGAGGATGATCCCGAGTTACTAGTGCTTATAGCTTCATCCAGTGGTGGCAATTCAGGTAGTAATCCCTTCATGGGAACTGCTACATCATAGAGGGCCTATTTTGCATTATTAGTCTGGTCATCGCTCAACAAAATTTGACTCATTGGATCAACATAATTAGCAGCTAACAAAATTGGATTATCCAGTAACAGATTCTCTTTTTTTTTTTTTTTTTCACTGAAGATACAATGCCATCAGCTAATAACCCTCCACTTTTGTTCAGGCAATATATCAAGCTCTTTCATTTCAAGAACAATTTACCAGGTGTTAAATCTTTAGATTGCAGGGGTTAAAAAGTAGATTTTCCAGTGCTTTTAACTTGTGTCCACTGGCTTTCAGTTAATAAAACATTTTAATTGTCCAGTTCTTCAAGAAAGTCTTCTAGTTGAAGCAAACGCTTTACCAACTAAGTGCTTCCCCAGCGTGTTTGATCTAAATGACTCCTTTTCCTTGCATGTCTTTTCAAAATGGCATCTGTTTTAGGGGCCCTGGCTGCAACAGTTACTTTGCCAATTAGAGTAGCTGTATGATGATCTTTCATCTCTTAATACAAGTTGCAGAGTTTGAACAGCACAAAACATAAGTTGAATAATAGTATGCTTAGATGCTTCTTCAACAATGTTATTCAAAATGTTACTATTATCTTTGCTTTCTCTTTAGCCATCTATTTTTTTAATTTTCTCAATTGTGCTCAACATATTAGAAGCATTATCTGTCACAGTACAAAGAATCAGTACCTTTTTAATTTCAAAATCCTCTAGAACATCCTCTACTAACTTCTGAAGATAGTCACTGGTGTGATGTGCCTGGGTGTCCTTTACTCCTAAGGTTCACGTTATTGTTTTATTCTTTTCATCAGCAAAATAATTGACTCTGTGACGTGTGCATGCATCCATTTTTATGAAGCCAAAATGTCCTTTTTCGTAATTCTTCCTTTTTACATTTGGCCCCCTTCAATTATAAGTTTCTTTATACTATCTCTTTCCAGAGAAACACCATAGTGATACACTATTCTTTACTACCATTTTTTTATAATGTGGTTTTTGAATTTTTCTGGTGTCATTGTTATGGTAACTTTGTCAGATATAAAGAATCTGATTAGTTGTGTTTGATCTCCAGTAGATTTCTGAACATTTTTATCCTAGAAGTAGATGGAATATTTTCATCGATATCTTTCTTGTTCACAACTTCTAACACTTTAGGATGAAAACACTGCATCTGATGAAAACACTGTATCTTTTCAAATTTGATGCTTTTGTAGGTGCATTTTTGTTAGACCCACAGAAACTGTTAATTTTTTCATTACATGACGTAATGTTTCCAATCACTTGATCATGTAAAGTGCTCATAAACAGCAGACTTTATCGTGTTTGTTGACAGACTTTTTGCCATTGTGAATGGGATGCTGCTTTCACAAATATAAATACAAATATACACACAGTCCTGCACTGTTGCAAACATACATATAACACAGCACTATACACACAAGCTTTAGCCCTGCACTAAACTTAGACATAATTTGTCCTATACAGAAAAACATGCACACACATATATACTATACACACAACACAGAGCCCTACATTTTAATCAGAAACATACACACAATATGCACTATACAGAAACATTCATACATTCCTGCACCATACACACAAACATACACATAGCCCTGCAGTTTTATCCAGAAACATGCACACAGCCTTCCATCATAGTACACACAAGCAGCCATGCAGTTTTAAAATAAACATAAACACTTTTAGTTGAATCCAAAAATCTCTTCCTCCATGTTCTTCTAAGCACTTTAAGCAGTGGGAGGCTCCAGGGCCAGGGGCGTCACTTAACTTCCTATTACCGTGTTTCCCCGAAAATAAGACACTGTCTTATATTAATTTTTTTCTCCAAGAAATGCCCTAGGGCTTATTTTCAGGTAGGGCTTATATTTTGAGAAGAACAACAAACCGCATTTATTCTTTAACAGAAAAAATTTACATTTATTTCAAATGTTATCACATTCTGTGACATCATGGTAACTCTGTAAGTAAGCTGTGTGCTGTGTCCCCCCTCTTCCACCCTCCCCCCCTCACCAATCAGTCCTGCATCACTGTGCTCTGGAAGAGAGATGGGACAGCCTTATCCACGCTGTTCTCCCTTCACTCCCCCCAGCACAATCGGTTCTGCACTGCACTGGAGGAGAGGTGTGGCATCCTCAGCGTCCTCTCTTTTCTCCTCGCCCCACCACGATCATTTGAGAAGGAGAGATGTGACAGGCTCAGTGTGCCCTCCCTTCACATCTCTCTCTACAATCATCAGCTCTGCCCCCAGAGAAGTGATGGATTGTGTGAGCCTGGAATACTCGTACGTACGGGGTAGTGATGTTGTGACAGTCCTGCACTTGTGTGACAGTCTGTGATGTCCTTTACTTCCTCCCCCACCACTATGTTACAGTATGTGCTGAAAATATTCTACGGTATTAAGCTAGCGCTTACTTTCGGGGGAGGGCTTATATTTTGAGCTTGCTGGAAAACAGCCAAAAATCCTGCTAGGGCTTACTTTCGGGGGGTGTCTTATTTTCAGGATTTTAAGTTAATTATGCGTAAAGATGCAATTAGCTACATTCTCTTTCCGCAGTTACTATGTAATCTCTAAACATACCTAACTTTTGCCTCACAGAACATTACAAAAACGTAGTTTTATGTTGCAACAACATATACAATTACACATAATTTACCTGGTCCTAGTTTCAACACACATGTACACTTCAGAAGTGTTTCAGGCACTTGTTTTTGCGTTTGTGGCTCTCCCGTTGCAGAAACTTGCAGTAGTCACCCATCATGTTGGGGTTGCCCTGGCCTTGATATCTTGTTTCCATAACAGAAATGTCCTCGTGGAACTTCTCCCCTTGTTCATAACTCACATCACCCAAAATTTGTGGGACGAAGTCCAGATGGGAATGTAAGAAATTAATTTTAAGTGACATTCGGCAGCCAAAGTGATGGTACTCTGTTAGCATGTTGTTCACAAGTTCAGCATGCTTTTCAGCTCGCTGGTTGCCCAGAAAGTTTTGTGCAATTAGCACAAATGAATGCCAAGCAACAAGTTCAAGTGGATTTAGTTTGTCTCTGAATGTGGCATCACACATCAAGTTGCAGATTTGGGGACCAACAAAAATGCCTGCTTTCAGTTTAGCGTCTGGTATAACTTTTCCAAACTTGTCCTTCAGATACTGAAAACCCATACCATCACGATGCATTGCAATGACAACATGTTTCATTAATCCAAGTTTAATATGTGTGGCAGAAGGTAAACTTTCTGTGGATCAATGAGTGTTTTATGCTTCACGTTGTACTGGCCAACAGTGTGTTCAGGTCTGGGTGGCCATTCTGTTGTCATCACGACTGTTCCACAGGCACAGAAAGCACATATATTTTGTATATCCTAATTGCAGACCAAAAAGAAGTGCCACCACCTTCAGTTTACCACAAAAGTTCCACTTGTGTTCTGAATAGTTAATCAATTTCAAAATGACCTCCATGGATTTGTATGTCTTTCATTCCCTCAGCATGAGCAGGAGGAACAGAAGGTTTTTCGTTACCTTTCTCCAGTAATACAGCTTTCAAACTTGCTTTGCTTGAGTCTATGAACAATCTCTAGTGCTCTGGTATGTATTCACAACTTAACTCCATCATCAGACCACTCACGTCGGTACAGAAGCAAATGTTGTTTTCCAGCTTGTAATAACCTCCGAACTTTGTGTGACGATTACGAAAGTGTGAAGTTGTTGTTCCTTTTTGCTGGAGGCTAACAGTTCAGACTTCTCTTTTGACAAAGACAGGTCCCTTACTAGATCATCCAAATCTGTTTGGCTTATAAAATATGACTTAACCACTTCAAATTGGGGTTCATAACATTCATTATATCGACATCATCCTCCTGTTCCTCATCTGACATATCACTGTCAGTAACAACAGATGTAGGATGGACTGGTACTTGATTCTCTGCATCATGTGGCACGTCTGCATCATGGTTTCAGAGCAGATTCACAATCGGGATAGATGATTTTTGACTTAGTCTTCTAAAACCCAGCAATTTTACTCTTACAAACTCTTAAAGTCTGAGTGATGGTCTTTTGGGTCTCAGGCCAAACCATAGGCACAGCAAAAGGCATTTTAAATATTTTCCCATTCAACCATTGTGTTAGACCAATGTAACACACCTGACAGCAGATATGAGGTGTCCAGCTTTTATCCTGATCTCAAATTTCACATCCAAAGTAATACTTGTAAGCAAATCTCACCTTCTTGGTTAGGTTCTTGTGTTAATCACACGGGGTATATTTGCCCCAAATGTAGCAAAAACTGTCCAGTTTTTTAACACTGGCTGCGCCTACTCATCTTTAGCTTAAAACAGTCTCACTATGGCCTAGCTGTGCTATCCAATAAGATGGTTTCAGACTAGTGAAAAGCCCTTGGTCCATCTCGCCTAATCTACCTATTTCTGGCGTCAGTTTACTTGCCCAGCCGTTGATGGAACATGCATGCCACCTGGGGGCGTGATTCAGCTGAGGTGGCAGCAGGCATAGTGGTAGCTGCAACTGTTATATTGTTCCCATGTAAAAAATTACCCTAACTGTAACAGATACCAGGAGACCAATTACAAGTTGGCCACCCACTGGTAAAGAAAACCTGTTAAACTTGCTAAGCTCTTACCACAGACAGACAGTACTTGCTGGAGATGCGGTACTGCACAGGGCACGCTTCTACGTGTTTTTTGGGACTGCCCCAAACTGAAATCCTACTGGGCCTCGGTGCCACATGTTCTCAAACTCAGAGGTGGATATTAGAGGCAAACCTAAGTTAGCGCTACTTCATGTTTCGCATCTCTTGCAGAAAGTCTATAAACGCTCTGCTGAGGCATCTCCTAAACGCAGCCAAGGCATGCATTCTAGCTTGCTGAAAGAGTGCTTCCCCTCTTACTGTAGATCAGTGGCTCTGAAAGGTAGCTGATATTTCCCAAATGGAGGACATGATTTCCACTTTTTCCACGAAAGCTGATAAATTTACTCAGACTTGGTATCACTGACTTGGAAGTGGATTCACTTCTCTAACTCTGAATGCATTAGAATGATACAACTTTCTCAATCAGATCCACGGTCTTCACCCCGGCTTTAGATTCCACACTTTAATCTTGGCCATATAGTGAGTATTTGTATTTCAGCATGACTGTTCGGAAACCCACAAACTAACACCCACCCACCCCTCACACCCATACTCCCTCTACCTTCGTTTTACAATGTAAAATAGAGATGCCGGGATTCATTTACAAGCATGTATCTTTTACATGTTATGTTTTATTTTAAACATTTCTCTACGGTTGGATATTCTAAGCTTTGTCAAATACTGTTTGTTTTTAATGTATTAACCTTTGTATTTCTCAATAAAAATTATTAAAAAAACAAAACAAAAAAAAACCACCCAATTACTATTGGGTAACTGACTATTTGAAGAGCTCTAGCATGCCTATAACTTCAAATCTGTATGTGATAGGCAAATTTTGAGTTCAGATTTGGAATCAGCACGCTCAGTATCAAGTGTTCTTCCCAGTAGCAAAATGGTTGTTCAATGTAATTTATACGGAAAACCTACACAGTGGTATACCAGGGCTCTCCTGTTGGCAGAAAATAGCTGCCACTCTTTAGAACTGCAGCTCCTTTCAGCAGGGTGAGAGATGGTGCCAAGTGAGAGAAGCTATCTTGTCAGTTCTGTTCACTGAGGATAAAGAATGGAAAAGGTAAAGAGTAACAAAGATACACAAAGTACAGATCCTTACATCCTCTACAGGCAGAATTGACAAGCTGTCCCTGCCTCTCACTGAAAGATCTCTTGTGTACACAAATCCCAGCCTGAGTGGGTTGTCTGATGAAAGCCAGGCAGCCAGCGAAAACTCCTGCTGTAAAATTCTAACCTTTGAAATCTCATATACACAGATAAAAAGGAAACTTGTTACTATAGGAGATATTTAAAAACTAAATTATTTCATGCAAACATATTAAAATTGAACGATGAAAACATGGCATTCCTGCATACTGAAAAATGATGTATTTTTCAGAAGGTTACCCAGCTGCTATACAGACAGTGGTTGGACCTAGGATTCTCTATTCTTTTGGTTTGAAACTGCAAGCTAAATAGCCCTAATCTTTTTTAGATTTGTAGAGATATTTTTGGCTACTTGGGCCATTTGGTAAACTTTAAACAATATTATGTTTATCACCATCAACACCATGTTTTTACATCATTAGTTTTGTTATTCAGTAGTTATTTCATTTTCTTTAAACTGACCCAGAAAAAAAAATGTGTACTTGTCAAAATATGTTCGGAGGATGGCTCAGTTCTTCATTGTGACAATGGTAATATAATACAGACTTAACAGGAACCATTACAACAGGTTTGGTGGCAGAGAGGTCTCAGACCTCTTTGCAAGTATATGTTTACAATACTTACACTTGTTTTTAACCATTATGTGTTGTTAAAACCTTTGCCTCAAATATAGTTGGGGAACTTTATTTTGTGTAAAATAATAATCATGGTTTTTATATAAGAGTAATTCACATGTTTTCAATATACACATTCCTATGTACTGACTCAACTTTGCATGTTGATTTTTTTTTTTAATGTTACAGCAGCTTGGATGGATGCTGAACCTTCAAAAATTGTCACTACAACAGAATGATTGAGCTGGGATGCCCAGTCCTGTGCAGGCCAGGATTTCCATGTGAAAAAAATATATATAAAAATTACATTCACATGAACATCCTATACAATTTAAGTATAATAAAGACTTGTATCTATCTATCTATCTAGATACACACACACACAGTTGTCTGCTAAAGAAATAGATGCAAGTAGATCCTGACTCTCAAGGACTGGAATTGGACACTCTCAATTTAGTGTCTTGGTCTAGAGTCCCTAATATAGATGAGGCTAGAAATTTCTTTCCACAGAAGAAACTTCACACTTGCTTTTCTTAAGTTATGCACACACCTCAGATGATTGTTGCCTGAGACAAAAGGTTGTACTCATCTCGGGAAAATCTGTATAGAAGCCCCTAAACATCATTAGTCTGAGGCAAAAAAAATGCTTTTTCTTTAACTTGAAACAATTACAGGATATTGCCTTGTTAGATCAAAGAAAAACTGATACTCCTCTTACTAAACGATTGTCTTTAGCAAAAAAGAGTCCTTGTTCCTGTATAAAGGTTCATCTTGGATTGAATTTTATTCAACTTCAATTGACATGGCATTAGTTATTTTCAGTCCCTGTACAGTAGAGCTAAAGTTTGTGAGGCCGTGTATGTGAACTACCAAGAAATATTTTCATACGAGGCAAGATCAGTGAGATGAGCTAGAGTGAATAGGAAACCTACCTGTATTATACATGCAGCATGAAAAAATAGGTCTTCTATGTAAATCTTAGGACTAGACAGAAATTCACATACTTTGACAGTTAAAAATATATTTACTTACTTTGGGTAAATTGGCACCACCCAAGAAATTTATATTGCATCTTTAGTGAGAAAGGCATAGCCTTTGGACTAGGGTGAGCAAGAAGTATGCTGGACACCTGTACCTGGCTTTCAGCCAGTATGCACATGCACTGCAAGTCCTATTACCATGTCCAATTTAAGCCAGGTCTAAGTTCCTGAAATGTGATTTTTTTTTTTCTTTGAACAACGGGCCTGATTTATTAATGTTCTCCAAAATGACCATGGAGGAACCGGGGTGATGCAGCAAAGGTTTAGAATTTTCTATTTGGCAAATGTTTTCAGTCTTGGAACAGATCCATTCCAGGTTTTCCGGATCACCCATGTTAGTCCTTCTCCAGTCTTGAAAAGCTTTAATAAGTCATGGCCAATGTATTCATTATTTTTCGTGGTCCATTATTAAGAATTGGAATATGATACAAAAATAGCAAGCAGAGTTTAAAAGGCAGTGAGATTCAATATTTTATGTAAAGAAATACACAAACAAATACATCAAATATTAGAGTGAGTTTAGGAAGCTCCTATTGATAGCCTGTATGTTTGTACAGCCAGGCTTAAGGAACATTATTGTGTAAAAGTTTCATATTTACATATATGTCACCCACATTCCTTATCACAGCAAAGTAAATGCTCCTTTGTATTTGGGTGTCTATAAGTACTTTGATACCACAGGAATGAATTGAGGGTCTCCTCTTCCCTGTAGAATAATGATGTACCAGGTTACAGGCTGTGTAGAGTTGATGCTCAATGCACATTAGTCCAAAGAATCTGTTATACAACTTTATGAAAAGCCTTCACTTCTGTGGTTCATCGTTTATAATGCATGCACATCATCCTTACCACATCGAGGGGTTTTATCAAAAGCGAACAATTTGTTAACCAAAGCAACAATTCACTACCACTACAGACATTGTGAGCAGGAACTGGATTGGATACTTCTGGTAGTCTTCTCAGCTGTTATTAAGTGTAATAAAGAAATTAACTTAACAAAACAAGATGCAATTCTTGTTAAAATAGTATAAACGATAGAATGCCTACACATGGGGTGCAAAAAAAAAGAAAGAAAAAAGCTTGCCATTTTAACCCCAACAAAACATACAAATAGGAAACATGAGGAATCATGAACACGGAATAAATATATAGGTTTGTAAAATAGATGCAAATCACATTCCACTTTTAAAAGCAGAACTTTAAAATGTAGATTATAATGAAATACCTGCACACTGTCTAGTATTTCATTTTCCTTACAGGCTGTGTGTCAGCAATCCAACAGATTATTTGTGCATCCTAACTGTTCTGATTTACCAGTAGGTTGAAGAAAGGAAGTGATGTCAGATCTGGTCTGCTCCCTTTATTATTTTTTTTTATTTAGGACTTAGATAAAAACAAGGGTTCTATTTGGGAAAGGAACCAGTGAACTAGTTGGATAATATCTCAATCTTAGGTGAGGAAATATGCTTTGATCCAAAAGCCCCTGCAGAGCCTGACCAGTATCTGCTAATGTGTTCAGTAACAGGTTTGAGGTTAGGAACTGGAGACAATAAAACTATGGAATAGAACTCCCTGCATTAAACTGTCTAAAAGTCATGTAATCCATGTACCCACAACCCTCATTCATGGTGAGGGTTTAGAGGGTGGGGCAGATTCTTAGAATGAGGAAGGCAAGTGCTCTTTCGCTCAGTAACCTTTTTGATAATGGTATCAAAGGCCAGTCTGAAGAGATGTTGGCCCTCAAAGGCCATACAGGTCAGATGCTCCTTGGTGGCAGACTGGCCCATTAACTTTATTTCTCCATGTATGCTTATGTACAATGGACCCACGCAGGAAATAAGCCAGGGGCCATGGCAGCTACGCTATATAGCTTAAAGTATCAGCTCCATAACTGCCTGAACAATTCACTGCTAAAGTGTGGGGAACCCTTTTCGGAGACTTCAACGCAATAGTTTGAAAATAAGGTCATCGCTAGCGAAAGGGCCATCACTAAGAACGGAGATCTAACAAATGCTTCAAACTGCTCACCAACCCATAAGGCCTTTAAATACAGGAACAATTTATTGTATAGCCAGCTCTGGCTATTGCTAGATCAACAGTGGGGGTAAAGTTCAGTCTAGAAAGTTCCCTACTAAATTGGAACAAATACAGCAAAGGTTTAGAAAGCCTCAAATAAAAATCATCATCCTTACAGAAAAAAAAAATGAAGAAACAGTTCCAATGGAAGGGGCTCTGTACGACAAGAGACTAGTATCAGTGGGTGAGCATTACCTGAATTTCAATAGGGTGTGCAAAGCATCAATAAGATCTAAGATGGTATCTTAATTTTGGAGTAATGAGCTAAGACTGCAATATCTCAAATATATTCTCATCAGGTGAAGATTGGCATGAATCCAAGCAATTGTGGAAGATCAGAAACAGAACTCACAGGAAAATGCATGGAAGTATACTTGGAGGCTCTGCAAAGCTCTCTGAGAATTCCAATGAAGACATAAAATAGCATGATTTCGGGTTGCAGGCATTGTTACCCTAAGAAGGCAAGGAGTAACAGTCCCAGAACCATTACAGGGTCACTAGTTGCAGTCCCCCATGTACTTAAAATTAGTCATGTTGAGGTAAAGCAACACAAGCTTTGGGATGCAAAGCACCACACACCCTGGTACTAACCAAACCTAAATAGCTGGTAGCAGGTAAAGGCTACCAGAGTCTGGAAAGTGTCTCAGGTGGAAACCCTGTGCAGTTGGTCACTTTTAAGCTATCCAAAACATCCAGTACAACTAGCTCTGGCCATAGACTTTTGTTTAGGTGAATATCAACCATGCTAGACAGCTGCTGGTAGAGCAGCAAGTTGTGCTGTCTTATGCTTGCTGTTCCATAGCCATAGTACACACAGGAGGGGTTGTCACCCTGGAACATAAAGCGGGTTACTGATAAAAATCATTGGGGGGTGTTACAATAACTATATCCAAGCACTGGTAGACTGCAAAGCATGGCATTTTTTTTATCTTGGTTTAAATACACTAGGTAATAGCTACCAGCTGTATTTTTAAAAGTCTGATTGATGGCTGTGGAGTAGCATTAACATATGTCAGTGTTTAACCCAGAAAATGTTTTCAAGATGGGTGGGAAGAAATTGTAGGCGGGTGGTAGCCCCTGTATTGTGACCCAACTCTTCAGTAACCACCCAAAAAACAGAGGGTGGTTCCTGAAAAGTGCCGGGTAGCATCTGGCTAAAAGGGGCAGGGGAGAACACTGTATGTCTTATCAAAACCATCTATTAAGGGTCAGTTTATCTGTTTTAAGTAGATACTAGGAAACTAAATTACCCAATGCCCTCATATATATATCTAAGATTTTAACGTCTTCCAGTTGATTGTAAAAAGTGGCATAAATTGGCATATGTCTATCTACTGAAAAAGTTAAGATGGGCAGACCCCCATAGTAAGGATTACCAAATAACCATAGTTTATACACTTTCTCTATAAAGGTAGCCACATCTCACTTTGGGAGAACATTATGCGTTTGTGAATCATTTCAATGAAATGGAGTCTAGAACATATTTCCTTCATTGTACTTGTTCAGCACTAGTAGGTAAACCTCCCCTGGAAATTACACAGGTTCATCAAAGCTGTCAATAAGAACACTGACTGTATTGCAAGTAGAACAACAGTAACAGTATAAAAACATTTGCTGCTGAGCTGACAGAACCAGGGTAGAAAAACACAACACATATTTCTAGGAGATAGCAAAATTTTTACAGAGTTGAGAAACATATAGCTATGAAGGGAAAAACAAAAGTGGTAACTACAAACTGTATTGTTGATCTAGCTGCAATGCTCTTAGAAATGTAGTATGTAGACTTCGTTATCCAAATGACACCCCCTACAATATACAATAATGGCACAGCTAGGGAGTGCGTACTTCCTGTCATGGTAAAGAACAGTGCAGAAAATTGTCCTTGTACTTTCCAATATTTTTTCTCTCGTTTTTAAAGTATGTTAAACAAAACTTGTATAAACGTCAACAAAGTAACATTCTAGTGCCATATAAAACAATCTGACCCTTGCAATCCAGACAAGTCTGTTATGCAATTTAAGGACGAATTCTGGTTAGGGAGACTCTGCCCCCAGGCAAAATAAGGAGCTCACTACAAAGCAAATAAATGTTACCTACCTGCCCTGCCCCTGAACACTGCTGTTAATATGTTTGCTCAAAGGTCTGCATTTGACACTTTTGGGACTGTCGTTCACCAGCCTCTATGTCACTACTGGATATAGTGGTGATGGTGGAAGGAATCACAACACACGCAGATGTTTGAGCGAACAGCTAAGCATTATTGACTTGCTTTTTAGGAACCTTTTTATCTTTAGTCTTTTTAACACAATTTGAGAGCAGTTAATCATCTGCTTGAGACACACATTCTTGTGGACTGTCCTTCTGCACAGCACAGTGATCTTCTGGTGTATCAATGTCTTGTGTAATTGGTTCATCATTATCATGAATGTCATTTTCTTTGGTAACTTCATCTTCAGATGGATCATCTTCCTGAGTTACACAGTCATTCAGATCTATAGACATCATATGCAAACCATTTGAACTGAGAAAAGAAGGCAACCTATCCTCATCGACCACCTTTATCGGTATCCGTCTGTCTCTGAACGTCATACGGTCAAGTTTTTCAGCTCTGTACGTTTCTTCTAACGAAGAGAGCTTAACCAACACATCCCCGAGGCAAGTATTATTTTTATCAAAAAGCAGAAAAATATCATCTTCATTTAAAGAAAAACCCACAAAGAATTCTTTAACATCACTTTTAGTGACATCAGGAGAGAAGTTTCTTAAATAAATGTATGCTTGAAAGGAATTGCAATGTCCTTTGAGTGAAAGCAGCTTCTCTCTGTTGGACCTAGAGATAAGGGATACATTCAACCTATGTCCTTTCAGCATAGCATTGTCCAGTGCTAGAGCCTCCCTAAAGTGCTCCTTTCTTGTGAAAGTGACAAAACATTCTCTTGTTCTGTGTCCCTTTTCATCATACAAAAACACAATATGATTCTCACACACATGGTTATTAAAAAGCTTCCTAACGTCATCTCTTGTAGCACGGTGGCTTAAGTTCATCAAGTGTACGTGGAATTCCTCAGCATTTGTTGATTCGTGTTCCTCTGATTGCCGTGGAGGTGATCTAAAATGGCGTTGTGGAGTGTGAGAAGAACTATGTGGGGACCTTGTATACCTTTGTGGAGATCTAGTATGCCTTTGAGGAGATCTAGATCGTCTTCGTGCAGATTTATACCTTTGCGGTGACCTGGAATGCCTTCGAGGAGATCTAGACCACCTTTGAGGAGACCTAGAGTGTGATCTTCTCCTGCTCTTTCCTGATATGCTTGAAATGCAGTCATCTTCATCGAAATCAAGTCTACCACCATATTTTAACCACTCTTTTTCACTTGACCACAATATGTGTAAGATCTTGCTATGCTTGTATCTATTAAAACCTTCAGTCGCATCAGCTCTGTTGCTAAACATTAATATAACAACCATAATAGTAGAATCTTCATCTTTAGAAAACACCATGTCTTTAATATCAACACCTTCAAAGAAATATCTAATATCCGTCTGAGTTGGTTCAAAATCACTAATTTCAACTCGTAAATAGAAGTGTTTTCTGCGAGAACGAAGATCTCTGCCTTCATTACTTTTTTCCTCATGAGTCCCATTTCGACCATGAGTAGAATCTTTGACTTTTTGGCAATTTTCCAAAGCTTGCTGCTTTTCTTCTGAGGTGACCACTGAAAGTTGTATCGTGGAATCCTTTAACTTTAGGCCTGACTTCTGAAGTGCTTGGTAAGCATGGTCCCATGTGGCAACATCAACAAAAGCCTCACCATCTGGCCCACCAATGATACAAACCCCTCCCTGGGGAATGTCAATTCCAACAAAGAATTTCCGAATATCATAAGAAGTTGCTCTACTGGAAACACCCAGTAACCGAAGAATAACACTCATTCTTAGTTACCTGTAGAGAGAGGAAAATAAATTACCAATAGTTACATACATACACCCATCAAGTTAAACCCCTAGGGAAATAAACATATCCCAGATATAAAACTCTGGACACAGTTGGTCCAGAGGAAGGAAAAAACCCCTGGTACAATTCTTTCTTATTCCATGAGGCAATCAGATGTTCCTTGGATCAACTGTCTCTGTTATCTTTCTTTTAATGCTTTAATACCCAGTTATATTCTGCTTTTTTTTAAAGCAATCTATAGTAGTTGCTGAAATGACTTTCTGAGGGAGCCGATTCCACATTTTCACAGACCTTACAGTGAAGAATCCCTTCCTTATCCAGAGCTTACATTTTTTTTTTAACTCCAGACACAAAGAGTGCCCTCCTGTTCTTTGTAATAATCTCAAAGTGAATGATTGGGAAAAGAGTTCTCTATATGGACCATTTATATATTTATATAGGTCATGATCATACCCCCATCATAGTGACAGCAAAAGCACAATCATGTCTTGACAGACATATTACTAGCACAATGACTATATACCAATAGGACGATCAGCACTCTGAAAACCCTCAAATTTTATAAAACTACTTACCTTTGGTTAACAATTTAGGTTTTCAAAATATGTCCGGTTCTGCGGATATACTGCCGTCACTTTGATGAGAACAAAAAGAAGTAGTTAGTACAAGGATCACACAGAGCATGACTGACATGACTGTCATTTCTAAACAGTGTTCAAGCTGGGTGGTAAGATACTGTGACCCAACTCATCAGTAACCACCCAAAAATAGCCAGGTGATCACGGAAAAGTGCTGGGTGGTGCACCCAGCTAAAAGGGGCTGGAGGACACTGCTAAATATTGTTTTGTATAACCTTGTGAGCACCCCTGAATTCAATGCAGATTAGGTACATACTGTGTTGCATTACCTGAATAGGTTGGCAATGAGTCAAGAGACCAAAAATCAGACACATGATAGTGTGTTACTGCCATGTAGCACAGGTTAGTCAAGGTGCCATATACAATAAATAGCAGTGCAGTGCAGTGCAGTTCACTTCCGTGAAGATAGTTACTCAAAGGAAAATAGATAAGGGGAATCTCCTGGAAAGAGACACAGGCAGCAATAAAAACTACAAGGTTGCTAACTTTTTTCATGTTATCTAGAACTAAAAAAAAAACCATTTTAGAAACACTTTAAACTGGAACTAAAGTACCACTTTGGCATCAGGCATGACATTTTTGAAGAAAGGGACAGATAACATCCCTTCTGCTATGAGGATTCTTACCTGCCTGACTGTTCTTTTCATCTGTTCACTGAACATTGGTTGTGGAATATGCAGCACAGGATTTAACACAGGCGTTACGTCATCCTGGCCAAGTTAATCAGGATAGACGAAGATGGCAATGGGTAAGAGAAGAAGGAAGAAGATGGCGGCACCCACAATGGAACAGGGACACGTGAGTATACACTGGGTTTAGTTCCGCTTAGTTGAGAGCTTTCCAGAGACCTAATCAAGAAAACCAAAGACAACAAACTAATGATTAATGGTATTAAAGAGAACCATGTGCTGCAACACATTAGGCCTGATTTAATAAAGCTCTCCGAAGCTGGAGAGGATACACTCCAACACAGTTGGGTGATCCACAAAACCTGGAATTGATTTCTTCAAAGTCAACTGCTAGCAAATGTTTTGAATCTTTTCCAGCCTAGGAAAGCTTAAAAAAATTAGGCCCAGTATGTGGAGAGCTCTGAGCATTTAATATCAGCTTTATCTTTCCCCTACAAGAGATAACACTTCAGAGATTTACCCAAACTGAAATGTTAAAGCAGCACTAATTAAAAAAACAAAAACATTCACCCTACTTCTGCAGATCCCTCCGGAGGTTTCCTGGATTGAGTCCTGCGCCGTCCTGTAATCCACCTTCTCTCAGCACATAGGAAGCACCAGGCACCCCTATCTTCTTTCTTTGTCTTCTGCCTACATCACCCAATCTCGCACTGCACAGGGGCGAGATTGAATGACCTGACCTGGGCATGCGTGAGATTGGCATTTTTATGAAAAAAAAAAGTTCCTTCTGCACATGCCTGATCTTAAAAAAGGAGAGAAGGATCAGCCAGAAGCCACCTTGAATGTGTGACATTTATAACCCAGCAGGCTCTGCGCTCCTATTATGTCTTTATTGCTGGGACAATAAAGACAAAAGGGGAGGAGCTTTGCCCTCTAATTCACTGACCCCGAATGGGGATCCAGCTCAGGTGGTCAGCAAATTGCAGAACAGCTAGGTATCTGCATACTTGTTTCCTGTGTATGACTGAGACTGAAACCCAAAGATCAGTTTTACATCCAGGCTATTCACATTCTAAAGAAGTGGTCGCCAACTATTTTGGACCCACGAATCACTGAATTTACCGGCTCTGGACTGCGCATGCGCGTGGAGCCGTGTGTTACTCAAAGGGGAAGAAACTTCCCCCAGAGTGACGTCATGATGCAAGAACCAGCCCACTCTTCCATCGCAGGTATGAGCCTATCCAGAGACACAACCTGCCCATCGCCCTGAGCCTGCGATGTGTACACAAGACATGGTCCGTGGCTCTGGCCAGTGCGGCCCCCCCCCCCCCCCCCCAAGCAGGGTTCTTCTCCTGACCCTGTTGGGGGGGGGCACACCGGCCAGAGGCTTGGACCACTGGTTGGTGATCGCTGTTCTATAGAATATGTTCATGAAAGGCAGCTTACATCTCTCAGTGGTTGGTCCTCTTTAAGTCTTGAGATCACATGACCACACACGCCTAGGCTTTTGGTCACATTGCTGAAGGAGCTCAGAGCTGAGTTTCTGCAGAAAAGAGAAGCATCTCAGCATTTTTTATTGTTCTTTACTGGCTTTGTTAACGCTGACACAGCCTGTTAAACTCCCCCCACCATTAAATACTTACCATTTCAATGCTTCCCCCACTCATTCCTCCATCATAGCCGTAACAAAAAAGCTGGATCTATGGCACCAACCCCGCCATCATGTGACAATGCTCAGGTTTAGCAATTGGCTACTCGCACTGGAATATTATATTTATTATTTTTTGATTTATTTAGCGCCAACATTTTCCGCAGCACTGTACATTAAATAGGGGTTGCAAATGACAACCAAATACAGACAGTGACACAGGAGGAGGAGAGGACCCTGCCCCGAAGAGCTTACAATCTACTGCATCATGAGAGGAAGTCATGGAAACACTCCAAACAACAAACCATATGGGGGGCGCTGCAGGTACTGTGGAGGGATGGCGTTTAAACAGACCTTATCACTGTGCTCTGATATGAACTAGGTGACAGGTTCTCTTTCTTATAGTCCTTTGTGTAATTTTAAAGATTTTATGGTGGCTGACAGAGAAACGTGCTGCTATAGCGGCCACATATACAAGAGTGCAGAGAAAGCCGGGAACCAACACGCTGAGCAATCAATGCTGAGCATCGCCGTAAATGTCAAAATCACACATATGCCAATACCGGTGGGGCCTGTACATCATAAGATAGTAAGATGGTAATATGATTCATCTCAGTGCAGGATGGCGGTGGCCCCCGTCTTATCAAAGGGCCCCTTCAATGTGATGCACATTTTGCTGGATGTTTCTGCAGTGACATTATAATGTAAGCCCATAGAACAATGCACTGCACATCACACATCAGGTGCCTTATGGCAGCACTCCATATCATACATGACACACATGAATATTAGATGACACTGAGCTTTAATAAATACATTACCATAACGATCGTTATCTTCAGCCTGTCAGCAAATAACGATCGTTAAGGGTTTGTGAATAGAGCCCACAGCCATTATCCCTTTACCAGACCAGTCCTCTGCTGTTTCTTATAGACACAGAACATGCAGCTTACAAGAAAAAGCTCCCCGAAAAACAAAAAAACGTAACAATTACCGTAAAAGCAGGCTTATGCCATGCAGCCGGTCCCAGCTCAGAAAACGTAATGGCGCTCACAATACTCCGTAGGAGGCGGGGGTCATCGCGCATGCCCAACGTGTCATTTCCCTCTATGTTCAGCCCTATACAGAGCAAAACTGGGTTAGTTTTGAACGTGTTCGGCTTCCGTACCCACCGGGACAGAAATTCTCCTGACACGTGATCTACGCGCGTACTAAAGGTGGATATATTATTTGAAGGGGCATGCGCATCGATATTTCCGTGCAGCCATGTGAGATAATACTGCGAGTTTTGTTTACTCTTTTTTAATGCAAAATACAAAAACAAAGGTATATAAAGACAGCAACTCAGTGCATGTTTGCGTAATACCAGCTATAACTACTGTACAGCACAAGGTACAGAATAGAGACGTGGGGAGTATATAGTGTACATTAGGGGGTCGGCAAACTTTTTGGACTATTAGGCCATTTCAGGAGCTAAAGAAGGCAAACTAGGCCAGAAGAAACAAGGTGTCCAAGGAAAGGTTTTTTCCAGTCGTGACTGCAAGTGAGCAGCCTCAGTCTTCCGCGGTGTAGTCTCTGTATGTGTGCGCATGCTTGGCATCAAAATGCCCCTTGAGATTCGACCACTGTGGTGCTGTTGGTGTCATTGCACACTGAACACAGGGCTTTGTTGCCATGTTGGACGAAGAATAATTCAGTCCATTCGGAGTTGAAGACAAGATGTTCGAGGTCAACCTTCCAGAGACCGGTAGCTGCGCGTTGCTTCTGTTCTTTAGGCATAGGAATTGGGGTTACTGTGCGGGAACTTCAGATAACGCAACAATTCAATTAGGCCGGATCCAACAATAAAGAATTAGGGGGGAGTTAGGCCGGACTGGAATACTAGCTAGGCCGTATTCCGCCTATAGGCCGGAGTTTGCCTACCTCTGGTGTACATCATATAATACATTTCTCCTAGATTGTAAGCTCTTCGGGGCAGGGTCCTCTCCTCTTGTTTCACTGTCTGTATTTGTCTGTCATTTGCAACCCCTATTTAATATACAGAGCTGTGTAATATGTTGACGCTATATAAATCCTGTTTATTATTATTAATATTAATGTGCTGTATATGTTACACAGTAGAATTGTATTGTGTATATATTATATAGCACAATGTACAATATATTATGTACAGCACAGGGTAAAGGTCAGTGTGTATTATATGTAATGCAGTGAGAAGTATCCTCATTTTAACATAGACCACCCCTGGATATATTAAAGTCCCATATGTTACATATATGTAACATTTGTATCTTGTATTTTACCATAAATACCCCATTCTGCATAGTGTATACTCCACACTGCTTAACTAAAGTGTAGGGTAAATTAATGGGGACTGTTAAGGCCAAATCAACAACAACAAAAATATGTAAAACACCACAATTTTATTTACAAACATTTCTTTAAAAACATCAAATTCCATTTTTGTTAAAAGAGATATAGCCAAGAATATTCACATATAGGATCTCCTATGGAGAGGTTGTGGTCCTCTCTATATTTATAATTTCATACAGATAAATGGACATACCATTGATCAAATCAATGAAGAAAAGTTAATTTGAGTAACCTCACAGCTTACATTCAACATGTTTTGTAGAGAAAAGTCTGCTTCATCAGGAATTGCAATGATAAGACATACAAACACTAAAACACAAATCACCAATCATATTTATTCTTGAACATAGATCCACATTACATGTAATAATATTAATTGATGAACTTACATACAATATTATGAAGTTCGGCAGTAAATTTATCTGAATCCAAAGTCCTACACAGTATAAGGTGCATAGGGGCCAAATATATCAAAGTATACAGGTGGCAAGGATTCCAATGTTTTTCCACTTGAGGTAATTTACTATATGCAGACATTATTTGTAGTTCTCTTCATTCTTCCAATTCACCTTTCAAAATCAAATTCAAGCTCCTGTGCTTTGTCTTCAAATCCCTCCACATTTCTTGTCCCACTTGCCTTTCTGACCTGGTAAAAAAAATACTCCCCAGCTGCTCTCTTCCCTCCTCCAATGATCTAGTGACTTCCTCACTCATAACCTCCTCATACGCACGCCTCCAAGACTTTTCTAGAGCTGCCCCAACTTTCTGGAATTGTCTTTCTCATTCTATTTGGCTTGCTCCTACTTTCTGCTCATTTAAAAAAGCACTCAAAACCCATTTTTTCAAACTTGCCTACCCATCTTCTTCTGTCTTTTAAAACCCACCAATCCATTTCCCCCCTCCTATTGTGTGTTACTTCCCCCACTTCCTACATTGTAAGCACTTTGGGGCAGGGTCTTCTCCTCCTGTGTCACTTGCAACTATATTGAATGTACAGCTCTGTGTAATATGTTGGCGCTATATAAATCCTGTTCATCAATAAAAATAATTATGCACCCAGTAAAAGTAAACAGCATTTGTTACTGGGTGCATAATACCTGTATGGCTTGTGGTGTTTTAATTTTTTTTTATTGTTAATTTGGCCTTAACATTCCCCAAACATTTTCCTTACTCTTTAGGCATACAGTGGGGAATATACACTGTACAGAATGGGGTATTTATGGTAAATCACAAGATACAGAGTTGAACTTTTAATGTATAGAAAGAGTAAAGAGGAGTATATATTGTACAGCACAATAAGAAACAGGGATAAATGAATATGAATCCTTGTACTGGATGCATGAATGTCTTAGTTGGTATGGGTAAAGTAGAATAATAATCCCAATTTACATGTTACATGAGAAATATCCTTCCTAGTAAAATGCAGGGTGGTTGTTATGAATTTTTATACCATGAACATTTTACTCCGTGCTGCACATTCCAGTCTGATCATTACCTTTGCCTCAGAGGAGCTCACAATCTAATGTCGCTACCATAGTTTAAGGCCAATTCTGGGGGAAGCCAATTTATCTACCAGTATGATTTTAGAATGAGTGCCTGCAGAAAGGGTTGTATTATCACCAAAACCAAAATAAATGGGGGAATGGCAGTATCTGTGGTACATAGTGATGATGAAGGTTAAGGGGAGGCTTTCCCTCTGAACAAGTCACATAGGAACGCTGTGCATTGTTTCCATGTTAATGAAACATTATAGATTTGATCTTTTTAAATATTTTCTTTAAAATGGAACTAAAGTTCTACTTTTAAATTTGCATGATCAGTTGGGACATTATTGCAAAAAGGGACAGGTGATGTCTCTTCTGCAATAACGCATCCTACGTGCCTGATTGCGCTTGGTTTTTGGTGTAAAAGCTGAGCTGTGCATGTAAAGCATCAGCTTTGGCTGGCAGGAAAACCCGGCTTCCCTTGTGTGCCCCCTGGATGAATGAACTCCTACGCTGGAGTTACATCATCACACCACAGCCAATCAAGATTGTCCAAGATGAGCCTCCAGAGGAAGAAAAGGAAGATGGCGACACCCTAGGCTGGAATGTGGATGGGTGAGTTTTGCTGATTTAGTTGTTTTAAATCAATTTTTTTTATAATGTATTTCAAATACAGTATTGATTATAGATTTTTGAATTACAGTGTCATCTAATTTGTTTTATGGCCACTTGATCCCTTTAGAGAACTTTTACAATAAAAAGTGCTCGACTAAAGAAACAGATGGTTACACCTTTATGCCTGCCACATCAAAATCAATAACCTCTTATGAATAATCTATGGCCTTGGACAAAAAAAACTCTGAACTCTTACCTATCATAGTGTAATTATTTTGTAATAAAACATGTTATCTGCATGGGTGAGGAAAGTTAGCCAAACATCTGCTGTATTCTACTTTTAGATTAAGAAACCAGGCACCTCCTTTCTTATCAGTACCACGTGGCTATTATTAAATCAGTCAGTGGCTACATCCATTCATATTAACCTCATAGAAGAATGTATATGTGCCAAAGCACCAACAAGCTAGCTTCAGTCTTGTATATTCTTATTCAAGCAAAGAAACTATCTGCCATGAGTTTGTGTGTTATGGAAAAATATGATCAATTATATGTTTTTAGATTTTAGAATATTATACACATTGGGCCTGTTATAAAAACGCTCTCCAAGACTGGAGAAGATAAACTACCATCAGGAACCCAGATAATCCAGCAAACCTGGAATGGATTTCTGTTTTCAATCCTGGACCAGATCAATTCCAGGTTTGCTAGATCAGCCATATTAGTCTTATCTTGCCAAGTCCAAGAGAGCTATAAAAAAAAAAAAAAAATCAGGCCCATTGCATATACATTACAAATATATATTTTTTTTTATCCAGTATATATATATAGCACTGACATATTACACAGTACTTTACAGTGTCCATAGTTATATTAAAAACTGTTCCTCTAAGGGGCTTACAATCTGTCATAGTCATGTGCCATTACCGCAGTCTAAGGACAATTTTTATGAGGTAAAGCTGATTAACGTAAATGCATGTTTTTGGAATGTGGAAGGAAACCAGAGAACCCAGAGGAAACCACAGACACAGGGATAGATATATATATATATATATATATATCCCTATGTTAGATATTATGTTGAATAGAAATAAAGGTTTCTTTTGAATTTTTGCTAACGTCATCTTTTCCAAACACAAATCTTACTAAGCAAACAATAGGCAGTATTAGAGTCTAAAGCTTTCTGAAACATACATTGCTTATGTGCGAAACCTTGCAAAGGATAAAGAATAATAAAAGGTAAATGAGTTGCACTGTCTACTGTGTGTATCTTTAAACAAAAGCCTGATGGCAAAAATTCTTCTAAAGACATTAGGCTTCCTTAAATTTTTTTTTTCCTATTTAGGTTTAAACTTCTGTAACTGCCCATCCCATATCTGTTTCTGGAGTTGAGAAGCTGATGGGATGAACTTCCTAAATGGGTCTAGGATGCTATTTTGGATATGTTCATTACATCGTCCCTGCAACAAAAAAACAAAAAACAAAAAGCATGGGTTTAGTACTTGGGTTAGGGTAATGTAAATTTTCAAATACTTTTCCAAGGGCAAGTAATCGTTGCCTAAACCAGTTCCAGAAAGATAATATAGGCCAAGGATCCTTCATACACTTTTTATTGTCTAAAAGCTTTCTTTTAACACATTAGACACTATTGTAGAGATAATGTTTCTGATGCCACTTTCTACCTGCACCTTTTGGCTCTATGCAGTGTTATCTACAGACACCCTCTTCTGCACTATTACTTTTACCTAATAGTTAATCATATAACAGGTTTGTTACTGATAATGAGGAGCCCTGACATGATTGCTATCCTAGGGCTAGAAAAGTAATAGTGAAATGGAGAGAGAGAGAAGAAAAAACCCTCTTCTGTACTATTGCGATAGCAAATGTTTTTTCTCCTGCCGATGACGTTTGCTACCTGCTTTAAATGTTGTATTGACATGCAGGAAATTGTCTGCTCATTTGTGCAACCAAAATTCTGTCATGTAACAGATGGCTGAAGTTGTGACACCCTGAAGAGAAGCAGAATAAGATGTGATATAGTTTGTCCTAATAAAATAAAATACAACACTTTATTGTACACTTAAAGAAAAGACAGAGGTTTAATTATAAATTGCTGCCACACTTGAGAAGTCCCCCTATAGGTTTTCCTTTTGATGTAATAGTGGTATAATATTCAGTACCCAATACTATATTTCTGGTCAAATTCATTGATGGACTTTGCACTTCACAAGTGACTTTGCTACAGCAATTATGCTGGAGGGTGCCAACAGTGCAATCTAGTCCAAGAGCCGTTCAAAGATCTCATAAAAGAAAGCCATTTGAATCAGAAGGGGTTGTAGTAATCAAGAAGATGCTTGCAAAGCTAAAAAAAAAAACAAAAACAAAAAAAAAAAAACTCTGTACCCAGCATTAAATTAAATGCATTGAACCTGCAAAAATAAATGTTAGATCAGGCATAAAACTTGATACCCAAGCATACAGTAGTGCCTACGTCTCTCATTTTGAACTTTATTGTGTTTAAGGAAGTAAAACATATATAACATAGTTAAGAGAGGCAAACCCAAAAGTAGAGTTGTTGGGGAGAAGGTGCAAGGTGAAAAAGTAAATGTGCATCTGTGAAGGAATGAACTCCTTTTACAACATCTTTCCAATCTTTACGAGTCCCGTTGCCATTGATGCGGCAAGTGTACCGAAGCAGCATTTTGGAATAACATCCCAGTTACCATTACTGAAGATGGAGTCTAGGTTTGCAAAACACATCAAATGATCTTACCAATTGTCAAAGACTGTCCAACTTCTCTGTATTGTACTGTTTTATAATATCAGTAAATATAGTTTCCTACCAA
>NC_092862.1:24844238-24865064 GCF_032062135.1 Pyxicephalus adspersus
ACACTCAGCTACTTAAGGCAGCAATACTACATTTTATAATTTGTTCAGACACTAACAAAAGGGAATCCTGATAAGTAAATAGATCACATTTGAAACACAATACTCTGTGGCAAAATGGTCAGAACACCCAGTATTACTGGAAGAGCTCAGTCCCAGTTACTAATGAGCCTCCTTCGACCTGAGCAGCTCCATGTAAGATTTTTTCTATAACCTTACATCATTGGATGTATGGATACAAATGTTTTCCAATCAAAATGATTTGATAAACAAATCCACAGCTCATGTGGAAACATAAGACTGTTAATGCCATTTTGCTAATAGTTAGTACTAATAAAGTCACCCGAAAGATGGGCATTGTGTCATGGCTGAAATACTAGTATCTTATGTATCCAGAATTCAGACATGGTCTGTCAACAGATTGGTATAGGACCCCTGCCTATTAACTGAATCTCATCTTCCAAACTTTGCTGCAGTGGTCGATAAATGCCTATCCTCTTTTTTTTTTGTAACTCGTCAACTATTGTTAAGCATTATCATCTATGCTAATTAGAAAGTTAGCATTATCAGTTCCTTGACTATGGCTGCATACACATGCAATAATTGTACAAAAGACTGCACCATGCATGAAAAGCACTGTACATACAGCACTGTTCTGCTCTATTGATAGGGGAGGGGCGAGAATGACAGAGCGGCACCCCGTTGCGTTATCTCTCATGCACTTTCATTATGATCGTTCCCCTTGTTCCCCACCCGCAGGTGACGGATCCATGAACAACGAGCACTGTACACACACCAGATTCTCATCCGATATCAGCCCTGAGGCGATTAACAGATGAGAATCATCTGACATGTACGTAACGTAGCCTATGGGTTTGACCATCACTGGGAGTAATTTAACAACAGACTGCACTCAAGGCACAAGATACATATAATTACCATGGCTGGCCTGGTACCTACAATTGCAAAGCCCTGCATAAACTTTTAATTTTTAATCAGCAGCAAAAGACAAAATAAACATATAGACAATTGCTTTATAAGTCTCTTAACACTTCTAAATTTATGTCATTGGTATGATGCTGGTTATCCTTTCACACTGTCAATTTTCATTGTCTCAGTCTCATCAGCCTTCATTCTCACCACAAATCCAGCAAATATTGTTACATTCTAATTCCATGATTTTCTAGTCAGAATAAAGTCAATAATATGGCAAGGCCAAAGTCTATTGGTCTATGAGGAATCATATGTGACATCAGGAGTGTCATCTTCAACGCTGACACATACCTGCAACTCCTCCAGCTGGCAGTCCTCCTTGCATGAAGACAAATCTAAACTGTCAGATAAAGAAGATCCAAAATGATCAACACCAAATACTTTTAGCTGTTCCTCAGAGATGCACCTCAGCAGGATTTCAGTTCCTTGGAAGCATTTACGATTTAGCATTTCAGCACTAGCCGCTTCCTCTTCACTTGAGAATTTAACCAGTGCTTCACCAAGTCCATCCCCATTGTCATCATGTAACAAATGGATGTCTTCTTCATTTAAACAAAATCCAGTAAAAAAGTTCAATATGTCCATTTTGTTGACGTCGGCTGCAAAGTTTCTTAAATAGATGCACGTCAATTTGGATCCCAAACTGCTTGGACTAGGCGAGCCATCCTCCAAAACGAAATCTTCCTCCGAAGCCGGATCTTCTGTAATGTCCATTTTCCTGCTATCAACAAATTCCTTCACTTGTGCCTTTGATACAGGCAGCACTCGTACGCAACGCCCTTTAAGGGGTGATTTATCTAAAGCAAGTGCTCTTGTGAAATCATCGTCTGTTACAAACATAACAAAACAGTCTCGTGTCCTACAGCCATTTTTGTCATACACAAATGTGATCTGAGAATCGTCAACAAGATCATACAAAAACCTCTTTATATGTCGTTTTTCAGCATGGCGACTAACGTTTATTAAGTGTGCATAAAACTCGTGAATATACAATGTATTAGGTTCATCATAGGGGATGTCTGACCTGCAGCAAGACTTACTTGTTGAATATTTCTCTGGAAGATCAACTTTGCCACCAAATTTGATCCATTCTGCCTCGTCAGACTGCTTAATGGATACAATAGAAAAACACTTTTCATGCTTGACTTCTTTACTGGTACCTTTAGACCATATAAGTGCTTTACATGCATGCTTATGTTTAGCAAATTTAACAAGAGCCTGGCCGTTCCTTACTTTGTTTTTAGTTAAAAAAATAACACTCTTTACAGAAAAGCTTTTGAAAAACTTTTTCACATCAGAAAAAGAAGCATCAAAGGGATGCAATGATACGCGAACATACCCAGGCTTTTCCACAGACTTATAACGGTGGTTTTTATGAACCTGCTCCGCCTTGCTGTCAAGAGAAACTTGTATACATGAATTCATTAGAGGTCTCCCTGATCTTTGGAGTGCCTGACAAGCATCATGAAAGGTTTTAAATTTAACAAATGCCTCGCCATCCACCCCACCAATAATATTAACACCTCCAGATGGAATGTTCAGTCCATTAAAGAACCTTCGAATGTGAATGGAGTCTGCCAGTGATGGAAGACCTTGCAATCGAACCTTTACTGACATTCTTTAGCCTCATGAAATGATTTTCCTGTTGACATACAAAAAAGGCAGATTTTTAAATACTGTAAAAAAAAAAAAAAATTGCGTTAAAACTATATATTTGTATGTACTTTGCTACACTTAAAACAGCCAACAACTAAAATTTTTATGAAGAGACTAGCAATGGAAGCCTGTGTATTTCTCATTACAGATTTCCTAGAGGTAATTTGATATTCATAAAGAATAGTTGAAGAACTAAACTCTGAAAACTGTGGACACAAAAAAAGAGCAGAGGACAAATGACTAATCACCAGTACTTCCTGCAATTAATTATTCATGTATGTCCGGCTTCCCATGCCATATACAGCATTGTATTTCTGGGCCTGATTTATTAAATGTCTCCACGTCCCTGGATCTGCTAGGACGATGAGTGCTTGTACACACACCAGATTCTTGTTCGATATAAGCCCGGAAGTGATTATTGGATGAGAATCATCTGAAGTGCATACGTAGCCTTGGACTTTAAACATCTTTCGTTTTCATACACCTGAAATGCACTGCATCCATTTGAGCCTTAAAGCATACCTAAACTCAGAAGTTTTACCTTACATAGAAGGGTAGACAACCCTTTTATTTAAAGTAAAAATGTTGTATTCTATTTTTGAAGTGGGAAAAAAAGGGTGCAGCACCGCCGAGGCAATGAAGACTTAATGGGAGTGCAGAGCCTCCTGGGATACCTACGTCATGAACCCTGAGAGGCTCTTGGCTGCGCCTTTTTTTTTTTCTATTGATGAAAGGGCTCATTCTGCGCATGCCTGAGACAAGGCAAGATAGACTGCTCTGCGGGATTAAAGTAAAGTGTGATTTTTTGTTTTGGGTTTACTTCCACTTTAAGGCTTGTGTATCTGGGAACTTTTTTCCTGGATTTAAAGCAGACATAAAATACAGATCAGCAGATTTTCATTTATTTCCCAGGCTGAGCAGCTTTAAATGCTGCAAGTCTTATTAAAGTGGAACTAAACTCAAAAATGCCTAAAACAAAAAATCCACTTACCTTCAATCCCACATTATCCCGGCATCCGTCTCCAAGCCGGCGCCATCTTTGCCTCCTCTTCCGCGTTCTTCCTTCTACATCATCCGACCCAGGCGCGATATCGGATGACATAGGTTGGAAAAAAAACTTGCCAATCTCACTGGGCATGTGCAAGATTGGCATTTTTTTTCCCCTTTTCACAAAAAGGCTCTTTCTGCGCATGCCTAAGATGCTCAGGCATGTGCAGAAGGAGCACCCAAGAGCCTCCTAGGATGCATGATTTTGCATTAACAAGCAGCATCTGAGTATATCTGAATAATGATCAGTGACTATATGTGCTTCATGCTGATTATTGCTACATGTGCACAGATCTGTATGATATAGCCTAGCACAGTAGGGTGCGCTACAACAAGCACATGGATGTGACCTTCCCTGCACACATGCTGGACCCAGGCTGCTACTATCAGCTCTGTGTGGCCATGAATAAACACAGGGGCCAGTTCTGGTATGTAGCAAAAAATGACAAGCAATTATTATCAATTACATAGGGTGCCATCTGTTCGCTATGCATAGCAAGGGATCACTAATACCAGCTAATGGTGGCTCCAGTAATACAACCATGACAGTCAGCACGATGCTTTCCCTTTAGTTGATCAGGATACCACTAGAGCAGGGAACACTTGTACACCCAGCACACGTCATCTATGGCACAAAACACACTTGTGAATTAAAAAGTAAACAAAATGTCATCTCACGAACAGCCTAACCTGCTCCCTCACCCTCCTCTATGGGGATATCACTGAGCTCCAGCACTCTCCAGGTGCACTAACACTTCAGTGACTAAACCTGACCCTAACACAAGCCGAGGTAACTACAGCGACCATGTGCGCCTGCAGGAGCTATGACGGAGCAAAAGACGAACAAACTCTGTCACATTACCGGAAATGAACAGAAAACTCAGCTCCCGAGCAAACTGTCACCATAGCCAACTCAGTAATGGCGCCGCGGGGAGGCGTGAGCTACTACGCATGCACCTGACTTCTCTTGGTGCAGCGTGCTGACGTATGTAAATACGTACTAACCGGGCACTGCTTTACGTAGCAGCGTGTTGCGCAGGCGCTGTACAGCTCCTCTGCAAAGCATGCAAGCTGTAGTGTAATGTTAAGTATGCGGGCCCAAGCATCTAATAAGTGGCCCAATGTTAGCAATTCAGAAATACAAATGGAACACTGCTTTAAAAAAATTCACTTGGTGTTTTGTGAAAATCACAAACTAATGCATAGGAGACAAGAGTAGGCAGAAGTCTCCCATTCATTTGGATCTGGTGCAACAACTTATCCAGGGCTTGAAATATATGATGTACCACTGGACTCAGGATCCTTGGTCTCTAGGCTGTCAGCTTCAACTGGGGAGATTGTTGTGGTTTAAGTGTTATCTGACAAAACCTATTAAAAAGCTTCTACAAACCGGCCATGTAGAAGAATCTGAGATTTAATTGCAGCACTTGGAATCATTATGGGAAGATCAGACCTGCAGCCAGAATAAGCGATCCTGCACTGCTTTTAGCTGCTGTTACCTTGCTCGCCACTCATACCTCCCCCCGTATTCTCTATGGGGGGCTACATGTGGTGTCTCTGAAGAAGTGGTAACTGCACTGCAACCTCATTACCAGTCTAAAACAACACAGCCACTCCAGGGCACATAAACTATGTGCTCATGAGCAGCAGACCACACCACAGGGTGATGCATTTGCACATGTAGCCACATTATTTGCAGTAAAAGTGCAGTTCTTCCTGCAAAAGAGGAAATTTCACCAAACAGCCAGAAGCAACATATCACTTTCAAGGCAAATGTGCACACAAAATGGTTTCCAACTGCTCCCATACAGTTATTTTTTTAACATGGTTTACTGAAAAGAGGCTTTGTAGTTTCATTAGAGAAAAGAATATTGCATTGCCACCTAAAAAGGCCAAGAATTGTGTCCCCTGACAAAGTCATCCATAGTTTTGTGGGTCCACTCTTCCCTGCTGCTGGTCAGGAAGTTTTTTCTTTATCTCTGAGAAGAAAAATAATGACGGCAGATGCCAACATGCCCTGCCAGGGAAAAGTACTCCGTCTCCTGTCCAATTAAGGAGCCCAGGGGAGACCTTACTTCTCCTCAGTGTGCTGGAATTTCAAGTGATTAGTTGAAGTCTGCTGCACTTCCTACAGGGAGGTAGTAGTTAGGTAGATGTAGTTTATATAAACCATTAGTGTGGGGGCTACAAAGTGCACGGCAGCACTGGAAGTGTCTCACATCCTATGTTGGGCTAAGACTCACATACTAGCCCTGTCCACAGATACCATGCGGACCATCTCATCTCTTTAAAAGTCTGAACCAGAGAGATTGGGCCTTCCATCACAGTAAAGCTTTCTACTTTGCTTGATGAATTCATGAGGAGCAAACACACTCATATTTTTAAGTCTCCTACATTGGTTAAAACTACTACACAGGGCATTCCATGTATCTAATTACAAACAGACCAGGATCTTGTGATAAATAATACCTTCTTTTTCTTCTGATTCTGGGATATAAAGAGAACTTCTGCCAAGGCAGGTGGTGATGCCATTTATTTTATAAAAAATAATATTGGTATTAATATTGAAAGGAAAGTATTCACATTAGGCTTAATAAATCAATTGTAGCAAATATTTTATTAGTGTAATGTTCATGTATAGTACATATTCATGGTAAAAAACAAAAAAAAAAAAAAAAATCACAAATATATATTTTCATAACATATATACGAAATACTGTTTAATTCATAAACCAATGGCAAATAAGTAATAAAAGAAATGACAAAGAAGAGGCCAGCTAAACTACAATAGTAAAGCACAACCTCACCCAATATGGATTACTATTTTTTTGGGTGGACTAGGGCACTGTAGATGTGGGCCTCCAAGATTTCCACTGTGATGTGATACGTGATGTGATGTGTGTTATGTTAAGTGATATGCTGGAATCATTTCTTTACACCCTCAGAAAAAAATGGCATAAAACACCATTTTTGGGGTCAGTCTTAGCAAAGCAGAGAATATGTAATAATGTCAGAGGTTTGTTGTCGGAACAACATCTATATGATGATTTAATGTTTACAGTCTGACTACAAAAGGCTGACAGTATATTTATTTTTATGGTTACCTGAACCTTACTTAATACTGTGGGTAACCTTTGTCTATTTTGTAACACCACCATATTCTGATACCAACTTTTCATACTCCATCCCTTCCTTTGTTTTTTTAATTTTTTCCTCTTCTTCATTCTATTAGTGCAACAAAAGGTTGACAGAATGCTATTAAATGACATATCAGCATTCACAAAACAGTTTATTAATACTAAATTATATGTTTTCTTAAAAACTTTAAAGCCCAGCTTATAATTGTGGACAGGGTGGGAGAAAGTTAAAGTAGATTTAAAGTATCATTAGAAGGCTAGCTGGTACCCAATGCAGCCAGTCAGGACAAGGAGAAAACTTCTAAAAAGTGGAGGGTAAAACAAAAGCTTAACCAAGGGAGTATATGAACTCCAGTGCAGTTCCAAGAATGGCAAATGAACTGAATTTTAGGGAATATGTAGCTAAAAAGTGTTGCCAACTACTTAACCACCCATGGCCTATTTCTAGGAGTCTTCTTAACCTGGCATCCCTTTTAACAGAAGGATATTTGGTACCAGAGTAATATTCAGGACAAGAGTATAAGAGAATAGCTAAGTTATTTGATGTGTCATTTTGAAACACTTATTTATCAGTGAAAAATAAGACATACCAGAGAGGTTCAGGACCTGAATGGAATCTGCAAGCAGCCAAATATTTATTTTCATAAGAGGAAGGCCCACAGCTGCTCCTATGGACCATTGTTTTAATACTTCTACTTTTAAATTTTGGAAAAAAAATGAATAAAACTTGACTGACAAGAAAAGTTTTAGCCAACTTGTGGAACCATAACACTGGGGTAAACCATTTTAAGGCACAGCTTCATTATTCCCACCAAACAATGTAGCCTAAATACATACTAACAAGTAGATATGAAGGTAAATGATATTTAAAGGATCCAATTGCATTTTCTTACTCCCCCGATTTCAACTCAAGTTAAAAGAATAAAAAAAAAAAATGCCCAAAATGTCTACATTTATCCATAGCTTAGGGTTTCTCCCCTAATTGTTAAAAAAATAAAGTACACAGCACAACAGTGAATACGTACCCTTCCCAAACTGTACTACAAACAACCAAAGGGCTTATTTAAAGTACATTGGAATGTGTTTTGTTGGAAAGTCCAAAAGCTAGGCAACAAACATTTACATGCCTCAGAGATCTTACATCTGTTATGCCCATACACCACTGTATGAGTAGAACTGTATTCCATGCTGACCCGGAAAGTACTTGGCTGTATTGTAGATGAAGATAAAAAAAGCAGCATTCATTTTGAATTTTCAGTTTTCCTCTTCACTGGACTCAACATCTTCATCGTCTTCATCTTGGTCATCCTCCTCTTCCTCCTTCTTTTTGTGTCGACTCACTAAAGATTGCTGTAATTCAATGAACATTTTAGAAATTGTAAGCAACAAACATTTTTATTCTGGTATAAAGAGAATATATGGAGTTTATTAAGAGGCAACCACTAAATTTACATAATCACTGAAATTTAGAATTGTGCTCGATGAATTTCTTTACTGTTTTGTTGTTAAGAAACACAGTGTTCTCCTGGTTTGTCCTACCTGCAGAAGGCTGAACACAAAACAACTTTATGGGCTATATCCCTGCTCACTTCAGCCTTTGCATGTAGATGTTAGTAGACCTCTAAGGTCATAAACTAGCCTATGAAAAAGTAGGAATAGACGGAGTGGCCTCATCCAATTATAGCATTTCTCATTAAAACTGTAAAGTAAGGGGTTAACAGAGTGACCTAATAAAACATCTCAAGCTCAGTGAACAAAGGCTCTGTGTAACTGGGTTAATTAGAAGAACATATATATAACCTATTATGCAGCAACATTAACAAATGTGATTAATTAGTCTACAAGAGCATCCTTCAAAATGAGTAAAGATTTAGATTGGATTGGATAGAGTAGGGAACAATTATTCCTTATGCTGCCCGATTGTTTTTATTACTTTTTGGAACACACATTAAAATAAAAATTTTAGACCCAGAAGAGGACCTGTAAAATAAAAAAGTGGTAGCTGGAAAATGTTATTTTGCCCAATATTTGCACAACTGCTAATCATATCTACATTTTAAGAAATATGGCTGGAAACAATTAGATCCGGTGTCCCTTCAAATATCTGTACAGGTCATGAGTTTAGAGTGAACCGTAAATTATAAGCCTGAGTATTGTTCCTCTTACTCCAACATGCCTGGCAATAATAATTAATTGTTGCACAGTTGTGATCATAAGTTACAGGGGGTGGGGACACTTTCTGTTGTGAATGTAATCAGGCTGTCTAAATCGAGTTTATGAAAGCCCAGAGCCTGCTGCTTACATGTAGGAAAAAAACATATCGAGAGCTTACACCTATAAAAACAAGTACTGGTTCGTTCCCGGGTTTCGGCACCAAAAAAAAAAACAAGTAAACAGCGGCAGCTCCAATTATTCTTTACTAACTGGCTGCCTTTATAACTTATGTATGAAACCTGGCAGGGATTTGACTTACAAAGGGCATCATACAGGATTGCGGTCATATCAGACTATATATACCATGTTTTAAAGCTGCTCAGAACAAATGCCTATATAGTACATTTACATTTTACTCCTATTTATCATAAAGTCTCACCGATAAGGAAGAGGACGTTTGTTTCATAGATCCTGTTCTTGAATTGGCACGTACAATGTCTAGTCGAGACTGATAATCTGGTGGGTGCAGAGAACTTCTAAAAACCTGAAAAAATTTAACAGTTTATAAAAGAACCCCAATGTCAGAATTCTAAATTATATTCGTTGTGCAACATCACTAGTAACAAATATTGAAGATTGTGTTACCTCTAGATCTTCCTCCTCATCAATATCTTCAATATGATGGAAGGCCGCAGTCAGTACCTCCAAAGCTTTCGCATGGAACACCATTTCCACTGTAACAAAGTCACTAAATATTTTCTTTATGGAGGGGACAAAGACAAAACCATAGTTTACAGAGAATATTTCATATACATACAGAAAACAAACTTTAGCAGCATATTGTAATAGTGTAGGATATTCTGTAGAATCAGGTTTAAAGGGTTATTTTATAACAAAACAGCAGTCGTGTAAGAGGCATACGCAAAAATGCTGCTTCCTTTTATTGGAAGAAAACCTGCCCTATGGGGTATGTACGATGTGTAAATGCTCAGACGCTTTATACATTGTGACAGCCAGAGAGAAAGATGGGGATGAGGGAGAAGATTTTTGGAGGCTGGTGCATAGTGAAGGAATTAAAAGATGGAGATATAGAAGTCATATAAGCTTTAGAACCTGGTTTTAGATCTTTACAGTTTTTACCAGGAACCAATATTTTTTCACTGTGTTAGATCACCACTGATATGCATTCAACCAATAAACACAATACAAGGTTGCATTGACTTTTAGGGGCCTACATGAGCGGCTGTGGATTAAAAGTTTTAACATCCCATTCTGCCTTTTTTTCGTCAGAATTGTTCTTCCCCAGATAAATGGGCAGAAATTTTGGCCTCAGCTTTCTCAATACATTCCTATGTGCTATGTCCTGGTCACAACAAATCCTTAATGGCATCACAATAAACTGCTGCTCAGCATTCACTTCAATTCTGTGCAATGTGGTGCATTGGGCTGCCAACTGAAATAAATGGGCTGCCAAACACAAACCATGACAATGTGAATTTGTGGAAACTCAGTACACAGCTGTAAAAGGTATCAGGCCTTAAAACAAAAAAAACCAAAAAAACTTGCCTTTATGTCTTTAATTTTCTGTTTTTCAAAATTATCAATTGTCTCTTCAAGCTGGCGGCTTATTCGGGAGGCATCCATCGTGGCTCTCTGTAGCTCTGTTTCAGCCTTCAAATTAGAAAAAATACATCTGTAAATCTGTGTGTGATATTCTCTATAGTGAAAGTATAGCGTAGCCAGTTATTGCATTTTTTTCCTTACAGTGGATTTCATATCTTTATAAGCTTGCCCTTCCATACATTTGTCACTATTTTGAATAAGTGCAGAATCACAAATAATCATAAATAATGACACTTGTCGATCGATGCAAGGCCTAGTAAACAATAACCATTTTTCCCAAATAACACTTTCTTATCTGGTTGCCACCATGCACCTATAGCCCCATTCTTTGCTTAACTAATGCTAAACCCCTCGCTCTGACAACAAATACAGGGAAGAGCTTCTCGATATGAATTCCATTATTGGTGGTCAAAGCAGAGGGAGGTGAATCAATCATGTAATGAAACAAAATTTCTGATCTGTTTCATTGATATATACTGGTCAAACATTAACTAGGAATTCCCTATTTTCTAATAAATTTGATGTTAATATGGAATCTAACATTGAACCCATTGGAAACATTAACAAGTGTAGAACCTCCCGGTCTAAAAAGACATGCTGGCATGCAGGCTGGGACCGACAACACCTAGCACTAATGTCAGGATCTGAACGAATAATTCCAGGGCTTCTGATCTTGCTACACAGCACTTCATGATGTTTCTGCATTGTTTTTACATTTGAAGTGACGACAAAACATCTCCTCTCACTGCAGAAGCTCCTCTAGCAAACTATTAATGGCTACATGGCAGAGGGGAATATAATAAATCTCCACTGACCAGATGCATGAGCAACTTATAATATAAAAAAGATTGTGAACAGGTAGCCAGGTTTATTTATTAAGGAAGAGACATAGCATAGACACAGCTTCTGCAAATAAAATTTTAACATCTACAAACCAATAAAAAAATGTTACTGTGCTCTTTTGTGTGCCTGCTAACCCTTGTCTTATGCTATGCTAACAATTAAAGTACACAATCTATTTTTATTACATGTAATGTTGCATCAAAAGGGGAGTAAAGCTCTCTTAAAGTAAAAGGTGAACCCTCCTTTTGCTCGTAATGATTATTATTAATAAACAAGATTTTAATAGCACCAACATATTATGAAGTGCTGTACATTAAATAGGGGTCGCACATGACAGACGAATACACACAGTGACACAGGAGGAGATTGTTATGTATGTTATTCAGTAGAGGTTTTTCGGGCTGGACTCTATGAAGGTGACTAGCTTTGTAATTTACACACTGTAAGGTGGTAGTATTGACACCTTAACACATTGAAAATCAACCAATCTACTGTCAGGATTAATAAGTAGTAAAACTATGCTACAGTACAACAGTTAGTTAAAAGTAACAGTGTAACATCTAATGCCTTAGATGTAAAACATAAAAGCTCCATAAATACATTTTGGCACCAACTTTGATGAATATAATGTTACCAATCCACCCGCTCCTAAGGGTTCAGCATTTTTTTTAAGTGTTTATACCTGTGACTTGGAATTGGTTAAGGAAAAAAAACAAAAAATATGTTTTAATGTTTTCAAATATACTTTTCAAACTTATTGACAACAAAGGTCATTTAGTCCTTATTAAAGGATACAATGATTTGCCGATCTGATGGATTTCTTTGGCGTGTTTTCTCCAGCTGAGCCATTTGCTTTGCTTCTCTATTCCGAGCTGTTAAGGTCACTTTAAGATCTTCCTAAAAACAATTGAAAATTTGTGAGCATGGTTCATTTCTCTGTTGTCTAAAGCATACAGCATCAAATAGTGAAGGAATAAAACTGGCTTAGTATGACAACAACTAAAAAGAGGACCAGTCACAGCGTTTATGTATTGTGTGGAATATTAAATTATAAATAACCATATTGATTTTCTAGCATGTATAAAACCATATGTACCTACCCTCTTAAGCTTAATAATGGAACCATAACTTTTCAAAGGTTCAACCACTTTGGCTTCAAGTCTCTCAACCTGATAAAACAAGAAAAAAACAACAACATGCTAATGACACATCTCATGTTCTGGATTTGCAGAAACAATGCAATAAAAAAAAAAACAAAAAACAAGTGTTTAAAAAAAACAAAACAAAAACATTCCAGTATATAGTGTATTCAGTATTCTCCTCAGAACTTTTTCTAGCTGGGTGGGAAGAAGCTGTAGGTAGGAAGTGGCCCCTGTATTGTGACCCAACTTCTTGGGGCCTGGGGAGAACACTGGTGTACTGCAGAAGATACGCTTAGAAGCAGCTACTCCATTTCCCTCTGCAGTTCTAGCTACAGGTACATTTTGGATTCACTATTGCTCCAAAAATCCTGTACACAAGATACCTGCATGATTAACAAATAACTACAGCATGACAGAATGATCAGAGTTCTATCTGTGTTATCACATAAATTCTTTTCTTTATACCCATCTACTATAATTAGAGAAAATGTTGCATAAAAAGACATCAAGGGCTGATAATAGCCAGGTATTGCAGCAGCTGTCTTAGCACAATAATATTATACACATACTACATAGAGCAGATTATTAAAAGCTTGGAGAAAAGTTACAGATGTTCCCTGTTTGGTTGATATGACCATGTATATAAGTCACAGATATGAAGTATGAGTTACCTCTGCTTGCCGGTAATCCTGAAGTTTGGCAAGTTCATCAGCAAAGCACTTCAACCCATGTTTCAGGTTTGGCGTTTCTGTGTCTGCATATGCATGGACTTCTCTCACCAAGAGATCCGCCTTGTCCCGCAATCTGGCAGTTTTACGCACGTAACCGGCATAGATTTGGCACAGCTCACCAAAGTGCTTCTCAACATTAGTAACAGTTTCTTGAATTTGCCTTGTTTGATTGTCTCTAGGATCAAAAATACAAAGATGTAAGTAAATAGATATATTGATAGAGGTTTTCATCTATGAAATACCAAAAGAAGCATGTGATAATGTTAACCTATCATCTCAAAAATGGAGAAGTTCACCTTTTACACAGTGCACAACTGTTCAGTTTGGTGCTCATAGTAGAAATAGAGCACAGACTTATCTCTATTCAAAACCCCAAAATTTGGCACCATACAAAATTATTTTGATGATTATTTTCCTTTCTGCAAGGAATATAAAATGGCTTACTGATTCAGAACACCAAAAAACTACAATTTTGTGCGGAGGAAAGCAACACCAAATCTTAAATATATCAACAAAATTTCACAGCTGATCGTGCTGAAAAAAAGCTGACTTATTTGTTGAGTTGTGATTGCCAAAAATAAATAAATAAAAACATTCCTTATTTACAGCACCTAAAAAATTGAAGGGTCTTTCCACCTTTACTTTATATGAAGTCAGACTCAGTGCTGGGCATGTGACCAAAACATCTCGTCAGATGATCTTGAACTGGTTGATTTTCCTGCACTGCAGAGATCACATGATCAAATACCTAGGGCACTGGAGGGAGCCGTAGGCAGCATTTTCACCAGTGTTTTAATCTTTATATGTCTTTATGTCCATCAAAAAAGCTTTAGGTTAATATTTACAGTTTAAGGGCATTCCAGAGAACTTATTGGTTCAAAAGGATCCTTTTACAGTGGTTGAGAAAAAGGTTTTCCTGCAGACCACTGTTCGAACTATGATCAACAATTATAACTGAAATGAAAGACAGTTGAGAAACTTTTGTTGCAGGTGTTGGGATGTAGTTCTGTGTAGGTCATTCCTTGAACAAGAACAATTTTTAAATGTTTGCCAAGCGGTTTTAAGCCTTTGAAAGGTGTTTGATATGTTTGTTTCCATTTTCTGTATCCTTCCAGCTCCTGTGAAGGACTATCACAATTTTAGAAAATGACTCCTATGGCAGTT
Source organism: Pyxicephalus adspersus (assembly GCF_032062135.1). NCBI lineage: Eukaryota > Metazoa > Chordata > Amphibia > Anura > Pyxicephalidae > Pyxicephalus > Pyxicephalus adspersus. The sequence goes on from NC_092862.1 coordinate 24,858,726, forward strand.
TTCAGGTGTTCTATCAACCTTCTGTGAAGTGCTAAAGTGTGAAATAGAACACTCAGTTTATCAACCATCTGTGTGCACAAGACATGTGTGAGATATAACCCCAACATCTATGGTCTGACTACTTACTGTATAATTCATGATTCTGTCACTTATGTAACAATGGACAATACTTCCAAGCTGGAATGTTTTAGCCACATTGGCTTCCGGGATTTATGCAACACCTATAACCTTTAGCACATACTTATATTATGCTCTGAGCTGTCATCAGTACAAAGGTAAATGATGAAACAACAAACATTTGGCTTTTCATTAATACGTTTCAAATGACCCGTGTATGTGGAAATGCTGGAGGAGCTTATCAGAGCTGAAGATTGGAGATAAATCTATGACTGTGTAGACATTCTGTGGTCTCATGATGTGCTAATGAACATGCCAAGCAATGACCTGCCTGGTTTTTCATTAATCAGAGCAATGCATCCATCCAGAGACCGACTTCTCCGTCTATAGTTCACTTTGTTTGGTTGCCAAGTTAGGAGATAGAATCAGATTAATGATTCCTATTCATCTGGGTAGAATATTCACATACTTTGTATTTCCTAATATACATCTCCATACCAACACAAGCAATACATTTCACATTCAGGGTAAGGCAAAAAATATTCAGAATCGCATAACTTTTGTTAGCAATTTCTTTTTACAGTTAAAACGTCAAGGGATTCACCATTCCTGGAAGTGATGATTGCTGCCAATCCTGCTGGTGGTTTTCGTGCTTAAAATGGAACTAAAATCCCAACTGGCAACCAGGCCTGGTGGTTATTGCAGAATGGGACAGGTGATATCCCTATGCATTATTCTCTCCAGATCCTTTTAGCTAGGCGCACCACCCTGGCTGTTTTTTAGTGGTCACTGATGAGTTGGGTCACAATACAGGGACTTCCACCCGCCTACAATTTCTTACCACCCAGCTTTAAAATATTTCTGGGTTAAACACTGCTATGGTAATAACTTTTACCTTCATGATCAAAACCCAACTGTGCACGTGCAGCTTAGGCTAGAACTTAGAACTATAGTGTGACTGCGAAGGAGTTACGTTATCCCGGCCAATCAGGATCGGGGTGTGATGGAATGGGGGACAGGTAAGTATCGTGGGTTTAAGACTAAAGTTTTGCCACCCACCATGGATGTATTGAGTGTCTTTAGCTGATATTTTTACATTTTTGTTTAGAAACCAACTTTAAGTCAGCACTTTCATCTACTTTATAAAGCATCTATAGGTTCAATAAAAACATTTTTAGAACTTTCTGCATTCCTTATTTTACCAGGACACAATAAACAGGATTTATAAAGCACCAACATAATATGCAGCGCTGTACATTAAAAAGGGGTTGCAAATGACAGACAGATACTGACAGTGACACAGGAAAAGGATAGGACCCTGGCCCCAAGAGCTTACAATCTAGGAGGTGGGGGAAGTAGCACACAATAGGAGGGGGAGTGGGAAGTAGTGAGGGTTTTAGGAGACAAAAGAAGACTGGTAGGCATGTTTGAAAATATGGGTTTGGAGTGCCCTTTTAAATGAGCAGCAAGTTGAATAGGAGGAAGACCATTCCAGAGAGGGTGGGCAGCTCTAGAAACGTCTTGGAGCGGTGCGTGTGATGAGTGGCTCCAAAAGAGCTTACAATCTAAGAGGACATGAATCAGGAATTCTTACTCAGGGTCAATGTGCTCTATCCAGGGGAAGCCAGGATACTTTGCATTTTCAGTATACACCATTTATTTATGTCTAGAAAACTTTTGTTGAGAAGGTGTAAAACCTTTCCCATATTCTTATGTTGCTCTTAGTGTATCATCAGGTCATTTACCATTCACTTCCTGTCCCAGAAGCACAACAGGAAGTTAAAAAAGTGAAGGACAAGTGTCCCTATTGAAGGATTTCCCCTTATCTTGTGTTCTGGGGACAGCTACAGAAGAGAGAAAATTTCCATTTTTTTGCTCAGCTGTACAACCTGAGGGTGAATCTCTGCAATAGGGACACAAAATCCTGACAGGGGGCTCAACCATTCCCTGCTGTGGTAAAATAAAAAGGTTTTGCTGTAGATACACTTCCAGTTTATTGGTAATGGTCAGTATGAGGAGGACACAGCATTATTATGGAACTCTGAATAGCATGCATCAATACACACCTGGGTAGGAGGAACATGGCTTCCTATGAATGGAGAGGCGCTATGTACTGACAAGACTCGGCTCCTTATCTGTGCTATCTATCCTAATAATATCCCTAACAATGGGAGCCCCCGACACACATCCCCTCACCTAGCCCTGGCCTCCGGCGTCTGGCTCATGTTGATGATGGCGCATCCTTCAGCATCGCGACCATAGCTCCGCCTGCTCTAGTCCGTCGCTGGGGGGATCTGGTTGCTATGGAAACAGACCGGCGCGTCCCTAGTGACGTCACCAACATGGCGGGTCGTCATAGTTTTCTTTCTGATGAGCTATGGCGGTCAGAGTGGTGTTTGCCTTTGGCAGGGAAGGTTTAGTATTTAGTCATAGGCGAGGCGTGCACTGACTACATCAAATTATAGGAGCGCTCAGGGTTCTTCAAGACGAGCTGCCAATGCAGAGACTTTCATCATGCCTTTGTGCATGGTAGCGTGTTACTTAAAGTGTACCTAAACTCAGAATTTTTACTTGACATAAAAGGGTAGACAACCCTTTTATTTAAAGTAAACATTTTGTTTGTGTTTTTTATTTTTTTTGTGCAACACCCTTTTTAAAAAAAAAAAAAAAAAAAGTGCAGCACCGCCCCCTTAATTCGCGATTGCCTAGGCATTCATGATTGAATAAGAGCCTCCTGGGATACCTACACCACGCTTCCTGAGAGGCTCTTGGCATGCTCGGGCATGTGCAGAAGGAGCCCTTTCATTAATAGGGAAAACAATTGCCAATCTCGCATGCACAGTGAGATTGGCAAGTTTTTTACCAATCAACATCACACGATGTCGCACCTGCGCAGTGTGAGATCAGGTGATGTAGGAGGTAGAACCCAAAAGAAGAGAGGAATAGGTGGCGGCACCCGGCTGTAGACGAATACCAGAACAACGCAGGACCCGATGAAAGAAACCTCTCGATGGATAGGCTGTTCTGCAGCATTAAAGGTAAGTGTGATTTTAATGTTTTGGGTTTACTTCCACTTTAAAGCGGACATTTTCATATGTCAACATTTTCACTTGACATAAAAGGGTAGACAACCCTTATATATAAAGGAAAAATTGTTTATTTATAATTTTTTACCTTCTGCGCATACCCTAATCTTGGACATGCGCAGAAGAGGAATTCCGGGACGACGTGGGACCGGATTGACGGAAGTGATTTTTTTATTTTCAGTTTAGTTCCGCTTTAACCTGGGTAAATATGTTGGGATGCCAGTGAGAAAGGCACTGCAGTGCCCACAACATGCAATAAAGTCCTTTGCAGTAATGTTTGCCATACCATGTGTGTTCCTGCACTGGTAATATGCTGCAGCAACACTGCATGGTATAAGTAAGCCCTAATATCTATATAGTGCAGCAATGCATGTATATTGACATAAGCTTTAAAATAGTTACATAGTAGGTTAGGTTGAAAAAAGACATAAGTCCATCAAGTTCAACCACTACAGATTAAAAATATCCCTGATATAAAACCTTATAAGACATAGTCCAGAGGAAGGCAAAAAAACCCTGGTACAATTTGCTTCAACAGGGGAAAAAAATCCCTTCCTGATTCTATGAGGCAATTGGATGTTCCCTGGATCAACAGTCTCTGTTATTTTTACTTTAAATCCTTAATACCCAGTTATCTTCTGTGCTTCTAGAAAAGCATCCAGCTTTTTCTTAAATCAGTCTATAGTTGTTGCTGAAACTACTTCCTGAGGGAGCCGATTCCACATTTTTACAGACCTTACAGTGAAGAATTTCTTCCTTATCTGGAGCTTAAACGTCTTTTAAGTTAACTTCTTCTTCCTGCAGACGCAAAGAGCGCCCTCTTGTTCTTTGTAATGATCTCAAAGGGAATATTGGGGAAGAGAGATTTCTATAGGGACCATTTATATATTTATACAGGCTGATCATATCCCCCTTATACGTCTCTTCTCAAGGGAGAATAGAATCAGTTCAGCTAATCTCTCCTCATAGCTGAGCTCCCCCATTCCTTTTATTAGTTTAGTTGCCCTTCTCTGCAATCTTGAATTCCACAATGTACTTTTTGTGAACTGGTGCCCAAAACTGGACTGCATATTCCAGATGTGGTCTGACCAATGCTTTGTACAGGGGCAGGATTATGTCTCCATCTCTGCAGTCTATTCATCTTTTATTACAAGACAGGACTTTGCTAGCTTTAGATATTGCAGCTTGGCATTGCATGCTGATATTAGGTTATGATCTACCAGAACCCCCAGATCCTTTTCCATTTCGGACTCCTTCAAATGTATTCCCTCTAGACAGTGTGAAGCATGCATGTTGTTAGCCCCCAAGTGCATAACTTTACATTTATCTATATTAAATATCATTTGCCACTTGGCTGCCCAATGAAGCTTTACATCCAGGTCTGCTTGTATATTATAGACATCCTGTATGGACTTAATTCCTTGACATAGTTTGGTGTCATCTGCAAACACAGAAATGGTACGTTTAATCCCAAACTCATTATCATTTATGAAGATGTTAAACAGTAAATGTCCCAACACTAAACCCTGGGGTACACCACTTATAACCTTCAGACCATTCAGAGTATGAATCATTAATTACAACTCTCTGGATGCGGTCTTTAAGCCTGTTCCCTATCCATTTGCAGATTAACTTTTCTAAACCCAAAAAGTCTTGCATATTATTCTGTGGGGTACAGTCTCAAATGCTTTAGCAAAGTCACACTATATCAACTGCTACTCCACTGTCTACCTGTTTACTTCCTCATAAAAAGAGTAAATTTGACAACTCCAGTCTTTTTTGACGCCATGCTGACTATCACTTACCATCAGAAACTTCACTATGTGGTTGTTTATCAAACTCCCTGGGATCTTTCCAACTATGGATGTTAAACTAACCGGTCCATAGTTACCTCGTAATGACTTTGCTCCTTTTTTGAAGATCGGAACCCCATTGGCCTTACGCCAATCCATCGGTACCTTGCCAGTGACTAAAGAGTCTCTAAAAATTTGAAATAATGGCTTTGCAATAACCGAGCTCAGCTCTTTGAGGACACGTGGATGTAATCTATCAGGTCCTTGTGCTTTGTCAACTTTAATTTTTCCCAGCTATTTCTCAATCATATCAATTCTGAGCCAATGTGACTCATTTAAGGCAGTGACATTGCTAAAATGAATTTGGATTTGAGCTCTGCCATTTTCCTTTGTGTACACAGAGCTAAAAAAGTGTTTAGTAAATCTGCCTTTTCTTTATCCCCAGTTACCAACCCAGTGACATCCTTTAAGGGGCCTACATGCTCAAATCTGCAAAAGTCATTTTTGGGGTTTGCCCTACTTTCCTTTGCAATCTGTCTTTCATTTTGAAGTTTTGCACATTTTATCTCCTTTTTACATCTTTTGTTATATTCTTTATATTTTTCAAACTAAATTTTATGTTTTTGGAATGCCCATTTCTTGTTCCTTATTAATGGAAAATTTGCTTTCTTAAAATAAATTTGTTTTTATCTTTCCTCTTTTTGCTTCCTTTTTGCAGCTTACATTAAATGAAATCATATTATGGTCACTGCTACCCAGATTGCCTTTTACGTGCACATTTGTTATTCTGTTAAGCTCTGCATTGTTAGAAAGAACTATAAATAATAACATGCTTTGCATTAAACCAGGCCATTTTCATGGACTGCACAATAATCAGACATGGAGCATGCACTATTGTTTGCAATGCAGCACACCATAATGCATAGGAGCACATTGCTGTGCGTTGTGTTACTATTTAGGCAGTAGCTTACATCCAGAAGCATCTCATAAGCCAATACTGGCAGATAACCTTTAGCATCCCCACTAAATTCTTAAAGCGGAGCTATTGCCAAACGTTTTACTTTAGGTAAAAGGGTAGATAACCCTTATATTTAAAGTAAAAATTATTTATCCTCACTGACACAATGGTAAAGACTGAATAGGAGTGCAGAGGCTCCTGGGATACCCATGCCACACATCCTAGAGGGCTTCTAGCTGCACATGCCCGATTTCAGGCATTCATCATGAAGGGCTTTTTCCTAATCTTTTGCCTGCGCGTTAGATTGGCACACTTTTTCCCTTTTACAGCAGGCTACGTCACTCAATCTCGCTCCTGTGCAGTGCTTGATTGGGTGACATAGCTA
>NC_092862.1:24866294-24908772 GCF_032062135.1 Pyxicephalus adspersus
TTTTTTTTTTGTTTTGAGCACTTTTGAGCTTATTTCCTCTTTAAATACCTCTCGTCGGGGTCCCATCCTTTAGCGCCTCTCTGGTGAAGCCAAGTCCTTAGCCACTTGGAACTTGCTCATCCCCTTAGTGGTCAAGTCTTCAGGCCCCTCTGGTTCAACGAGCCCCCAGAGTCATCTTGCCAGTTCTCCACATATTAAACTTCTGTCAGAAACCTAAAAAGTCGCCAAACATTATTACATGGTCAAATAGTGATGCATCAGGGTAGTGAATGTCTGCTACATTACTAGGACTGGGTTCTTACCCTGCAATAGAAAGTAGCCAACCACCACCCAAGTTTTAGAAATGTCTAGAATGCACAAAGATTAACCTCACTATAATATATAAAAATGTTCTACACTATGATACTAATATTCTAGTAATGATCATGGGGTACCCATAATATAGCATATCCATGTGATGTAAAAGATGATAAACAGGTGGACATTCTGATATAATAAATTAGTGAAAATCACTGTGGCAGCAAGGTAAAAGTAAAACTGCCATTAGTACCACTGATATTGCTCATTAGTCTACATTCTATCATTGTCTGACATTAAAGCAGAACTAACCCTGTTTGTATTCACATTTGCTTGTTCCATTGTTGATTGTATTATCTTCTTCCTTCTTCTATTCCTTGTTTCAATCTTTGACCATCTTGATTGGCTGAGCTGGGAGGACATAAATCCCATAAATTATTACACAGAATTTATATAGCGCTGACATATTACACAGCGATGTATAAAGTCGCTAACTGTCCCTTAAAGGAGCTCCCAATCTAATGTCTCTACCTCAGTCATATTTTACATCTTTATGTATGGTAAACCTTTTAATACAGGTCAATCTTGGGGCAAAGCCAATTAACCTATCTGCATATTTTTGGAATGTACCGGAGTACAAACACTGCAAACTCCATGCAAATAGTGTCCTGGCAAAAAAATTTAACCTGGGACATAGAGCTACCAGAGGCCATAGTGCTAACCTCCTCCCTGTGCAGCCCACTTTTCCGCACAGGTATTCATTTAGTCCCAGCAGCCGCAAGGAAAGCTAGATATTGCAGGGTATTCTGGCAACCAACACTGAGCTGCTCATTATTATTACTACACAGTATTTATATAGCGCCAACATATTATGCAGCACTGTACAAAGTCCATAGTCATGTCACTAGCTGCCCCTTAGTGGGGCTCATAATCTAATGTCCCTACTATAGTCATATGTCTTTAATACAGTCTAAGGCCAATTTTTTGGGGGACACCAATTAACCTAACTGCATGTTTTTGCTCATGGGCAGATTTACAATTTTGATAGTTAGATAGACAGTGATCAGACAGCTGAGAATGTTTTTTGCAAAATACACACCAACTGTGCCTTTCTGCAATAAAACCCTGGTCGCAGTTTTTAAAATGGAACTTTTATTCTGCTTTAATCTTTTTCTTTATACTGCAAAATTTCTCTTTGAATATACAGAATGTTTGTATAGAATCACATGTGGTCAAGTGACATTTTAGGGTTGTAATGACCTTTCCTTAATATGTAAAAGCATAAGATCTCCATGCCATACCGATCTCCTCCTTGTGACATGCAGTAATAGGTAATTCCTTGGTACGAAATGTGACTTATTTACATGTGACAATGGTATGCACCAGGTGTGCTTTATGTAAGTACTGTATGAAGTTAAAGACCTCAGTGTGCAATATCTCATTGCCTGCTCGGTATAACATAAACTTACACCTAAAGTTTATTTCTTTATCAATGCCAGGTAAGCATTATTGTCTTTTAATAGGTATGGATTTGAATAGACCCTAATGTGTTTAAATAAATAAAGGCATACTTAGATTTTCAGAATGCTCAACTCACAAAAAAGCTAAATAACATGGTTGTCGCTATGTCTTTCACTAAATGCACCTAAATGGTGTTGAGGTGTGCTAAATAGCCCTACATTATTAAAATGATTGTGAAAAATGGTATTATTATCTTATGTTGTATAGCGTTACACATAAAAGAGCGGGTCTTTATGCACTTGTGTCTGGAGTGAACACTGGTATGCACTGACAACACTTGTTGAGGGATGGATTGGCCTTTTTAGTAAAGCCACTGACATGCATTTTTTTAACATAGTCTTGAATTATATATTTTTTTAAAACCCTACTTACAGCTATAGGAATAAATATAAAAAGCACTGGAAGCTTAAGGTTTAAATATATTAGATATGTGTGTAGGTTGATAGACAATTTGCTTACTGGCTTTCTGTGTGAGACCTGCCTCTAAATTGCCTATAAAATGCGTGATCCTGCACTGCTCCTCGCGGCTGGTAGAGTCACTCACATTGCAGCACTGGAGTCTGCACATTTACCAATGGTGGCGGTGAGCAGTACTGGTACTGCTGACTGCCGCCCCAATTCATTTTCTATGTGGCTGCCACAGGGGGACGCTACCGTGTTGCAGCAGTAAATGCAATGCAACCTCACCACATATGTGAATCTAGCCTCAAATCTAATGACTTTTGCAGTGACGGCGTACCTAACATGGTTCTCTGGACCACTGTAGATATTGAGTATTGTCATTATAAAGCGTGTTTATTCTAGAAGGACTTTTATTCAAAAGTTTACAAAAACAGCAGTATTTAAAATGCAATCAAAGCATGGTGTCTTTATGTGATTTTTTCCATAATAAAGGATCCTGAAACTTTTGGAGACCTTGGAGATCGGTGCCATCAGGCTTTCCCCCTATTGTATAATTGATGCCAGTGTATTTGAAAACAAACATTCATTTTGATAACAAGTGTAAATTTTTAATGAGTTGCAGTACGTTTTCTACGCATAGAGTCAAACACAATAACTAAAATGCAATAGACATTTTTCGAGCATTTAATACTTTACAATGAAATATAATGTAATGTGTGTTTTCCAAGAATCACACAAATAATGCGGCAAGCTGGAATTTACACTGTACTATGACCCAATACACTAATGTAATACATTTATATAATACAAGGGAAACTGTTCCCTGCAGTTTTGGTGTAGTGTTATCATGCATTACAGCATTTTTACAACACACAGATGTGAAATAGGTCTTTGATTTACAGAAAACAAACTCTTTTACATTTCTGCAGCCTTTGATCTTTTCCAGTATCACCTTTTTTCCCCTGATAGAGATTCTATTAACAGACAGGCATAATTCAGACTCTGTGGTGTTGAATAAGGATATAATGGATATTTTAGAAAAAATATATTGGATAGAAATGTCTACATTACAGGACAATATAAAAAATCACCAAGGAGAAAGTGCTAAAATGTTTATGTCAGATTATCCCTCCTTAGTCCAAAAAATACACTGTAAAAGAAGTTTATTCCTGACTTGGATGCTGTATTACACATCTGTTAGTAAATCTTGTCACCATCCTGGAGGGGGCAGCAGAGGATAATAATTAAATACCACTTCTTTCAGCCACCTTTGATATTTGCAGACATTATCTATTAAATTATCATAATTCATAGTACATTATTGTAGCAAGATGATGTATATTATTTTATCAATTCTATTATTTACCAACTTTGAAAAACTGTATCTATTGCAAGTATTAAAAATTGAACACTTGCAATATATATTAGTCTACCTATGGCTTTAAGCAAGGCTTTTGTCTCTTACAATTACAGTTTAAATTGATCTGAAATTACTGTGCATTTTCTCATTTATCTTAATATAAAGATAATTTTTTTAATGTTTGTAAGCAATATTGTTGTACGAAGAAAATATACATCAGAATCTCATTTGCAATGTAAATGAAGTGCTTGTTTTCATCAAGAGCATGCTACACAGCAGATTCATTGGATTTGCTTACTGAAGTGTGTGACACTTCCACAGTCTCAGGAAAAAATATCTGCTTATTAAAGGGGAAGTATATGCATATTTAAATAGTACTCATCAAGAAGGTTTTTATGTCTTTCTCATGCTTTCTATTTCTTGTCTGTTTATTTTTTATGTTTTATTTATGTTTACAAATAAGTGCTACTCTTATCATTAACTGGAAATATGTGTCAGTTTGCATTTCAGGCATTTGATCATTTTGTGATTATCAATTAACTAGCTGTGCATGATTTAACAAGAGAGCTTGGATTTTTAGAATCATGGAATGCTAATGAGAGATAAAGAGCAAATAGTACAATGAGTCTGTGTATTCTAGTCCAACTCAGATCTGTATTAAAGAGAAACTAATTAAAAAATAAACTGTTAAAAAATATAGTAAGTGAAGGGAGGTCCAGATAACATTTTCATTTGTTGAGAATAAAATATATGTTTTAATAATTACATTTGCTTTCCTAGATTATTTTAAAGACATTACCATCTTAAGTAATAATGCATTAAACCCCTCACATCTATGTTATGTTAACTAGTAATGACCTAAACATTCTATGTTATACTCTGTAGAACCTAAGCCCTATTTGTATTTAGAGTGGTCACTGAAACTGAACTTTATAGTCAGTCAGTCATGCCTTGACACATTCTATGGTGTGAGTGAGGAGTGAGGTGTTAGAAGGTGCTCTGGAGGTCACCGAACTCTGGAGGTCACCGAACTCTGGAGGTCACCAATCTGCCAGTAGAATGGTGCAGGCTGCGGTGCAGAGTCTAAACACTTGTTCAAGTTTTCACCAGAGCCTCAGTGGATGGGGATGTTGTGCTACTAACAGGTACTCACCCCTCATTAGAGCGGCAGTAACCTGGGAAAAATCAGAAGTCTAGCCAGGGTTTAGGAGCTGAGGTGGGGTCGGAAGTTGAAGCCTAGAGCAGAGAGCCAAAACAAACTTGGTCAGGTCAGGAGGAACATCAGAAGCCAAAAGTTGTAAGCTAAAGCCAGGGTATAAGAGCCAAAAAGTCAGGAGCCAAAGCAAGATCTGAAGCCAAAGTTAGGGAGCTGGACTGGAAAAACACAGATCTTAAGTCATGCTGGTAGTAGATGAACATCCATCCATGAACACCATCACCAATGTAAGTCCAGTCAGCAGATTTTTGAGAATCTTCTATTGTGATTGGCAGTGTTGTTGGTTGGAGATGAACTGTTGCACAGCTTCCCAACACAAGGTGCAGACCTGACAAGGCGAATGAAGTTACCCATGTGGGTATTATTCCTGGGATTTTATCTCAATCATTAAAACCTTGGATGCTGCTTGTATAAACAGAAAAATGTCCTAACAATTACAGTGTTCCTTTAATGTGTGGTGTAATGTGACTAATATTTCTAGGTATACTATGATCTGGATCAATGAGAACCTTCACAAATATACATAACATAGGTTCAGAAAACCAACTCTGCTTCTATGATCAAAAGAAAAAAACTTACTTGTATATGGAGACAATATTATTTAGATTATATTTAGATCTAAACAGAAACTATAGAGCGGTCTTTTCTTTTCACTGGATTTCTTTATATCAATTTTCTACACTTGTGGACGGTGTTCCAGACATCACCTTGACTGAGCTCATTTTAAATTGATAAGTGGATGAATCCTGAGGATGTAAAAAATGCATTTGATCCTTCAAGAGCTTTGACTTTCATTGAATAACATTTTACCCCATTCATCACGACACACTCTTGTGCTAGATTTACCAGCAAGATATCTTTAAGCCAACAGCATTCATCATTAAAAGAAATATTTACATTCTATAAAATAAGGAGAACAACACAAGCATGTAAATGTCATTTATACAGAGGCACAGCTGTGCTATTTTATTCAAAAAAGGATCTGTTGGCTTTTGATAGCTTGTCCTTGGATAATTGAAATTTCATTTTTTTTATCAAGATCTGCAGGCTTCATATGAAACAATATGGTACTAGTCTGCTTTTCATGTGTGATTGTTTGGTGTCTGAGATAGCAGAAATACATCAGGTGCCTATTCAGAATCAATTTAGTTTACGTTCTTGAGTTTATTTCAAAAACTGAATATTGGAGAACTGAATACATTTATCATAGCTCTGCATTGTAATGTGGATTCTAGACCCCTTCAATGTCAAGTTATAAAAGACAAAGTAAGTGTTGATCATAGAAAACAGTCGAATTTATGGAACAATAAAAATAGAACTGTGATGTAGGGAATAAAAATGTCACAGGTAATGAGGGGTGTCTGCTTTGACTTGAATGAAAGCAGTTTCTTGGTTTTGACATTGGATCTTCGGTTTTAGCAGTTGGACTTTACACCTATCTGTCAAGTTAGGAGTGATAGCATACACTTTATTACATTTCATTTTTTTTTTGTATTTACTTTTTTTAGTTGTTTGTCTATTTTTAAAACAGAACTAAACCTAACTAGTAAAACATTGTTAGCAGCAAAGTTGTTTATTGCAGGAGCCACAGGGGATGTCTCTTATGCATTAAAATAAATAAACCTGCTTAATTACAGTTCAATATTTAGACTGTTGTAGGCACCAGCATCTTAACCCATCAAATGCAGCTCAGTATACATTGAGGGAAGGACAGAGATCACTCAAGTATGTTTATCTTACTATTGAAGAGACATCACCTGTCCCTTCACAAATAGTCAACCTGCCTGCTCATAATTTTTTCTTAGAATTTAATTGCACTTTACGATCCCTCTACAAATTTAGGCTAAGTTCAGTTGAGCTTTTAATGGCTTATGGGTCCTCATTTTAAACTTCTAGGTGTCCCTTCCTTAGGAGTTTTGATGGTGGCAGTGCATCATCAGATATTTGGCTCAGTGGCTATCACTCTTGCCTTTCGAGTGCTAGGTCACACGTTTAAATCGCAGCTAGTACCTTGCCTACCTTAAAGGAGTTTGTATGTTCTCTTTTCAAAAACATGCAGTTAGGTTAATTGTCTTCCCCTAAAAATTTGCCTTTGACTGTATCATTGACATATAACTATGGAAGGGACTTTAGGGGCTCACAATCTAATGTCAGGGAACAGTCCCAGTCAGGAATGGTGCTACTGGCAAACACGCAGCTACAATGCAACATGAGCACCAGGTATGCATATCAATGGAGCAATCCTGATGACAATTTCATTAGACTTCCATTCAATAAAGTGAACAGTGATTTTGTGAAAATTTTTAGACAAAGAAAAGCACCAGTGAGTATTACTAAAAATCAGAAAATTTAAAACTTCATCATGCAGAGTGTGCAAATCATGTTTACCACTTCAGTAAAAATCCGTAACTACACGCAGGCAGCTATAGCAAGATGTTTTTTTGGGAATCAAATCAGTGCTAAGCAAAGCAGATTTCTAGGAGATTCAGTGTCCAAATGTGTTAACACTGGCAACCTGTTTAAGCAGGAACACATTTAAAAAATGCCTCCTTTGTTTTTGTAAGATTGTATTTTTAATGGTTGCAGAAGAGCAACCTGATTAGAAAACAACATATGGTTTCTAATAGGCGTGCATACTCATACATTAATGGTTATGTCTTTTATGTTAATCACAATGTCTTTGTTTTATTTCCTTATGGTTCATAAAAACCTTAGACATGTTTTGTAGACCTCCTAAATTAAATATGCTGCCTTACCCTTGTACGTAAGCTTTGGATTTTTATGGTATAGCTTTAAAGCAACCTGTCACTGCATTATAGGCTGAATACAGAGTATTAGAGAGTCCTTAAAAAATGCAATGACCGTTGTATGCATGTTTATTTATTATCTTATGAGGTGTTTTATCTGATTGCTTTAAGGTTCTGTGTTTTCTGCTTCTGGTTCTGCTCAAATTTATGACCAAAACTATTTGCTGTAGTTGGGTTTTATAGCAGCACCATATGCAGTCACTATTTTTTTTAATATTAGGACTTGATCTTACAGCACCACTGTGGTCCATTTTGGGACAGCTATATTATTTTTTATTATTGTTATACTGTGTCTATATAGCACCAACATAACAAACTAATATACTACTGATCTACTGTAATCATACATCACTGACAGTTTAATGCCAGCAAATAACCATATCGCATATCTCTAATACAGTTTAAGGTTTTTTTGGGAGAAATTATGGGAGAAGCCCATTAACCTAACTGCATGTTTATGGAATGAGGGAGAAAACCCATGCAAACACAGAAGGAACACGCAAACTCCATGCAGACAGTGTCCTGCACAAGATTTGGACCTGGACCCTCAAGCTGCAAAAGCCAAAGGGCTAACCTCTGAGCCACTGTGCTGTGTTATTGATTATTGTACTTTAGCACCTGAAGGACCTTGTATCATAAATAATTGCCTTTTGAAAATACAATTGTTTTCACCATTTCTATTACTTGTTGCAATAATAATAATATTTTACTGTTGCTGATCTCGTGCGGACTCTTTCTACGAACATGCACTCCAACAATGGTTACATGTCATTTTTCTAGGAGGGTATGCTTATTGAAACAACAATGGACCAAACATGTGTGTTGTGCGTTGAAGGGGCCACCTTTAGTCTCAATGAACAGTTGGGAGACCGGAATAGATTGTTTTTACCCTATATATTAAAAGCTTGAACAAGGACATTCACCAGAGGATTACCAGATATACTCTTAATGAAGGCTCTAATTGTAAAACTATTGAAAATTTTATTTGAAAGTATGCTAACATTTTATATGAAATCTATGTAACCGAGTTTACACACAGCTATATCAGGTTCTTTTTAAATAGTGGTTCAGCAGAACAAGTAAATGCACACCACATATAATTCATCATCCTGTTCTTTGTTTAAAACTTCTATAGACTTTTTTTTGCCCCCACTATAAATGCTCAGATATCCAATCTCATAGATACCATTCATGCAAATTGCACATCTGTACTAATCTCTGTACTAAAAACTGCTGCAATCACATTATCTCTGGTCATGTTAATATCCCCCTATTGTCCAACATGGAACGCTGACTTAGGAATTTCACCTTATAACAACCCCAGCTGTAATGACTTTAACTCCACAGACTCCTAGCAAACTACAAACAGTCAGTAATGCAGAGTTTAGCATGCCCTGGGGGCAGAGTGCTGATGTCCTGCAACTGATGTCTATATTACTGTAGTCAGGTACATTTGTCATTAGACTTGGCAGATGTGCCCATCTAATGGCTGACAGCGGAGATGACTGTAATGGGAATTTCTTTCATGAAAATGTGCAGAATTAGGCACAGGGGTATTAATATAGGTGGTTTTATGACTTTATCTGACATCTACAGCACAAACAAAGAAAGGAAACAGCAAAGTCACATACACAGCTAAAAACAACAGAATGGCTATAATATAAACATACCCAGGCAAATATTTAAAAAAACTCATAGTTTGAGTGCCTGGGGTAGTGGGCAATTGTTAGGCTATTCCATAATATCACAATAAGGGTGGAATTCTATATTAGGATTTGTGTATAACCACAGAAGTTTACATCCAATCATAAAACACAGGAATAACAAAAGGTTTTTAATACTTTTAAATAACGATTGACATTTCATTCATTCTGCAATTAATTTTTAACCCTTCTTGCATTACAGAAAATGCAGAGCAAGCCTCTTGTTTATAAAATAAAGACTGGGATATATCTTATCTTAGGTATCACACTCATTACCTTATTTATAGAGTGATTTCAAGAAAGGTGTTGCCATTGGATAAATTGTGCATTTAACATATTTTATGCATGTTTTTTTTTTTTTTACCAGTATAAGCCTCAAAAACCTAAAACAGACGCTGGAAGCTGCCATCTTGGCTTTGATATCAGAAGCACCAACAGACATATGTGATATCCATAGGGAGAGGAAGGGGAATTTACCTAAAATTTTCCAGCGAGTTCAAAGGCACATTGCTTGTGAATAAAATATAATTCAGGAAAAACTCTGCAAATTCACAACTTCTAAAACAAAATATAAAATTCTTTGCTGGGACATAAGAGAATAAAGCTCAGTACAGATGCTTATAAATATTCGCTAAAGAGGATTGGTACTGATCATTTACAGTGGTAGTAAAACAAATATGCGCTGTACAGACAGTCCTATTCTGTTCTACGGTAAGGCGAGGGAATAAGTGGAAGATGCATCCTTCACAGGATAGAAAACAACAGTGGTCATTGAAACAATTGTTTAGTGATTCAGCAAGGCAGATCATAAAATGAAGTTAGGGGACAGATCTACTAATACATATATAGCAGATCCGTCAATCCATCAG
Organism: Pyxicephalus adspersus; assembly: GCF_032062135.1. Classification (NCBI taxonomy): domain Eukaryota; kingdom Metazoa; phylum Chordata; class Amphibia; order Anura; family Pyxicephalidae; genus Pyxicephalus; species Pyxicephalus adspersus. The sequence continues at coordinate 24,876,470 of NC_092862.1, forward strand.
GAGGTTTCTTCGATCGGGTCCTGCGTTGTCTCAATATCCATCTATGGCCTGACACAGTGGAGGCGCTGGGCGCCGCCATCTTCTTTTTTCTTCTTCAGGGTTCTTCCTAGTCTCACACTTCGCAGGCGCGAGATTGGGTGATGTAGATGGGGGAGAAAAAAATGCCAATCTCACTGCCCATGAGTGAGATTGGCATTTTGTTTCTTGCATTAAAAAAAAAGCTTCCTCTGGCAGACGGAGCAGCCAGAGCCTCCTGGGATGCGTGACATGTATACCAGGAGGTCTGCACACCCAAAGGAGAGGTGCTGTACCCTTTCTTTTTAAAAAAAATGTATGAATGTTGCACTTAAAAAATTGGGTTGTCTATTCTTTTCTGTAAAGCAAAAATTTTTGAGTTTAAGTCCGCTTTAAGGATGTTGGTGGCTTAGTGGCACCTGCTCTGATGCCGTCTGCCAGTCTTCTCCCTTCTCCATAGAATAGAACAACTCTGTCTGTGCAGCCTCATTCATTCTACTGTTCATGGAAACAGTCACAGAGTATCCTTACATACACTTGCTATAGGAAAGCCTACAAAAGTGTAGCACACAGCTACAGAGAACTGCCAAAGAAACCATAATACTACTACTAAAAGGTGAAGTGGCTGGGGTCTCAGACAGAGGGTTTAACGTTTGACTTTTTCAGAATTCGAGAGCTACAAAAAAAACATATTTTCTCAGCATAAACAGAAAGAATTTTCAATACAAACATTTTACCAGCAAGCAGCTTTAATACCTGCATAGTTCCATCATTTCCATATACTGAATTCTATGCAGATACACTTTCAAAGGAAAGACAATTTACCCTATATGTTTTTTCTGCTTTCTGCCACACTGCACAAAGATAGGGATCTGCAAGATGACTACTGCAACACAATATATTTTATAACAGGAGAAAATGTAAATGTAAAAGACAGAGTAAAGACAAAGTGCTTGAGGATAAACAGGTTAATAAAAGTCCTCCATTGTAATGATTTACTCCTTCCTGATTTTAGAAAGAAAAAAGTTTAAAAAAGAACTGAAAAGAAAATTTATGTGGAATATTAAATATGTGCTGAACACAATTACAATTGGAAAAAAAGAGTAATGTATTTATATCATGTACAAAGAATCAGTCACATTAGAAAAGTCTCCAAGCACTGGGTTACAGGACTGAATCTCAACCAGGTCACTATGTGCAAGGCGTTTGTATAATTTCCCTGTGTTTGTGTGGGTTTCCTCCCACATCCAAATAATATGTGGTTAGGTTTATTGGCTTCAAAAAGTTGGCCCTTGACTGTGTTAAAGACCATTCCAGGGACATTAGATTGTAAACTCTGTTGAGGGATTGTTCATCATGCGACTATGTACTATGTAAGGTGCTCCATATTATGTTGATGTTAAATAAACACAAGTTAATATTAATAGTAATAATAATAATAATAATTTCCACTCAAGTCATATTTAATCATAAATGGAAACGTATGTAAAAAATACAACTATAATAATTTGAAAAAAAAAAAGTTTTTAAAATAATCTTCTGGGAACATGACTTTGCTGTTGCATAAGCACATACTGTAAAAAGCTGTACAAGTGTGACTAAAGATTTGGTGCATCAGACTTTCCAAAATGACACATTCCAATATGTACAGAATATTCCTCTACTAATCACCTTTCTGACTTTAAGAGTCTTTTAAAGAATCTTTCACAAAAGTTTACTGACTATGTTTAGGTTTGTGTAATCAGAAAGCCTCAAGGAGATGATCAGTAAGGGGGTATTTTGTACCAACTAAAATGGGTCATGGTGGCGGTCAGCAGGGTCTGATCCTAGCTAACTTTTCCAATATGTATATCCAATACTGTAGATATTCCTATTCTTGGTCACAGTAGTCAGTTGACGCTGGTAAATAGGGATAAATGAGGGGGCAGAGGGGTCATTGCTTAAATGTAGATATATGATATATTTAGATATATGTTGCAAGGGGCAGCAATTCATACAACTTTACCTGTGCAAAAAGGCTATGTTGTAACATCACTACTGCAAGGCTAAGGAAATATATGCTGCTTTTACACTCCCACTACAGGAATTAAACATTTACTTTATTGCATTGATTTCAATGCAGCCGTTAACAATGCTCAAATTAAGCATTTATGTGGCATTCGTTACTTTTACCCAGATCAAATGCTATTAAAAGCAATTACGCACCGGCCTATGAATAAAACATATTAAAATGCATAAATACTGTAAATGTAATAGAGTAAAATAATAGTATGTATTCAGTAATGAAACAAGCAAGAAAGAAAACCCTTCATACATGCCAGGCATTGAATTATTACTAGGTATAACTCCTCATGAAAATGACCAGGGTAATACATAATTTATTCATAAGGATTTACAACATTATTTTTTCTTAACCCTGCAAATGGATGCATTATCTCTAATGGTATGCATCTTTTTTTGCTGGCTTGCTAAAGGTAGCTGGAAGCCAGTACTTAAGAGTTCAATGATGTAAGTACAGGATTAGCAAGATGTCACTGATGCATTTATAATGCACAATGTCCCATCCACAAAGCAGTTAATTCTCCCGTGTTGCCTATGATATCTCTTGCTATTATTGTGATCCCCCCACTTGCATGTCCTATTCACAGTTTTCTGTTGAATAAACATTATTCCTTGCTTTCCCGATCATGGTAATCTGTTTATCTTGCCAGTAAACAGGCTGCCTTATTTATTAAAGTGTTTGATATAAGACACGAGGATGAGTGTCGACTCTTTGTGCCACTGGTGTTAGGGTTGGTCTGCCTGGAATTACACATTTTATTTTATTGACAGACTAAGAACCATTTAAGGCTTACAGTAAGGTGCAGCATTGTACCACCTGCTCAGCTGTGCTCCTAACTGCTCCCATTCGTCTGTAAGGGAGCATCTGGGAACCACAATGTGCACACGTTTGCACACGATTGAAGTAGGGTGATCTGGAGGTTACCGCTTCCTTACACATGAAAACCTGACCTACCATGTAGTGTTTCACCCAAAACAATCTATTGGGAATGAATGGGGGTAGTAGTAGGCACCTGAGTACAACCTGCTGTCACATTTGGAAAGACAGAGCCACTATGGGGCACTATGGCTTGCATGGGAGTAGTGTGAGCCCTGAGAAGGGCCACGGCAGAGTCTAGGCAGTAACCAGGTCTTCCCCAGAGCCTCTGATGGTGAGGATGTTGCACTGCTGGTTACTGCCAGGTTCTGGTCCTTGGGAACACCAGGATGGGCAGGATGAAACACGGTACTAAATCACAAGGCAGAAGAATAGTCAAGGAAGGCCGGGTTTGAGGCAGGCAGCAAGCAAGAGAGGTCAGGTCACAAGCCAGGGGTCAAATACCAGGGTTCCAGGAGACAGACACCAGTGACACAGGGGCCACTGCAGACACAGGGAACACTGGAGACACTGGAAGCAACAGGAGGTACAGATGACACAGGGATATCCACAAACAGAGAGGAACACTGGAACAGTACAAGGGAATGGGCTGGAAACCACTGACTGAGCAACAAGGAGTTAACACAGGAACTGGACAGAGGAAACACTGAATTAAGCACCAGGTGAACAGGAACTGCTCAACAGAACTAGGGGCTTGGCACAGTGGAGACACGTTGCATAAACTCTGAGTGCTGTGTCTGAACTAGCTAAATAGCCAGGGATGATTAAAAGGCTATTTTCTGATTGGCCAGCGAAATGGACAAAGCTTATAAATCTTGGGAATGAAGGCATGCCTAGAGTCAGAACTGCCTGCATGCGCATGAGAGAAATGCCTGAGCTTTAGAGAGGAAGCGGTAGGTGTAACACCTGCTATACATACCTCATGCATATAAGTACCATAAAAATATGATAAATATCTTTATAAACACATGTATATAATATAGATGTAGAAATTATAATATTTCCCATGTTATTTTTTGGTGGTACAACGTTTCCTCTACTATACTTCTGCTTTGTGATTTGGTACCGTGTTTTGCCCACCTTGGTGTACCCAAGGACCGCAACCTGGCAGTAACCAGCAGCGCAACTTCCTTACCATCAAGGCTCTGGAGAAGACCCGGTTGCTGTTTAGACTCTGCCCCTTGGCCCTTTCAGGGCTCACTCCACCTCCGTGCAAGCTGTAGCGCCCCTAGTGGTCCTGTGTCTCCGTGCATGACATTGTACATATGATGTAAAGCAACAATACAGGTATTGTACCAAAAAGCCCCTGTTTTCCTTTTCTTTTTCATGTTTGTTTTATGCTCCTATGTAAGGGGTTGGCAACCCAAGGATATCAGTGATTAAAGGAGATTCTTATCCATTTTTATGTATTATGTACCAACTGCTGTAAAATGTTGAAACACTGGTCCAGAGTCAGTGATGGGGCAGCTGAGCAGATGACAAAGTGCCAACCCCAGAACCACCTGGTAACTACTGTTCCCACTACTGATCTGTACAAGCCATAACGGTACACCAACTGATAATGGCACAATAACAGGCAGAGGTCATGTTATATCATGCCGTGTTAAGGTGTTTTACAGACAGACAGATAAGGATGGTGACAAACAACCAATGCAAGGCAGAAAAAAGATGGAGCTTCTAACTAGAGTAGCCATCATGACTTACAGGACAAGTACAGAAATGCCAAAAACTGCAGGAATCTGTTTCTTAGGGTTAGGCTCTTGTGCGCAGCAATCATTGCCTGTCATCCAAACGACCATCCTGCCGGATCCACGAGCTATGGATGAGGAGCGATCGTATTGGAAGTAAACGGTGAGAGAGCGCAGTGGGGTGCCGCTCCATTGTTCTCCCCCCTCCCCTCTACATAGAGCAGAACATGTAAAACACTCATTCATGCCTCGTGCAGTCCTTTGTCATTGGAAAGGATCGTGAAAGATCCTTTCCAACAATTATTGCATGTGTGTATGTAGCCTTAGACAATGCATTTAATGATTTAGGTCAATATATGACTTTCTGTAAATTGTTTCCTCTTGTCTTTTTCTCTTTATAACTTCATGGCCCACAGCCCTTAACAGCTAACTCAATTTCAAAGTCAAGTAATTAGATTGAATAAAGCAAATCTAAACCAAAAAGTACATATTTGCAATGGTATAGGGAACATTTAGAAATAAGTATTGTGCCTCAGTAGGACCTGGCAGTTGGAAAATTAATCCTTTATTTGGAACTCTTTCTGAAAAACAGCAATACACCCCCTTGTATGTGGACGTGCCCTGGCACTGCTGTAACTACACCCTCATAGCTGCATATCTAAAGTATGAAATCTAAGGCACTGCTAAGTCTGACGTAAAGTCTTAGGAGATTTGATTACTGTTCACCTTGGTGGAGGCCCTGACATGAAGAAGGAAAACCCTGCCTGTACCAAATGCCCCCTCCATGCATGGCAGAGCAAGGTAGACCACATGCAATACTGGTAACTGGTTCTTTTCTGTGTGCCAGCTTTTTTTAACAGCTTCCAGAGTTAATTTCCTCCTAAAGAGATTACTGTTTAAATTAGGTCATTCTTTATTATTGTGATTATGATTATTTGTTGCATACTACAGGACCCCCTGTCAACATTCTTACTTGCATTTTTAGTATTTCATTTTTTAAAAAACAGCAGTTCTACAGTTTTTAAATGAGTCAGATCAGGCACGAGAAGTCAGCAAGTCTGGAACATCAGAAAGAGGGTTAATCATTTTTTTTTCGGAGTTATTAAGAATTTTAGCACCTAAGAGGGAAGATTGTGAGCGGAAATATAGAAGATACATGATTTATCACTCCCCTCACAAATACTGGACAGAGGAAACACTGAATTAAGCACCAGGTGAACAGGAACTGCTCAACAGAACTAGGGGCTTGGCACAGTGGAGACACGTTGCATAAACTCTGAGTGCTGTGTCTGAACTAGCTAAATAGGCAGGGATGATTAAAAGGCTATTTTCTGATTGGCCAGCGAAATGGACAAAGCTTATAAATCTTGGGAATGAAGGCATGCCTAGAGTCAGAACAGCCCGCATGCGCATGAGAGAAATGCCTGCGCTTTAGAGAGGAAGCGGTAGGTGTAACACCTGCTATACATACCACATGCATATAAGTACCATAAAAATATGATAAATATCTTTATAAACACATGTATATAAAATAGATGTCGAAATTATAATATTTCCTATGTTATTTTTTGGTGGTACAACGTTTCCTCGACTATACTCCTGCTTTGTGATTTGGTACCGTGTTTTGGCAACCTTGGTGTACCCAAGAACCGCAACCTGGCAGTAACCAGCAGCGCAACTTCCTTACCATCAAGGCTCTGGAGAAGACCCGGTTGCTGTTTAGACTCCCCTTGGCCATTTCAGGGCTCATACCACCTCCGTGCAACCTGTAGCACCCCCTAGTGGTCCTGTGTCTCCGTGAAGGACATTGTACATAAAATGTAAAGCAACAATACAGGTATTATACCAAAAAGCCCCTGTTTCCCTTTTCTTTTTCATGTTTGTTTTATGCTCCTATGTAAGGGGTTGGCAACCCAAGCACATCAGTGATTACAGGAAATTCTCATCCATTTTTATGTATTATGAACCAACTGCTGTAAACCCCAGCCCAGTACCACCTGGTAGTCGTTTGTCATTTGAAAGGATTCCAACAATTATTGCGTGTGTGTATGTAGCCTTAGACAATGCATTTAATGATTTAGGTCAATATATGACTATAGGTAAGATAAGCCTTGTTTCTTCTTGTCTGTTTCTCTTTAAAACTTACTATAACACACTACAAAGCCTGAAAATCATGTCCTACAACCCTTAACAGCTAACTCAACTTCAAAGTCAGGTAATTAGATTGAATAAAGCAGATCTAAACCAAAAAGTACATATTTGCTATGTTATAGGGATCATTTAGAAATATTAATAGTGCCTCAGTAGGACCTGGCAGTTGGAAAATTAATCCTTTATTTGGAACTCTTTCTGAAAAACAGCAATGCACCCCCTTGTATGTGGAAATCTAAGGCACTGCTAAGTCTGACGTATAGTCTTAGGAGATTTGGTTATTGTTCACCTTGCTGGAGGTCCTGACATGAAGAAGGAAAACCCTGCCTGTACCAAATGCCCCCTCCATGCATGGCAGAATAAGGTAGACCACATGCAATACTGGTAACTGGTTCTTTTCCCTGTGCCAGCTTTTTTTAACAGCTTCCAGAGTTAATTTCCTCCCAAAGAGATTACTGTTTAAATTAGGTCATTCTTTTATTATTGTGATTATCAATATTTGTTGCATAGTACAGGACCCCGTCAGCATTCTTACTTGCATTTTTAGTATTTCATTTTTTTAAAAAACAGCAGTTCTACAGTTTCTAAATGAGTCAGATCAGGCACGAGAAGTCAGCAAGTCTGGAACATCAGAAAGAGGGTTAATCATTTTTTTTCGGAGTTATTAAGAATTTTAGCACCTAAGAGGGAAGATTGTGAGCGGAAATATAGAAGATACATGATTTATCACTCCCCTCACAAATTTTTTTTTCGGAGTTATTAAGAATTTTAGCACCTAAGAGGGAAGATTGTGAGCGGAAATATAGAAGATACATGATTTATCACTCCCCTCACAAATAAAATTTATTCATTGCATCCACCAGTCATCACACAGATGGTCAGAAAATTGGCTTTGTGTAGGGATGTGGATTCAGGCATGAATATTAATACGAGACAGATGTAAAAGCATATTAATATGCATTTCCTTTGCGGGGACTAACATTACAATATTTTCTTTAACTGTTCTGCAGCCAGAAAAGCCCAGGATTCCACACATTGCAATGCAGAGAATCAACCTCTGCTGCAAACCTGTATGATCATTTATAACATCCCTGTAGGAAACTCTTTTTATCTGCTCTTTATTTTTATAAACCATGTGTTTCCTGTCTGTATATAAATAAATAATTGAGGAATGAATGTTCACCTAAAACTGATGCTTAAGTCTTCTGTATGGCCACATTTTATTTCTCTAAAGGACTCCAGCACTCAGCCTTATTAAAAAAAAAGTCTACCTTTGATTTTTATTGGGGTCTTTAAAAATCCCAACAAAGGTGTTTTCAGTTCTCAAGATTTAACTAATAATATATAGAGGAAACTGAGAAACTGATCATTGCAGAACGTTTAATACATGTATTAGCCACTAGAGGGAGTTGTCATTGGTTTTGGGCAGTTACTCTTACGCTATGGGCCTGATTTATTAAAGCTCTCCAAGGCTGGAGAGAATGCCCCTGATTCATCAAGCAGAATCGGATTATCGGTCGCGCATTCGTATTCGCGATCCGAAATCGTACGCCATCGCGCTATTCAGCAACTGTAAAAGCTCGCGGCCAGAGCCGCGCATATCCGGCAGCTTTACACTGGCGAGCTTGCATTAAAAGTCACTGTTCCCCTAAACAATCATTCTTTCTAATGGCACACACATTACCCATAGCCCTAAAAAAAATGTTTGCGCTGTTTAAATGTTTTTAACATTTATGTGCCCTAAGAAAAAAGCATATTTTAAAATCACTTATTTCTTTCCTGTTAGGCAAGAGTTAACCGAATTCAAGTCCTCTCCATAGGCGCCTATGTAAAAATACGAGACAGATGTAAAAGCATATTAATATGCATTTCCTTTGCGGGGACTAACATTACAATATTTTCTTTAACTGTTCTGCAGCCAGAAAAGCTCAGGATTCCACACATTGCAATGCAGAGAATCAACCTCTGCTGCAAACCTGTATGATCATTTATAATATCCCTGTAGGAAACTCTTTTTATCTGCTCTTTATTTTTATAAACCATGTGTTTCCTGTCTGTATATAAATAAATAATTGAGGAATGAAAGTTCACCTAAAACTGATGCTTAAGTCTTTGGTATGGCCACATTTTATTTCTCTAAAAGACTCCAGCACTCAGCCTCTTTAAAAAAAAAGGTCTACCTTTGATTTTCATTGGGGTCTTTAAAAATCCCAACAAAGGTGTTTTCAGTTCTCAAGATTTAACTAATAATATATAGAGAAAACTGAGAAACTGATCATTGCAAAACAACGTTTAATAAATGTATTAGCCACTAGAGAGAGTTGTCATTGGTTTTGGGCAGTTACTCTTACGCTATGGGCCTGATTTATTAAAGCTCTCCAAGGCTGGAGAGAATACACTTTCAACAGTGAAACTGGGTGATCCAGCAAACCTGGAGTTCATTTCTTCAAAGTCATTTGCTGTTTGCTAGCAAATCTTTTGAATCCACATTAATTATCCAATCATGTGCATGTGAAAATCTTGTTTTACACTTGCTTGCATGGTTGGTATTCTTAGCAAAGTGCATTTTCTCCACATCGACCAAGCTAAGTCAAAGTTCCATTGGATGATAATTCACTTTGCTAAGTGGTCAGCCCAAACTCCTTTAGCCATTAATATTTCTATTATTAATAATAAACAGGATTTATTTAGCGCCAACATATTACACAGCTATGTACATTAAATAGGGGTTGCAAATGACAGAGAGATACAGGCAAAGTAAAAGTGAAAGTGACAAAGAAGGAGGAGAGGACCCTGTCCCAAGAGCTAACAATCTAGGAGCCATTCAACTCCATCTACACAGAAATGCTTAAAATGCTACAAAGATACAATGCTACAATGGGGTTTATTTAGGGCTATTTCACAAGTGAGGTAAACCACAGCATTCTGCTGCAGACTTAACCACAGTTACTTTTGGCTTTTTGGAAGAACTGTACCACGTGCAATGTGTTGCCTTTGGTGTGGTTTGCAGTTGCCAGCCGCACAGCAGCAGTTTACTATGGATCCGGGTGCGGATATATATATATATCTACATATACATACATATATATATATATATATATATATATATATATTTACATCCTTCCTATTGTATGCTACTTCCCCCTCCTGTTAGATTGTAAGCTCATTTGGGCAGAGTCCATTTCTCCTTCTGTGTCAGTTTTTGTATTTGACAGTCATTTGAAACCCCTATTCAATGTACAGAGCTGTGTAATCTGTTGAAGTTATATAAATATTGTACAAATATTAAATAAGTAATTAAAATAATTAAATAACATACGGTATCTATCTATCTATCTATCTATCTATCTATCTATCTATCTATCTATCTATCTATCTATCTATCTGTCTGCCCCACACGTTAACTGTCTATCTACATTTCAATCTACATCTGTCTATGTATTTATCCATATATTATCTATTTTATATATATTGTTTTTCTTTGTCTGCCTATATCTGCAGCTATCTATTCATTTTTCTTTCTTGCACTGGGATTACTTTTTCGAATGCTTTAGATTGACATGAGACTTTTTGCAATCGTGTAGGCGCAGTTGGTCTCTCCAGTTCCCCCATAAGTATATAAATTTACCTTTGCCTCCATATCTAATAATATAACAGCAACGCTTTCATTTAAACCATAATAATATAAAATTGTGCCGATTGAAGTTAAGAGTTCAGCCGTGGAATTGGCTACTGCAGAGTTGTTACAAGTTGTCTCTCCATTTACCTCAAGTCAGTTTTTTACGCTTTCTCAACAAAAGGTTAACCAGTGTAAAACCTTTTAAGTACTGGAGAATTTGTGGAAATAGCAGGGCAAGGTGCTGTCAAATCGTGTGACCCAGCTGCCCAAATGTTCAGTCTTTCTCTAAGTACCTTTTACACAGTAGGCACTAAGGCAGTATGCTAGCGTTAAATAAAGATTCAGGGAGTAATGAATCTCCTTAACTTCAGTATAAATCAAAAATTACTTTATTCTCACAACTCCATGGTAGAGCAATTGAAAAAGTCAAGAGGCTTTATAAAGCACTTTTCCTGCTGACACGGCTATTACTGAGACCTGAACCTGTTTGTCGAGAAGAAATACTTAGGGGCTGGTTTTAGCTTAGCCTTGGAGCCTTTAGGCTTTGTATGAGCTAGCTGATACTGCTGGTTCTGCTCGCTTGTGAGGAGGTAATTACATAAAAACACACAAATAGCGGGCGGATAAGGACTGCTAGACCCAATTATTTTGCTTTCTTATTCGCTCCCTGTGACTGAATGCACAACATAAACTATTATGATTATTATTGTTATTACAAGAACATATTTGGAAATCCAGGTATATGGGCACCCGGCAATACATTTAGATTGTCAGCTCTTTAGCATTATGTTGATCATTTATTTGGTAGAGTTTTAACAGTTTTGTTTTAAGATGTTACTTTTGCAGGATTTTCTAATATTAGGAAGGTTTGCTGCTTTAATGTGAAAGGTTGAGAAGTTAAGTGAAAGATTTAAACAGATCAAGCTTTTAATGTATGAGCCAAGAGGGCTGCCTGGAATTTCAAACACAAAACATTTGATCAGCTTGGATTAGCAGTGGATTTAAAATACTAAGCCTATTGACTTTATATGATTCATATGCAGTGTGAACGCTGAATGATTAGGCGAATCAAGGCTTCAGGAACATTTCCTTGCCTACCAATACAGACCACCCATTTCCCAATCCAATTCATCCTTATTTCCTTCCTTCATTTCCTTTTTTCTTTCCCTTCCTTTCCTTTTTTTTTCTATATGTTGTTCAGACACTAAATCCTTCCTTTTTTCCACTGTCTCTGCTCCTTCCCTTTCACCTTTCCTTCTGCCCTTACCTTCCTTACCTCTTTCTTCCTATCTTTCCTTTTTTTCTTTCGTTCCTGTCTTCCTTGTCCACATAAATTCAGCCATGTTAAATCCTTTCTAATTCCCCCCTCTCTCCTCTTCCCTTTCCTTTTCTACCATCCTCCCTTACTGCCTTTACCCTACTTTCCTTCCTTTCACTGCTTTCCCATTTTTTCCCTCCATCCCTTCTCCTTTTTCTATTCCTTCCTTACTTTCTCCCGCCCTTCCCATTTTTTCTTCCAGTTAGGAGATCCTTGTCTGGCCGGCGATCCGGTGCTGTGTGCCATTGCAGTATCAAAAACTGGTTATTCTGTCCAGCAATGTCACTTGCAGTAGCCAGGTGAACAAACAAATAGCAGCAGCCTCTCCTTGCCTTTAGCCGTGCAGCCTGCAATGTACCTTTTCAGCATCCCCAGCACATATTCTGAGGTTTTGCACAGCTGAAGGGGATTTTAGGGGCAGAGTATTTCTAACTCAATCCTGCGCTATCATTGGCTGTTAGAGCTTTATAGCCTCCCTGCTCCCAGCCACCAGTGCCAGTTGTAGCATTAGGCTGGCCTGACTTGCTGACTTGTAATTTCGTAATATTTACTGTTGCTGACCTTGCCTGTTTCTGACCCTGCGAGTGTATGCTTCCTGGACTGACCTTTTGCCTAAGACCCCTGAGTCTGCTTTTGTCTTGGCCTTGAATACCTTGTCTGGTGGAAAGATTACCTGTGTATGTCCTCTGGCTTAAGGTGCGTACACACTTCCAATTTTTATCGTTCTAATCGAACGACGAACGATCGATTGGGCAAAAAATCGTTCGTAAAAAAGTAACCAACGACGCCGACGAACGAGGAAAGTCGCTGGAAACGAACGACCGGACCGACGGATCGGATTGGGCGACGATCGTTGAACATCGTTCGTGTGTACGGTCGTTCGTTGATCGTCCATGTTCAGAGCATGCGTGATGAACGAACGTCCGTTCACTTTCCTGTCGTGCACATAGTTCCTCTATCGCTCAAACGATCGTATCTATTGTGTGTACAATATCTACGAACGATCGTGTCGTTAACTCTATGTGCAGGATCGGTGCTATACGATCGTTCATATATATCGTGCATGAACGTTCATCGTTCGTTTTCCAACGATAATAATTGGAAGTGTGTATGTAGCTTCAGTGTTCCTGACTTGCCTCAGCTGAAATCCTGGTACTGGATTATCTGCTAGCTCCTGGTGCTCTGCCAGTCCTTCGCCAGACACCATCCATTGGTCACAGAAGTCCTGGGGGCAACCGTGTGCTGGGACAGTATAACTAGCCTCCCATGGCTGAGTGGAGGCTTGCTATATGCAAACAGTGCGGTGTTAGATTTAGAGACAGGTGTCCAGCGAGTACTGTTATTAGACCTTTTATTTTTTTATCTTTCTTAAAAAAAAAAAAAATCTTCCTTTGACTATGTTGATGTACCCTTCTCCCTGCCCCTCTCTTTGTAAAAAAAAAATGCATATATATTATGATTATGATTTACCTCTTACCATTTAACACCGACTTGATGGCCATTCCTAAAGCCTATTCTTAATACCTTCAGGCTTTTTTCTTGTTTCTTTTTCTTTATCAAACTTTTAAGTAAAAAGAGCAGTGCTAACACATTCACTTAAAATAATTTCAGACTGTGACTCTGGCACTCTGGCAGAACTATTAGTTTAGCTAACAGTAAACTGCAGTACATTGATGGTTCCCAGCGGTGGCCTTTTCAAATGGCTCCTATTTTTGGCCTGTACCCAAGAATGATTTAATGATTCAAGACCCTAAGTTCCAAATGGTCAATCACCTAATGGCAGCAATAATAGGTGCCTATGAGATCGCTAGATTAGCTAGAAAGTCTGCATACAATGAAAGAATATTTTTCCCTTTAAACATCCTTATTATATCAGAATCATCCAATCACTAAATATGTACATACTTTATAATATGGATCATAGAATTGTTATATTAAATGGATTTTTTCAATTAATACTGTCTATATTCTTTTAAATTAAACTTATATATAGGACGAAGCTTTAATAAAGAGTTGAAAAATAAAGGGAAGTTGAGAAATAATTAAAAATAATTTAAAGATACACTAAATATACACAATTTCAGATGGCTATAAATATATATATATATATATATATATATATATATATATATATACACACACAGTGGCTTTGGGATGTATCCAGACCCCCTTTTCACTTTGTGATGCAACAATCTTTTCAATTCCCCTTTTTTTTCTTCTCAATAGTCTACACTTAGTACCCTAAAAATGACAAAATTAAAACAGAATTTTAGACAATTTAGGAAATATACTAAAACAAAAAAGTAAGTATTAAGACCTTTTGCAACATCATTTGAAAGTTAGCTCAGGTGACAACTGTTGTTATTTCTGCACCTTGATTGGAGTCTTCCTATGATAAATTAGGTTGATTGGACATGATCGGGATGAAGCAAACTTTCTAAAGCCACCATATATATATATATATATATATATATATATATATATATATATAAAATAATGGACAGCAATTTTTGCAACACTCTTCTGTATAGATGTATTAGGCATGCTAAAGTGAAATTGTTAAAATTTCGCTTGAAAGACTGCAAAACATTTTCTTATGTTTTTTCTTTTAATGATGTATATATTGTATGTTTGTTCATAATGTAATTTTGCTTTGTGTTTTAATTTAGTGATTTTTAAGCAAAAGATACAGAAAGGTAATGCCCCTTCTCCTTAAAGTGATCCTGTTCCCACTATAGCAATATGCTCCATTTTTTTTAAAGGAGCATTGCTGTTTGCATTGGTATGTGTTGCTTTACAGTGCGTTGACAAGATGCATAGAAGGTGCCACACATTAAGAATGAGTGCACCAACACTACTCATATGTTGCTGCTTGTTAAGATAACACGTGTTTTTGCATAGATTTCCAACAAGTCCACAAAGTCTATTGGTAAAGTGCTGCCCTCCTGTGCTCTTCACAGTTCTCACTGGTCCTTCTGCCAACTCCTTTATTGTTACTGTATCCTGCAGTGGCATAAAAGCATAAAGAACCAGTGAGAACTACGGGAGGACTCGGAGAAGGAGATCAACAATCCTTAGCCAAAGTTTTGGCTTCCCTCTGGACCTATGTGTACCATTTCTCATCAATTGAGAGCCATTTAAGTTGTAAAAGGAAGATTGTCATGCTAAGGTGAAAAGACCTGAAAAAAGAACATTAATGCAACCACCACATCTAGGGACTGGTATACTACACTATAATAGATTGATTTTTAGTTTGGATATGTTTTAAGAGTCAATGCCATCTTGCCTTTTCAGTGTAAAGTGACAGTGGCTGAAAAAGTTCACCCTGACCACTCTTTACCCACCTCTCCAGCACTATCCTGCAGCTTCATAATCTGTTACCTCCGCTGTAAAAGACCCATTGCTTCTGGGTAGATAGTAGCATGTGTTCTCTGATGCAATGGTTGGATAAAGAGTCATGGCTGGGTAACATCCCTGTTTCCTCTGTGTCCCAGCACCAGCAGCCATGAGTTATATTGCAGCAACTGCAACAGAAAAAGAAGCGACCAGGAATTGCTTGAGAGGTAAAAATGTTCTTGTTCACACCAGAAATTTGTGTATTGCTACTTATGACTGGTATACAACATGTACGTTGTTACAATACTAAATCAAACACCCGGGAATGGTATTTTCTTAGTAAGCTGTGCAAAAAACTGAAATTAATTGTCTAAATGGATGTGATGAACCTAGTGAACATTTCTAAAGAAAGCTGTATAAAAGGCCTAGTAACAACTCCGATAATGGGATACATAATGGGATCTTTAATCAGAGGGTTAAGTAATTAAGTTGCCGTCATAAAAAGTGCATGAGTGACTTACAGCACCTTGAGTAAATGAATTACTTAGCAGAGGCTGGCTGACAGTTTTGAAAATTTATTGGAGTTAATGGAAAAATAGTAAATCAATGACTATAAAGTTTAATGGACCGATAGAACCCTCAACGCGTTAGGACTGAATTATCATGTTCATTTAATTTTCATCTGTGAACTGGAAGGTATTAAGGTCAATTAACCATCCACCTTTCAAATTTGTTTTATTGGAAATCTAAAAGCTGAACTCCAAGCAAACAAAAAAAAAAAAACCACAAATGAAATACATACGTGGGAAGATGTTTTACCTGGCACAGAATATGTTTGTCTATGCATTTAGTTTTGAGATTTCATCGGTTTTGCAATGCAGCACAATTCTGTCTAATATAGGACAGGGGTGTATGATCTTTATATGCTAGAAGTTTACTTTCTATTCTGTGACTAAAATGTAAATGGAGAAGCAGCACACTGGTTGTCTTATCTCTGTCACTCTGCTCTTTTCTCCATGATTTGCTACTTGAACTGCTTCATTAAAAATATATAAACAGAGATACCCACAGCATATATAAATAGAGATACCCACAGCAGACTCCAAAATTCTCTAGTCACAGTCAAACCTTGGGCTTTTCTGACGGGCAAAGCTTTGGCCAAAACAGGTCTTTGCCTTCCTATTTCCAGCATATTCCTATTGGCCTTTAATGCTGCCCATTTTTGTAATTTGGCCAATTTGAATGCGTTGACACGCCTGTAAGTATTGCAGCTGTCAGAACTGTCCAGTAATGAAAACATATATAAAAGACTAGTATACAAAAGTGTTAGTGTTACAAAAAAATATTAAAAATTACTATCGCTACCCTTCACTAGGTTGGAAGATCTAGGGGTATCCTGAAGAAGATCACGTCTGCTTCTAGTGGGGTGCTGTCAGTTGAATTTTGTTGGATATTTCCTATGGCTGCACCATACAGTACAAATAAGTGATGGCTATTCTATACACCCAATGGCTATTCCATACACCCAATTCTGATATCAAGGCTAGTGGTGCTTTGATCGGTTGCCTTGTTTTGTTTTTCCCCATGCTCATCCTTAGGAATATGGGCTTACATCTGCTGTCTCTGTGCAATAATTTACACTTGGACAGAGCATTTTTTTTTGACCACTGGCCTAGTTACTTGGCTTCTTGCTTTACCTCTGGGTGAAAACAACCCATGTGTGGGCAGTGTGCCAAAAAAATGCATAAAACTTTATGCATGATTTGACTGCACTTTGGAAACTTCTGACACTTTTGTACATGGATTCAGTTTATCTCTTCCCATGCACTAACTTTACCTTATGGGGGTATAGTTTTATTTTTTACTGCCATGTTTTTTCACTTGTACTGCCCATATGTACTTTTGTGCTCCGTGGGTATGAAAAGCTAGTTGTGAAAAGTTATTAACCAATGGCAATCATTCCATATATACAGAATGGCAGAACATTCCTGGAGATTCAGTCTATGACTGAATGCTATAATTATATGCAGTTCACAAGTGTTATTTTTGTCATATTGCAAGTATATATAATACATTTTGAGGATAACTTATTTATGGACAGTTTACTACCTTTAAAAACTTTATGCATGATATACTATGTATTTTGGATATTTTTGCCATTTTTTTTATATAACATCAACAGTGTTCCTACCCTGTGGAAGTAAATCAATGGGAAATAGAAAAAAATACTGTTCAGCATGATGATGGTCTTTTTATCTGGCTTCAATGGTAACATTTAAAGTACAGTGTTTTTTTAAAGAAAATGCTTGGAGATGCTTTGATGCTTCAATTTATGCTTTAATTTATTAGTTATAAAAGGATCAGCATCCCTTAAATGAGCG
Organism: Pyxicephalus adspersus; assembly: GCF_032062135.1. Lineage (NCBI taxonomy): Eukaryota > Metazoa > Chordata > Amphibia > Anura > Pyxicephalidae > Pyxicephalus > Pyxicephalus adspersus. The sequence continues at coordinate 24,893,916 of NC_092862.1, forward strand.
GTCACCTTTCAGACTTCATGGACCACTAAATTCATAATTTTAAATCCCACGAACCATTAATAAGTAACAGACCATCATTTTTTAAAAAGATATATACATTTGTACAAGAATGATCTTCCTAATGAGGACTGTGGAGGCTCTGAGTCATTGATCACGGTTAAGTGAAGTATTACTATTGTTACTATTCATTAGTTGCATTATCTTTGGTATTACTAAAGAAATACAAAATATTTGTTAGTATGTTCTTACTCATTATGTGTCTATTTCATTTGAATCTAAGACCAAACAAGAAATAATAGTTATTAAAGTCAAACTATTTGATGCCATTAAATATAACAGTTAATGAAAATACACAGTTAAGGTCATACATACCTAAAAGAGCATCTGAGAAATAAACAAATAAAATGAAACAATCGGATGAGAATCGGTATTGGCGTAGTGGGGAGACTGTTGTAATGGTGGCAATAATACTGAAGCGTACGACTCGGCAACGGTGGCCTCATACAACTTAATACTACTAGGGCACCGTAATGTTGCAAGACAGGGCCTCTTCCCTACATCTAGTCCACTAAAAATATATGAGTTCGGGGAGTTATGGTGGTATCTGTAAGCCCCCTTGAACAAGTAAGGGGTACATTAGTAGCCCTTGCCCATTCCTACAAGAGATAAATATAAATAACCTAATACATGCAGGTAGTGTCTCCTAAAGATAATAGACAGTCAATTAACTCATCCAACAATGTAAATCCATCATCCATTTTCTACAAGTAGAAGTGTGCACACATTTAAATGGAATTATACATTATGGAATTATAAGGTACCTCTGTGGATATTTTGCATGTACTTTCTGCCAAAAAAGTAATTCTGCAGAAACATGAAACTCTTCCTAATACAAGATCAAGGGTAAAAGGAAACCAACTCAACTACCTCTTTTCAAATTAAAAAGAAAAATGAATGGCTAATAATAATATAACAAAACCGATGGATGATATAATTGAAAGGATATGAAGTATGGTGCAGATTGCAATCCAAACTCTGACAGGTGATTTATGATTCATTCTTTTTGCCTTACTTTACCTTTCATTGCTGTTACCTATAAATTAACATCATATACGTTAACAGAATTCACTGATTCAGTTGTTTAATCACTAACTGAAAGGTGCACATCTGGTAACCCAAAATCAGTCATTTCAGCCAGCTTATTAAACCAAGCATGTCGTCTAGGATGTGTATTGCCTTTACACTGATATCTCTTCAACTGAGAGTTAAAATCACCGGCAACACCTGCATCACATTTTAAAACTATTTTGGAGGACTTTAAATTCTATCAGAAGAGGTCTGATTGCAGTTACCTATCCACGCTGCCGCAATCATTCACAAAGCCAATTAGCTTTGGCCTTGAGACTTTCTTCACAGCTGCGAGCCGAGTAACTGAACAGGAATCCATTTTGAGATGGAACACAGCACCTGAGTCCTGCAACCAGCTAATAAAAGTTTTCCAAGGGCAAATGCATCACAGTACCATTTTGATCACTTCACATTTCCTTTTCTCAGCGAAAACAAGAGATCCGTACGCTGAAAAAGCCATTTAGTCAAAACTAAAGAGTAAAATGCATTTTGCTTCCATAATGTTCCTAGCTCCTGCAGTAGGTATTATGCTGTATAATGTGCTGCGTGTACCCATTTTGTCGTTGCTTTGGGTCATCCTTGCTCACAATTGGTTATTTATTCAGGGGCCTTTGAAATTATTGAGTTGACACATCTGTCAGACGGCAAAAACAGAAATGCTAAAAGGTCACTTGGAGGGAAACCAGCTGCTCCAGACAAACCTTTCTGCCTTCAAATAGCACAATCATTACAGCCGAACAGATGGTGCCTATGCTTTCATTTCTGTATTTTCTCCTTCACTTCAGGTATTCACGTACAGTACCTCATTGCCAGGTCAACATAGGCCTTCTTGTAATTATCCACACAATAGGTATCTTGCTGCTTAAGAATAACAGCTCCATTTTCTCTAAATAGAGAACCTGTTTCCACATAGATATGAGACAGAGAAAGCACGCCAAACTTTCCTATTATTAGATTCGTTTTGACAGTAGTAAGTAGGTTTTTATTACTCCTACTTCGCCCATTATGCTCTAGAACATGCAATCACTGCTGATTTTACAAGTTGCTTGTGTCCTAGGAGAGTGTTGGTAAACATGGCGGAGGTGAAACCATGCTATGGATTGTGGGAGACCTTCCATTACTCATCGGCCAGGAATAACATAATAAACCACCTCTTGGCTTTCCTAATTTAAAGACAACTGGTAAATATTTAATAAAAGGGTAATTAGAAAATAAATGCTCTCTTTGCTCAGCTAGGTAACAGACTAAAAAAATAGCCTATCTAGTCATGATTCTCTACTTTAGTTTTCTATTCTTGAATCATGATATATTTATTGGCGTTCGGTTGCACTTGGATCTTCAGGACTAAAATAAAAAGCATTTGTTGTAATGAGCCTGATTTATTCAAGCTCTTCAAGTCTGGAGAGGATACATTTTTATCTGTGAAGCTGGGTGATCTAGTAAACCTGAAATGGATATCTTTGAAGTCATTTGCTATTTGCTAGCAAATGTTTTGAATCCTGGACTAGATCCCTTCCAGGTTTGCTGGATGACCACTTCCAGGTTTGCTGGATCACCCACTGATGAAAGTGTATCCTCTCCAGCCTTGGAGAGCTTTCATAAATTAGGCCCAATGCCTCTTTCAGTCAGTAATCCTTTAATGCCATTAGATGTCAGCAATCTTTTGGAATTAATGACGACCGTTGTTATTCATCCCATGTCCTTGGAACCCAGGCTATCATGGTCATGTCTTGGCCTGTGTTAAAACTGTTAGCACTGCATTATCATACACATTCAGTTGATCCATAAGGACTGCTTCTTCACCACCATTGGAGCAGAAAATGAAGGACCTGAAATGTTATTGGACTGTCATAGGACCCCTAAAAATTGTATAAATATGCAAGATGGATTAACCACCTGAGCGTTACACTGAGGTCTAGATTTCTGTACCAAAAGTGATCCACTGTTTTTCATGAAATTTTTTTTTTATGTTGTAGACCTGTAACTTACAGAAATATGTCCGAACAGGGGTTCTAGTAGATAATATGAATATAAAAAATGTATTTACTTTTATTTAATTTTTTGAAATTTTTTTGTATTGGATTGGATACGAAGGTCGGGCTTAACGGCAAGGAGGTTAAACTACTAGGCTTCTGCTATAAAGCCCAGTTCTAGCATAAATTACTACATTTTGAGTGGGGAAAGGTTAGATGTCAGTTGTGTGCTTTATGCTTTGTACACACATCAGATATATTCCAGCCCAAGACAAATGATTGTTAGGTGAAAAGATTAATAACCAACCAATCAGGAATAATCTGGAGCATCAGGAATGGATCAGAGGGGTATGGGTCGCTCATTCTTCCCCTTCTCCTATCTATTGAACATAACAGCACTGTTAGTACAATAATGAAAGATCATTTACAGAGACAAACATGGGGGTTTACAAATGTGTTTTCTGTGTCATTTGCTTTGGGACTTTTAGGTCTCTAATCTACATGATATTATGAATAAAGGAGAAAAAAAGCAACACAAGGACAACAATTTGATAGGTGATGTGACTGAGCTATTCCCCTATCACAGAGCTTCCACTGCAACACTATACAGACACTCTGCACATCTGCCTCCACACCACCCATTGCATTTGAAATGTGGATTGTGGGGTTAATACTGCTTTGTCATGCAGTTAGCACATAATGGTGTCCACTCTCCCTAACAAATTGTTTTAATTAACTGTAATGCATTGTACATAAGCTTCTCAGCAACAAAACTTTACAAACTATGCACATATCAATAAAGGCAACTGTAAAATATACTCTGAAAAAGTAATAAAGGCATAGCACATGTGTTGCAAGTAGTATCACAACATGCTTGGCTTGATCAACAGAACATCATTTGTTGTGCACGTGTTTTATTTTTATTTTTATTTTTTTTGCTTTGACAACACAGATTTTTTATTTTTTATTTTCATACTTTCTTACATGATATTTAAGTGCTGAGTGACTCAGTCACTATCTTTTTTTAAAATATGATCTAGTAAATGACCAGTACAATGTACAGGTACAATGCAACAAAAGGCACAAAGCAGCATTAAATGGATGTTCAATGTGCTCGGCAATCTAGGCATTAGTCAATTTGCTAGATATGTCCAGGCTTTGTGTTCACTATATTGGTGTACATTTGTGCTCTCATTTCAAGTATTATATCATCCTAAAGTGGTGCTGTTAGCTATAGATAACAACAGCATAGTAAATGTATTGTATGTCCAAAACATGGACAGCTCATATCACTAAAATATTTTTTCTAATTGTGGACTGCAACTTTATACCTATTTTAATATTTTTTATTTGCCTGGATTAATTTGCTATCATCTGAGTATATTTATGAGTATTAATGAAAGTGTGAGTAGACCTGGTATTGGCACATAGCATGCCCACTGTGCTATGGTCTTTGAAGGACATACGTATTAAAGTGAGGATAGGCAAGCTACAAAAATAGAGGAGATAAATGCAAGGCATCCAAATGTGCTTGTCTACAGAGTTCAGCGATGTACACCTGCTCCAGGTTTATTGTTTTTGATCATTGAACATATGTATTTTAAATGTTTCTATTTTAAAAGCAGACAGTGAATTCTGGAAACGTTTCTATTTTCCCTGTTGAATATAGTTTTCGTTTTTCAGCATTAATAGTAATTGGCTACATTTACAAATTTGGTGCTACATTGTGCAGAGATACTTACGAAAACTAATATGCTGGGGAATATATAACTTTCATCCATACCAAAGACTACCACTGCAAATGACTTGATATAATTTATAACTGTGATCTAAATAAATTCAGTGAATGAAAAAGTGAAGTAAAAGTAGAAAAGTTGAAGTGATGGCCGTTTTGGATGTTGTGTTTTGTTTCCATACTGCAAAAGTTATACTAAGACTATATACTGTAAATATTGGAAAGTGGTATTGCCACGCAGTTGAAGCATCTTAAAACCCTAACTGTTTCTCCACCAGGGTTTCCTTGCTAAGGGTTCCTTGAACAATGTGCAGTTTGTGCCCCTCAGGTCAGTTTAGGTGACACCAATGGAACTTTTTGGCTTTTTGTAATGGCAACATTTTTCCCAATGGTCAACAATGTATGAGGCATTCTTCCCAATGTATAGTACAGTGATCTGTGGCTTTAGTAATGATAGAAGGGGTTCCCTGAAGACCTAAATGTTATTTCAAAGGGTTTCCCCATGTAAGGTTGAGAAACACTACCTTAACTGGTCAACATTAATTGTGCCATAGAACTGATTATTATAAACAAATGCAGTAACTTGTGGGTAAAGTCTGCTTGGATATCAAGCCACTAAACCTGTGATTCTCACCTATCCCCAGGGCACCGCCACCTTCACTGTCAGCTGGGAACATATTTTGCATAAGGGATATTGCCTGTTCCTTTGGGCTATAACCACCTGCCTGACCACCATTTGTTCAAAATGGGACTTCAGTTACACTTTAATGTAGTTACCAGATTGAGGTAATTTGGGTTTTTGTGATAATTTTCCAACATGCTGTCAATATGGACACACAAGGGATAACAATACCCCAAACATCATCTGGCTTACCTCTGCCTTATACCATCACCACACCAACCCATACCAAATGCCATTGTTTTTTTCTATAAAATACTTTATCCTCTTACATTTCAGTGCAGCTGATTCAGCCACATCCCATTTACCTACACTTGCTCAAGCATTGCTTAACATTGCTCTGATAACAGTGGTCCAAATCAGGGTGTTGCATATCAATATGGAATTTTGCCAGCCTATGACTGTGAAGGAGAATCGGCACAGTGGTAAACTCATCTCTCCCATTGATTTATCCTACTATCAGAATTCTTTTTGTCAACACTTTAATTGACTGCTTGATCTGCTTTTTCCTCTCCCACTTCGAGCTCTCCTGTCGGGTACTGTAAGAGATGGATACTAAGTCAAAAACTAGTTTATGTAATAATAAATGTAGATCTATAATTTGTGTCCTTTATATCTGCCTGGATTTTAGATTTCAATTACCTTTTTTTCTTTAAAAGCATGGGCTAAAATGTGTCCATAATGGCTGCATTTCTCTTTCAGTCTTTATAGTTAAATCTTACTGTCAACGCTTTCATTCTTTACTGTAGGCAGAACTCCTCTAAGCTCTCCAGTGCTTACATCATTGAAATACACAATCATTAATCTTCACTAGACTGACGAGTCAGGTGATAAATGATTTTTGCAATTACCAGTTCAACAGAGCACAGGTGTGTTTTACTTTCTCAATTCCACTACACTGTGCAGTGAAAGACTGTGTATGCTCCTAATGTATGCATTTAATTATCAGTCTGATTATTATTCTACATAAACTCTGTAGGTGGGATTGCATGTCTCCCAGTAAACAGCAGTTATCCAATCTGTTACAGTGGACCTGACATCAAAGTATAGCAAAACAAGTTTTATTGATTTGAATGGGATATTTGTTTTGTATCAAAATATTGCAGGGTTATACTAACAATAAAACTAACTAATAAAAGTCAGTATCACTGGTAAAAAAAATCACTATTCTTCTACAGCAATGTTACTTTTAAATAAATTAGAACCTAATACATTAAACCTATTCAATAAATGTATTTCAAAAGTGGAGTTGACCATTACAGAGCTAGGAAATGATAAATGCACCCTAAATGGCAGCACGGTGGCTCAGTGGTTAGCACTCTGGGTGCAGCGCTGGGTCCCAGGTTCGAATCTGGGCCAGGACATTATCTGCATGGAGTTTGCAAATTCTCCCCTTGTCAGCGTCGGTTTCCTCTGGGTACTCCAGTTTCCTCCCATATCCCAAAAACATGCACTGAGGTTAATTGGCTTCTCTCCAAAAAAAATTGACCTTAGACTACATTAATGACATATGACTATGGTTGGTAGGGACATTAGATTGTGAGCTCCTTTGAGGGACATTTACTGACATGACTATGGACTTTGTACAGCCCTGCGTAATATGATGGCTTTATAAATACTGTGTAATAATGAGTACATATTCACACTGATGCATTTTCCTGCACATTATGTTAATGTATGATTGGTGTTGTAGTTCGTTGTAGTGCACATTTTAGATGGCGTCCAAACAAGCTTACCAGTGCACCTCAATGGACATATGTGGACCATCTTTGAATTGGGCTGTGGTGTGCTAAAATAAAAAGGTAAACATTCACAAAATATGTTTCGAATTTTGGCCAAAATGATCTGTGATTTGATTTTTAGTGCAAGCATTAAAATGATTTTATTCTAATAATCTAAGTTCTGGTTATTTAGAAACATGCAGCCGTTACTTTCTTAGAATATATATACAGGTTCCCTCAGTAAATATTTATCAGCTTTGTTGGAAAATCTAGTTGGGTTCAAGCAAATTTCTCTTTTTAATCATACAAAGAACATTATGATCATCTGTTAATGGATATGATTAAAATTAATCTTATCTATTGGAAATACTTTTTGGGGTGGTATGCATGGCTTAGTGGCTAGTACTCTTGAATCTGCAACTGGGTCATAGGTTTGAATCTTGGCCAGGACACATTTGGCCAGGTGCTTGCATGCTCTGCCTGTGTTCATGTGGGTTTTTTCTGGCCCTTTTTCTGGCCCCACACCTTTGAAAACATGCAGCCCAGAAACTGTCTTTAGAACGTGAAGAAAAATATACATTTCAACCAAAGTGCAGGGTGAATTGTTAGCTATTGGGCAAAATATGAACACGTGAGAATAAAAGTAATAATAAAAAAAAAATAGATTTCACAAAATGGTCCTTACTAAATATTTCTTTAATAGACAATATGAAAGCTTAGGTAAAAAAGGCAAATTGGTAAATTGTAAGTTTCAATGTGTATTGAACAACATATCTACTTCTTTGACTGAATAACCAGAGATGCTTTAATGTAAACCTGCTTTAATGTAATATAAAGGGGGCTTCGAATACTGGCCCCCTTCTAAATCTACTGGTACCCTAATTAATGCAAAGCAACATGTTTTCTGTTTGTATTAGCTAAAATAGGGAACTTCTCTTCTTGTCTTGTAGATGCAACAAGAACTAAGAAAACATTCCTCCAAACTGAATATCCTTCCTGGAGATTTGTCACAAGAACAGATGGCCACATTGGTGGATTCTGCTTCACCTATTGTGTGTTGACAATCGGACATTTTTGGATTTCGCTTCACTTTTTTCCCTTTGGGACACTTGCTACCAGGAAAAGGGGGTTATGTATCCCTAACAAACTGAGGGGTGAATCTCCCTAAAATATACACTGATAGCAATAAAAAACCTTATGAAGCGTTTAACTCTTACCTACTATAGCCAAAAAAATGTCTTTAAAGAGATCTGATCTTTCTGCAGTGTCTCTGGGACGATGAAGTATCACCAACAGCAAAATAAAAAAAAAATAAAAAAACTGATGGAGGTATTACATTCTGCACCATACTCAAAAATAAAAAAATGTTGGGTTTACATAAATTTTAACAAGTATGCTTATCTTGTGTTTTGATTTTGCTGAAAGCATATTCGGTTTGACGGACAATATTGATGCCAGACAGGGATATGATGGAGCTTGCATTCGGATTTACACGTATCTTCTCCTACAATAACATTCCCCTTTATAATAAATGACTGTAGTTAAAGCCCTTTCAAATAATATCAGAGCATTTATTCTTGTCCACCTATTTTTTCTTTTTGTGTACACAAGTTTGTGTATGAATGATTTTCGCTATGAAAAGACATTTTTCTAAACTAGAGAGAAGGTCACTGTTTTAGTAACAGTAACATTTCAGTCTGATAGAAAAATACATCTTACCTCCCTTTGGGATGGACAATAGGCCCCCTTCCATTTCCTTCACTTGCATGCTTATTCTTTCGCTCTTCCAGTGATTCCTTACAATAAAAAAAAAAAAGCTGCCCATTCTGAATACCCCTGGCGATAATATCCTGTTGATTCCCTTTACAGAAAATGGAGTTATTTCGGCTGGTGGGGTACTGGCCAATTGCTCTAATGGAGCCGCCTCCTCTGGGTGCAGTATAAGGATGTAATTTAGTCCAAATTGGGAGTAAAATACAGAAGCTTGTAATTACTGGAAACTTTATTTAACAACGTACAATTTGTTGTTTGACATGTTTTAGTAAAGTTAAATTGAAAATAGCATTTAAAGCAAATCTAATTTTAGTAACTATACGTGTGCAGGTAATCAGCTTAACTACAAATACAATGCATTTCAATATTTATGAAAAAAACATGTTTTTTTTAACATGTATTTGTTAAAATGTGTTCATTATTAGCTAGGACTGCATGCTCGTAAGTGAAATGCACAGATGCTAAAGACAATAAAGCTTCTTTTAACATTGAGATTATTATTTACAATATTTCAAGCTTAGCTAGTGTTCTGAGAGTATTACATTTTATTTACTAAAATATAGTGGTTGCTATATATGATAAACAGACATAGTGAGCATTAATTATGTTTGATAATAATAAAAATAACTTTAATAAAGAGGATTTATATAGCACCAACATATTATGCAGCGCTGTACATTAAATAGGGGCTGCAAATGACAGACAAATACAGACAATGACACAGGAGGAGGAGAGGACGCTGCCCAGAAGAGTTTAATAATATATTTAAATTATATTATTAATGAAATTAATGTTTAAGAAACTTCTAAAGACTGAGAACATTTTTACAGGTATTTTGTAACTAGGGGGAAGGGAGAAAATACCTGTGAATATGTAAAAAGGCGGGCACGTAGAAGTGCCCCCCAAAATCCCTGCAGCAGTTTGCAGAACTTTTTTTTTAGCTATTTCTGTACATTACTTTTAGCCAGTAGTACTACTAATATTTTTCATAATGATAAGCCAATATGAATGTGTAGGGGCTGGACTTTGTATATGGACTTTGTGTGGATTTGTATAGGCTATTCATTTACACGCAAGACAGTGTGGTCAGAGGTTGTGCGCTGCTCCATGTAGTGAATAAACAAAACTTATTTTTCTACTTACATACGTATTTCCTTTCTTTCAGATCATGTCTGGCTCAGCTATTTCTCGACGTAAGTGCCTAAACAACCCTGATTCATTGTGTTATATCTGTGGCAGTTTCACTATTCCCAAAGGGCGAACATCAGCACATTTGTAGAGCAAGCCTATTTGGCATATTTCAAAGTTAAACTTGGTGATCAAGATATGTCTTAGGCCCCTCGTAAGGTGTGCAAACAGTGTGTCAAGGGTTTCCGGATGTGGACAACGTGATAAGATACCATTTGGTATACCTATGGTTTGTTGAGAACAAGGAGATCATTTCAGTTACTGTTACTTTTGTATAGTGAAAACTTCAGGATATAACAAGAAAAACAAATGTAACAGAGTATTCTAGTCTACCATTGGCTATACGCCCAGTGGCTCATTTAGATGAAATCCCATTGCTGGTTTTCATTACATTACTCTTACTTGAAGAACATGATTATAGTGATGAACTAGGTGACAACAATGATGAAGAGTTTAAAATGGAAGAGGACTCTGTTCGTAAGTGATTTGATCAGCATGAGTTTGGCACGTGATTTGGGACTATCGAAGAAGGCTTCAGAACTCCTAGCATCAAGACTGCATGAGAAAAACTTACTTGTAAAAGAAACAAAGGTATTTTGCTTTCGAACAAGAGAAATTGCATTTCTGCAGCACTTAATAACTGACAGTGGCTTTGTGTATTGCCATAACATACCTGATTTATTGGAGGAATTGGGAATTCCAATCTATAACTCAACTGAATGGCGACCATTCATTGATAGCTCAAAGCGGAGCTTAAAGTGTGTTCTCCTTCACAATGGCAATATATTTGGGTCAGTCCCAATTGGCCATTCAGTTTCTCTTTGCGAAGAATATGCAGACATAAAGAAAGTCATTGAGTTGTTGCAATATCACCAACACAATTGGGGCATCTGTGTTGACCTTAAAATGGTATGCTTCTTTCTTAGTCAGAAACGCTGATACACCAAGTATCCCTGTTATCTGTGCATGTGGGACAGCAGAGCTCGTGGGAGGCATTGGGTGGAAAGAAATTGGCCTTCAAGATCTGCACTAAAACCAGGTGATCCAAACATTCTACATGAGCCACTTGTTGATAGAATGAATATTATATTCTCGCCTCTGCACATGAAACTGGGTCTGATGAAGCAGTTCGTTAAAGCCTTGCCAACAGAAGGAGAATGTTTCAAGTACCTCATTTTAGCTTTTCCCAGCCTGTAATGGCCCACAGATTCGGCAGCTCATCAAAGATGAACATTTTATCAGCACAATGTTGAAGTTGAAATGAATGCTTGGTTATCATCCAAAGCCATTGTCAAGGACTTTCTTGGAAACACATGAGCAAATAATTACACAGATATTGTCCAGAAACTCTTGGAGAGCTACAAAAAGCTTGGTTGCAACATGAACATCAAGGTGCATTTTCTGCATAGCCATCTTTCTAACTTTTCGGAAAACCTTGGTGCGGTGATGAGCAAGGTGAACGATTCCACCAAGATTTGAAGGTCATGGAAGGACGGTATCAGGGTACATGGGAAGGACAGTATCAGGGTAGATTGGATGTACATATAATGGCTGACTATTGTTGGAGCATCCGGCGGGATTGTCCTAACACTGAACACTCCAGGAAAAGCTATAAGCGTACATTTTTACCTTAACCGCTTACCCGATTAATTTTTAAATGTTTTACTGTAAAAAAAAGTCAGAGTAACAATAAATTCTTTGTATGAACAAAAGAAATTTAAATAAACAGTACATTCAAATTATTATTTCATTATTTTTTCATTGTATGTAAAATTTTTATGTTTTTTTGAGAAAAAATGAGGGTACCCTGTATCGTAAAAACTGAATGTGATAGCATAAAACTGGGGTAATTTCTGGATTCACCACCCAAAAATTAGTAAAAAACAAATGTAAGATCTAACTCAACAAAAAATGCGTTCCTCAGTGTTATATATTTAAAAAACATTAACACATCCAGGTGCAGAGTAGTTGTTTTTTTAATAAAGGGGAATAAAGGTTACTTAACTCCCCTAGCGGTAATCCCAAATGTGACTCGGGGTGTATTTTACCTGCTAAAAGCGGTAATCCCGAGTCACACTTGGGGTCGCTTTAAACTTAAAAAAACCCCACTTACCTTGCTCCCTTGGTGTCCCCCGTCATCCTGCTGGTCCCCGCACGTCCTTCCTTTTCGATCTTCAGCCACGAACTGCAGAGACAATAACCAGGGTTTCACAGTGATGTCAGTGCAGGCGGGAGGAGCAGCGGGAAATTCAAATAATTTTGTATTGGATTCAATATATTGAGTTCAATACAATAAATTTCCATGCAAAAAAATGAAATATACATTTGCATGGAAATACAGACAGAATTAAAACACTAGGGGGTTAACTTAGCCTAAATTGCTATTTTACACAATGCCTTATATCTAAGTGGGATGCTTCCAGAAAAAATTTTTACAGGAGGATGCTCCCTCCCCAAAAGTTAAATTTATTATAGCAATGTTCCTTCTATGATCATAGTCAGAGGTGCAGAGATATAAAAAAATTTCAAGCAGATCTGAATTTTTAAAAACTATCATTGGGAAAACAGTTGACATTTGTAATACCAGTGCCCATGTAGCTTGAATTATGTGGCCAATAATAAAGACAAAAAAAGATTAAATATCCTGGAAAATGGATAAGGAACATAGATAATGGAGAGGGAGGAATATTGAATATTTTTTTTCAAAATGAGAAACTAGGTGGACCCATGAAACATTTACATTTACATTTGGAAGGTAAGTTAAACCTGAGAGTCAACTGTTTTAATTTTAATTTCATAATTCATAACTGTAAAAGGTTAGTGACAAATTTTAAAGAATGGGTATTGAGCAACTAATTTGTGGAAGTTGCAGCAATGGAGGCAAAATGTAAAAATGTTTCTTTATTTATTAATAAATAAGTTTTATGTTTTAATTAATTCTTTACTTTTAAAATTAGTTTAACATACATCTGCAATTGGAGATCTGTTTTGTGGCATTCAACATAAATTAGTAAGAGGTTTTAAGGGTCTTACACTGCACCCCCCCCTCATTTTAGCTAGAATCGCAATAGTAAATCTATAACCACTGAGCACGGTGGCTCAGAGGTTAGCACTCTGGCCTTTGCAGCACTGGGTCCCAGGTTTGAATCTTGGCCAGGGCACATCTGCATGGAGTTTGTAGGTTCTCCCTGTGTCTGTGTGGGTTACCTCCCACATTCCAAGAACATACACTTAGATTAATTGGCTTCCCTCCAAATTGCCCTTGGACTGTATTAATGACATATGACTATGACATAGGGACATTAGATGATGACTATGGACTTTGTACAGTGCTGTGTAATATGTTGGTGCTATATAAATACTGTATTATAATAATATCTAAGCCTCACATTGGCTTGAATATTTGGGGGATTTCCTATTGCATTTCTACCTAAAATAGGAGGTTTATGTATGCTCTGTGCATCTTAATTCAAAGGTCAGTCTTGTCCTAGAAGGATTGATCTGAGAGCATCTATCCCAAATGTGGGTTGTGGTGCTTTGTCAGTTAGGCAGTGCCAACACCCGTCCAGAACACTGGGTCTTATTTATTGATGTTCATCAGGCACCTTAGCTTGGATGTCTGGTGGATTCCTTATTGCATTTCTACCTACAATGAAGGAGTTCTGTATGCTGGGAGCATCCAACATTATCCAAGGGTCAGTCTTAACTTAGAAGGGTTCTATATGGGGGTATGTGCCCCAAATGTGGGTTTTGGTGTTTTTGTCAGACTGGCAGTGCCAACACCTGTCCAGAAAACTGGGTCATATTAACTGATATCCACCAGGCATCTGTACCTACTATTGTGTTTCTGGACTCTGCAGAATACAGAGAGCTTGAGGTAAGACAAGGGTTTTGCCAGATGAGATAAAAACCTTGAATTCATAATGGGTTTATCTCTTTAGATATTTTGGATCAACAAAAAGTATATGGCTGACTTGGTTCATAGTCTTGTTCTAAAAAAGATTACAATTCTGTAAAAGTAGAGACGATCATGGTATAGCATGTCAGTTGTCTATGAGCAAACCAGCTCACGCGTTTGCCAGAGCATGTCATTGTTCTAAAAGATGGGGTATTTTACCTTCCTGTGTAATGTGTGCTTTTATTTCTCCACAAATTTGAAAAAAAACATTTCACTTTGTCCTAAATAAACTCTACTATTTGCGTTTTTTCCGATCTCTGACACATCTTCTTTCCTTTCTAAACTACACAGGTCAAGGTTGTCAAGTCTCTCCTGATACGTTTTGCTCCAGAGACCTGGGAGAAGTCTGAGTGAACAGAAAACAAATAGCTTCTCAACAACAGAAAGAAATGAGCTTCAGTAGAATTTAGTGACACTTGGTACACACCTTTCCAAGACATAAAGTAAAACTGACAGGTACAAAATTTCGCAAGGTGTGGAAAATGAGCAAGCCAAAGCTAGTGGCAGAGAATAATATAAAGAGACAAGTCAAGATGCTGAAGTCTACATTTGTCTCCCCTACTTCTCTATTGTTACTACAATTTCTTCCCTTTCTCATTTCCATCTCTGGACACGGGTCTACACAGTAGCTGCACTATATATAGTATATAAATATATATGTATATATACATACATTTATATATATATATATATATATATATA